>NW_021604705.1:5285110-5360110 GCF_004785775.1 Grammomys surdaster
TGTGTGTGTGTGTGTGTGTGTGTGTGTGTGTGTGTGTGTGTGTGAAGACCACAGCCCAGAGCAGAATAGGACAAGCATGGATAGTTGCTTAAGGGTGGTATTTAGAAATATACCCTTAAGTATAATGTATTACTGCTGCTCAAAGTCAGCAACTCAGTCACATGACCATAACTAATTCCTGTGACTACCGGGTAAAATAATACAATGAGAAGAGGAAGGTAGCCAATCTGTGCTCTATACTTATGTAACTGTAATTACTTTGATCATTTCTAAGCTTCATCACATCTAAAATGTACTTAAAATACCTGGGATCAAGAACCATTATAATTTTGATGACAGTTTCTGCTTTTATTATGATTTAATTGCAACAATTTTTTCTATTTTAATAATTATCATGACTTTTAATAACATGTGTGTAATAATACATGGCCACATCTCAATAATTTTTCAGTAAAATACTCTAATAGCAGCAACATATTTGGGTTCTAATAAATAATTATAATTTAAAGTATTAACCAAGCTAAGTTATACTTATGAATTACTTAATTTTTGCATGATTCTCAGAAAACACAACAATTAATATTTCACTTAAAAGCAGTAAGCTAATTAAATAAAAAGATGAATTGAGAGGATAAAATACCAGGAAATTCTGAGAAACTGGGTTGTCGTATAAATCATAAGATTGCTGTACTTTAAAATGTGTATTTGGTTGGTATTATGGAAAATACTTGTCAAATGTTTAACATGTGTAACAAATGACATGAGTGCAATTGTGATAATTAAAATTGCGTACAAGGGAGTATCCTCTTAAAATGGAGTTATACTAAAAACCTGACAACCCAATGATTTTTATCTACATAGCATAAAAGACTCAAACAATAGAGTCTACGTTATGACTTGTCTCAAATACAACTTTCCCATCCATTTTATAGCTTATGACTTGTGTTGACACCATCATTTATCCAGTTTGGAAACTTAGTGCTAAAGATCTACACACGTGTTTGTAGGAATGTTTATTGACATCAAATGTTCCCATTTATTATTGTGAGCGAAGGATATGTTTAATGAGGTGGAGAATTCATTTTACAGGAAACATTGCCCTAATTTGTAACATCATGACAACATTTGCTCCGTGACTCCTCCAAGGTTTTCATTCGTGAAATAGTGAAGAAGGTAAAAACAGTCCCTTCCTTATTAATGTTTAGTACTTTTACTTTTGCTCCAGGGCTATTCATAATGCATTCTTTTGCCTTAAATAATGATGTTTTATTTAATCTATTCTATGTTATGTTTAAACGTTTAAAAGAATACAAGCAGTATTATTTCGCTGACAGTTTGTAAGTTAAAATAGAAGTGCTAAATCTGGGTAACATTCGTGATATAATGTATTTACATTCTGCTTTCTTCTTCCACATGAAAAGGACTGCCAGAGCTTTAAGTTGAAATAAATTATGACTGACAAGAATTTCAAGGAGAAATATTCTTATTTCTATATCAACATAGGTACCTCTAATCTTCATATTTTTCCCAAGAAAGGTCTTGTGAACACTTATAATAGTTTTTCAGTTTTACTATATTTATTAAAAGTATAGACATAAAGTTGACTAATACAGTTTATATGTTAAAATGATCAGCATTAAAGTGACTAAAATTTTTGAAGTAGAATTGAAAATAAATGTTATTGTTCTTTCATTTCCAGTACCACTTGTTGATGAAGATTCTTTCTGCAAGAACCACTGCTAGTGCCAGTGCCCTCAGTGCTACCCCAGCGCGATCTACTCATGCAAACCTCCAACAACACTTTTGACTGATGAAATTTTTGTTTCATTGTTAGTCTCTCTCCTTCAACTCTGAATATGTTGAATTTCTGATGCTTGAAATAAAATAATCACTCAAATGTAGATCCATGGAATAGAATTGAAGACCCAGAAATGAACCCACACACCTATGGTCACTTGATCTTTGACAAAGGAGCTAAAACTGTCCAGTGGAAAAAGGACAGCATTTTCAACAAATGGTGCTGCTTCAACTGGAGGACAACATGTAGAAGAATGAAAATTGATCCATTCTTACCTCCTTGTACAAAGCTCAACTCTAAGTGGATAAAGGACCTTTACATAAAACCAGATACACTGAAACTAATAGAAGAGAAGGTGGGGAAGAGCCTCGAATACTTGGGCACAGGGGAAAAGTTCCTGAACAGAACACCAATGGCATATGCTCTAAGATCAAGAATTGACAAATGGGAGTTCATAAAATTGCAAAGTTTCTGTAAGGCAAAGGACACTGTCAATAGGACAAAATGACAACCAACAAATTGGGAAAAGATCTTTACCAATCCTGCATCTGATAGAGGGTTAGTATCCAATATATACAAAGAACTCAAGAAATTAGACTCCAGACAACCAAATAACCCTATAAAAAATGGGGTATAGAGCTTAACAAAGAATTTTCAACTGAGGAAACTCGAATGGCCGAGACGCACCTAGAGAAATGTTCAGTATCCTTAGTCATCAGGGAAATGCAAATCAAAACAACCCTGAGATTCCATCTCACACCAGTCAGAATGGCTAAGATTAAAAACTCAGATGATAGTAGATGCTGGCGAGGGTATGGAGAAAGAGGAACACTCCTCCATTGTTGGTGGGATTGCAAGATGGTGCAACCACTTTGGAAATCAGTCTGGCAGCTCCTCAGAAAATTGGACATAGCATTACCTGAAGATCCAGCTATACCACTCCTAGGCATATACTCAGAAGATGCTCTAACATATAACAAGGACATATGCTCAACTTTGTTCATAGCAGCCTTATTTATAATAGCCAGAAGCTGGAAAGAACCCAGATGTCCTTCAACTGAGGAATGGATACAAAAACTGTGGTACTTTTACACAATGGAGTATTACTCAGCTATTAAAAACAATGAATTTGAGAAATTCCTAGGTAAATGGATGGAACTCGAAAATATCATCCTGAGTGAGGTAAGCCAACCACAAAAGAACACACATGGTATTCACTCACTGATTATTGGATATTAGCCCAGAACCTTGAAATACCCAAGATGCAACTCACAGGCCACATGAAGCTCATGAAGAAGAAAGACCAAGTGGTGGTGATTCGGTCCTTCTTAGAAGGAGCAACAAAATACTCAAGGGAGCAAATATGGAGACAAAGTGAGGGACAAAAACTGAAGGAGGGGCCGTCTGATGACCATTCCATCTGTGTATCCATCTCATGTGCAGTCACCAAAGGTAGATGCTGATGTGGAAGTCAGGAAGTGCATGCTGATAAGAGCCTGATATGGATGTCTCCTCAGAGGTCTTCAAGAGTCTGACATATTCAGAGGCAGATGCTCACAACTAGCCATTGAACTGATCATGGGGTTCCCAATGGAGGAGTTAGAGTGAAGGCCATTGGAGCTGAAAGGGTTTGTGGCCCCATGAGGAGAGCAACGATACCAACCAACCACAGCTCCCAGGGTCTAAACCACCAGCCTGGGAGCACTTAGGGAGGGATCCAGGGCTTCAGCTGAATATGTAAGGGTGGAGGGCCCTGCAGGGCATAGGTGGAAGAAGAGATCCTTGACCTCATGAAGGCTGGACTCCCCAGGGGGAGGGAATTTGAGGGTGGGGAGGTGGGAGTGGGAGGGTAGGTAGGGGTTACATCCACAGAGAAGAAGGAGGAGGGGTGGGGGGTAGGGGGTTCCTGGGTGGGTGAGGGATGTGGTAAGGGGACAACATATGAAATGTAAATAAAACATCCAAAAAAAGAAAAAAATGTCTATCAAACTGAATATAAGCTAAGTGAGTAGAATTGTAATTAGAATACTGAATGAACTGTTCTGGGGAACGTCACATGCTTTTGTTCATGGGTGACAACTTTTCATTAAGAAATTGAACAACAATCTATTATGCTAAGAATATTGTGCATAGATTGTTTTCACTTAACACATAGTACTTCACATTACAGGAAGAACAAGTGTGTTCTCTTTGACATGTCTTACACTGAACTAATCCCACAGAGTTGCATTTTTCTCGATATTTGAAAGCTCCGAAGATGAGGCAAAATTTAAAGAATACAAGGTTCAAGTCAGGAGGAATAGCACATATCTTTAATTCTAGCACTGGGGAGTCTGAGGCAGGGGAACCTCTGTAAACTTGATACCAGTTTGGTCTACATTTGAAGTTTCAGGACAGTCAGGATTATCGAGATTGTCTTGAAAACAAACAAACAAACAAACAAAAGAAATCTGATGTTTCAGTACCAAAAGATGTCTAAAAGGATGCTGAGCTCATTTACATTTAGATCAGGTCATACTGAACCTTGAATCTAATATTAGTTCCCAGTATTACAATATAGAAAGAAGATGTTCTTGCCATGATCTGCAAGGTAATACACTTGTGAAATCACTGGCAAAAGCCAGAATATTGTACACAGCAGTCAAAAGCAATGCAGCAGCATTGTCTCAGTGTCACCAACAGTGAATTTGATTTCTCCAAAAAGAGCTATTCCCAATATTCTAAAAGACATGCATCTAACATAGGTCTTACATATTATAATCATCTCTTTGAGTAGTTAAAAGGCTTACAAATTTTCAAGACCCACGCTATCAAATGTCAACTAAAAACTAGTTAAGATTACTTTGGTGTAAAATTACTATATTTAAGATCAGTGTACTCAAAGGAGTCTTTTAATTTTCCTCAAATGTAGTAATATAGAAGCATTCTTGTATAATTGTCAACCTTACAAAAATGTATAACATATCTATGTCAATATGTTTAGGGGAAATGATGAAATGAAAGTAGCATAACAAATAGAATAGTCCCCAACTACTTTTTATATATTTGAATTAGAGGATTTAAAGTAGGACAATTCCCTATGTGGGATCTGTTCTTGTTCAGCAACTCAGGTTGAACTTCCTCATGTGTGTTCTGGCTCACATTGCCAGAAGTCATGTCACAGATTTCAGTTCCAGCTCATCTCCACGTATTATCGCTAGACCTGTCAACCATATGTAATGACCCTCTCATGCATACCATGTAACACAGAGAGGAATGTGCTAAAGCTTCTCAAAAACTACCACCTCAAAGAAATGGTTTCAATTTCAACTTAGCTCTTTTCCTGATGCATCATTACATTAGACCTTCTCTAAGTTTGTTGTTTTAAAATTGCACGCAGGGTTCATTTCTCTTTTCATGGGTCATTTGAAAGGGTGTACTGCACCATGGAACATGCCCTTTGTTCTGTGGTTGATTAGCTGTCATCACTTGCTTCCGTCCTCCCCTCTCTCTTGTATGCAAATAAAAGCAAGCAGAGCTTTGTGCTAAGTTAAATATATAGGTATACACTTTTATCATTTTAATATCCTTTTGAGCATAAATGAAATCCCATGTCATTACTATTTGCTACGTTTTTCTTATTTTCTAAGGAAGTAATTTTTTTTTTGTCAGACAAAGCAGAGAAACACCAAAGATGAGCTAGAAGATCCTGAACTGAACCGAACACACATAAGCCACTTGATATGTTACCTCACATCTGCTGGCACCCCAGTGCTCTCTTAAATCCTGAGGAGGGCTATATTTTTTACTTAGAAACAAGGCCTTTTGTAATGTCATATTCTTCTATCTTGAAGAAATCTCTTTACTTGTAACCTTTCTTCATTTTAACCTTACCTAGTCAGTTCTAAGGTCATGTTTCTTCTCATATTTTTGACCTCCAGGGCTGGTTGTGGTAAGCTTTGGTGTTAATTATTATTTCTGACTTCATCTATTCTCCCACTGATCTCATATACACTCATATCCTAAAGTACATTTATAAACTGTTGACTCCCACGTTTACAATCCTGGTGGAGCCTTTACCCTGCTGTTTAGATGTACAATTTCTAGTTTAATAGGTGTAATTACTTGGGTACCAAACATTTGACATTTAATATGAGAAAATCAAGAATCCCATAATTGGTCCACAAACCTGTTAACCTTTCCTAAATCTGCCCACCCTTGTTGATTTGTTGATTAGGCCAACACCATTGAGGTTTTATTTTCTATTAATGTTTTTATTTGCTCAATTATTAATATTTTCAAGATGTACATAGCAGAATAAACAATAGAGAGTGTCTATCACATGAAGGCTACTATCAAATACCAGTAGGTGATATGAGTAACTGAATACACACAATCTTCCTGCTCACTTTGGCTGCATTGCCTGCTTTGGTCTGATGTATGTCTTTGCCTCAAGTCTAGGGTCATTGCTTTCAGTAACACATAGATCTGAATTCTACCCTATGTTCTTTTGGAAGCATATCAAGACCAAGCCATTCTTATCTAAAAGTTTCAATGCAAGACAACATCAAACACTTTCCTATCAACATGCCACGTACAACCTAACTTCCTGAACCATGTCAGTGCAGCACTGGGCTGCTTTGGTTCCTGTCCCCTTTTTCCTTTTATTACTTCACCTAGGAATGTTTGTCTCGAGCACAAGCATAGCCTTCTGCCTTTTCAGCTCCATATAATATTTATTTAAATGATGAGTTTTCAGCAATGCTTTCTTTAACAGCATGCTGATTAGAAAAATGGTCAGTCAGTTCAGTATGGTAGCATGTCTAGAATTCTAGTATGTAGTAGGCTGACAGAGGAAGACTGATACACATTCTAGGCCAGACTAGTTACATAGTAGCTTCTGGTCCAGCCTGAGCTATAAGATCAGACCTTGTTTCCAAAAATATGTATGTTTTGCAAAAGGAAATATTTGTTCTTATGCTCTACTCCATCCAGCCTGAACAGCTTTCTCAGGCCTGTAAATCTTGGGCTTTCCCGTGTGAATTTCAAAGATTGGTTTTCTCTAAATAATCACCCTTCCTTCTCACTCCTTTAAAACAGAGGTAGACTGGAGTAAAGTGAACAGAGAACATGCGTGTAGAGACAAGTCCCAAAGCTTTCTCCAACCTAGAGTGTGTGCAATATAGGCTTTTATTGCAGTATCTTAAGATACTGATGAGAAGATATTTTGCACCATGTCATCCATGACATGCATTACTTCCTTGGAAGGAAGTAGACTCATTCTGAATGCCTCTGTGTCCAGTGAGAGCAAAGCTGAGAGCTGATGCTCTGAATCTGGTTTCCATTCATCTGAGATTATTTTCTTCCAAACACTCAGTCCTTGCACTTTCTGGAATGATTTCAGGAAGAGATTCATTGTGTAAGCTTTGGGTCAGGAATTTTAGCGTTTTAAAATAAACAAATGCATACAGGATTTTTACTAGAGAATAGGCATAGGGCCCAGAAATTAGAGAGTCCTTGAGCCACCCTCTTGTCTATTTCAGTTATTTAAGGACATAATAAAATAAGCACTTGTTAGACATTCTTCGCATTTTTTCCAGTTCATTCACCAGCTTCCTCCACTGTTCTCTTGAGCATTCTATTTAGAACTTATTACTTAAACATGGATTAAAAAAATACAATACAACATGCAATTTAGCTGTGAGTACAACACAGTTGTATTATTCTGTCTTTTTGTATTATATGGTTCCAAGAGTTCATAACATTTTATTGATAGCATACTACAGCCTGCAGTGAATCCAGGAAGTTCAGATCTTATATGTCACTCATGTGAGTATCCAATTTTTACTTTTTGTATCCTGAGTAATTTAAATCAGCAAGCTTTAAATATGTGTTCCAATAGCACACTGTAATTCTCACTGATTAGGAAAAATGGCTTTAATTTCAGAAATATTCCACCACTGCTCCAATTCTTTCTGAAAGAGGCAAGTATTAATATGGTCACATATTTCTCTGATTAAGAACACCAATCGTTAATATATAAACCATTTTAAATTATCCAGTGCCAAATGTATCCAGTCTTTTTGTACATTTTGTTGTTATTCTCATATTCTAAGAAAATGAAAAAAAAATGCTATTAATGTGTATAATCAACTATACAGGTAGTTGATTATACAGATATATATCATACACTGTATTGAACATTCTATTATACTGTATAACTTAACCAATAATTATTTAATGTATTTAGCATAAAATGTAAAGCATAGAAAATATTTTGTAATTTCAAGAAAAAAGATCATTCTAATTTTTCCTAAACAGGATCCAGTTTTATATTAAAAACACATTATTATTAATCAAATAAACATGGAGAAAGAATTTTAATCTGCATGTAGTGGTTCATGATTTTAATCACAACATGGGGAGCCAGAAAGAGGAAAATCATGAGCTCATGGGCAGTCTGAACTATATAGGAATAAACAAACGCATAGTAGAATTTTATTTTCCCAAGACAAAATTCTCAGATATTTACTTTGGAGAATGTTCTTTAATGCTGCATACTTGTTATTTTGAAAACATTGTTTTTATGCCATTCAGAACGAAAACATTCAACCAGTATTTTGTTTTCCATGTTCATCTGATGATATGTTTATCTCCGTATCAAGGAGTGCATGACTAGAACAGTGGGCTTTGTTCCTAGTACTAGGGCTGAGGATGGTTCATGCTCCTCATGTCCCTTTGATTCTGTAGGAATTGTGCGTAGTGAAAGGCAACACGCTGCGTAATAAATCATCTTATCAGCAGCTTCTGCATTCCCTGAAATGTAGCACAGCAGGGGACGTTTCCATGGCTGATGCTTCTGTCCTACCACATCTAAGTCTCCTAACCAGCCCTTGCTGTCATCTTCAGTCCAGAGCCCTGTTAACACACACAAATAAAATAAGCATACAGTTCTATCTCTTCTGTACTTGTTTAATCCCAGTGGCACACATTTGTCCAAACATAACAGATTTATTCTATTCAATGCAATTATTCATATTTGAACAAAACCTTTAATTGATCATAAAATAATCTCATAAAAGGAGTATGTGTACCGTGCACAAATGATTAGCGATCATGACAAGTTATTAATGAGTAAAATTTTTTATAACACTGTGAAAGTTGTTTTTGTAACATTGAATAATTAAGAAGCAACATCTCATCCATCTTCAATTATTTTGTGTCCCAGCAAGGCTTTTATAGTTTTTGTTTGACTCATTTTCCTCTACATTCAAAGGCATATTTTTGGCTTGTGGGTTTGAGGAGACAATTGACTGCTATAATACAGAAGCATTTTCTACAAGACAAATAGCATATGTTTGTTTGAATTCCATTAAATAGTTGTCTTTATTCTGAAATATACTACATCTTAAGCATTGACTTGTTGAGAAACATTCTGAAGAATAAAATTTTATTTTTGTGTATATCATGATAGTATATCAAAAAGTGCTAGAATATTAGGTACAATGATGCATTTTTCTAACAATAGGTTTCTAAAAATTCATGACTATGACTTAATATGTGCCTTAGTGGGGCTTACTATGGCTGTGAAGAAACACCACAACCAAACACTTTGGAGAGAAAAGGGTCCTCAAGCTTCCAAATCACAGTTCATCATTGGATGAAGTCAGGGGAGGAGCTCAAATAGGGCAGGACCTGGAGGCAGGTGCTAATGCAGAGGCCAGATAGAGATGATGCATGATTGTTCATTTCCCTACGGCTTGCTCAGCCTGCTTTCTTGTAGAGCTCAAGACCATTAGCCCAGAGATGACACCGCCCACAATAGGCTGGACTCTTTCTCATGTAATTAAGAACATGCCCTACATGCTTTCCTACAGCATGATCCTATGGAGGCATTTTCTGAATTGAGGTTCCCTCTCCTCCGGTGACTCTCACTTGGCTTCTCTAAATTGACATAATATTGGCCAGTAAAGCGTGCTAATTGGACAAGGATGTGCTTTTTCTGTTTTCTATGAAGTTCTATATGTCAAAGTAGATAAAACAGGGCATCAAAGAATTAATATAACAAAAATATATTTTGTTTTTAGGTAAAAAGAAATGATGCAGAAACCCATGCTTTAGTTTTAAATTTTCTTACCTGGAAGTAAAGCAAGTTGCATATGTTCAAAGTTCATTACATTAAGTGAAATTGTTAGAGTCACAAAATCTGACATACCCTAAACAAATTGATGGTGGAGGCATCAATTATTTTATTATCTAATAAAAACTTGATGATTACTTAAAACACTTTTTACCTTGTCAATAAAAACATACAAAATGTCAAACGATGAGAGTAGGTATTGCAATATATAATAGATAGTAGTGTGATTATATGTGCAATGCAATATAATAGCCAGCTATGTTTATCAATGTCTTCAGAAGTATTTTTTGATTGATACAGAATATACATGGAGTAAAGTGCTTTTAAATGACACAGGTTTGATAGCCACAACTGCAATATACATAACTTGTCTAATTCTATCACTTAAAGTATATAATCACAACTTAACTTTCAAAGAATCATAAATCTCACTCCCCACGAATTAACACTTGCGTAAATTTCACATGCCTCAATGGAATTACAGCTAAGTACATGATGTGCGTTAGAAACTTTCCTCATTTTTTATCAAAAGTATTCCAACTCTCAGTGTTATTAATATTATTAGTATTCTCTTCATGAACAAGAAATTGGGATTTAAAAATATTAATGACTGCTGCTATTTCTTTAGTGGTTATGTAACCATTTAGATGGTTTATTTGTTCCAGATTTAACTTTAGTACCTGGTATCTGTCTAGATAATTGTTCATTTCATCCAGATTTTCCAGTTTTGTTGAGTATAGGCCTTTAACCCTCGAATACCTAGGCACAGGGGAAAAGTTCTTGAACAGAACACCAACAGCTTATGCTCTAAGAGCAAGAATTGACAAATGGGATTTCATAAAATTGCAAAGTTTCTGTAAGGCAAAGGAAACTGTCAATAGGACAAAATGGCAACCAACAGATTGGGAAAAGATCTTTAGCAATCCCACATCCAATAGAGGACTAATATCCAATATATACAAAGAACTCAAAAAATTAGACTCCAGACAACCAAATAACCCTATTAAAAATGGGGTACAGAGCTAAAAAAGAATTCTCAACTGAGGAATATCTAATGATTAAGAAGCACCTAAAGAAGTTTTAAACATCCTTAGTCATCAGGGAAATGCAAATCAAAACAACCCTGAGATTCCACCTCACATCAGTCAGAATGACTAAGATCAAAAACTCAGGTGATAGTAGATGCTGGCTAGGATGTACAGAAAGAGGAACACTCCTCCATTGTTGGTGAGATTGTAAGATGATGCAACCACTCTGAAAATCAGTCTGGTATTTCCTCAGAAAATTGGACATAACAGTACCTGAGGACTCAGCTATACCACTCCCGGGCATATACCCAAAAGTTCAACATATAACAAGGACACATGCTCCGCTCTGTTCATAGCAGGTTTATTTATAATAGCCAGGAGCTGGAAAGAACCTAGATGTCCTTCAACAGAACAATGGATACAGAAAATGTGGTACATTTACACAAAGGAGTGTTACTCAGCTATTAAAAACAATGAATTCTAGAAATTCTTAGGTAAATGGATGGAACTAGAAAATATCATCCCGAGTGAGGTAAGCCAATCACAAGAGAAGACACATGGTATTCTCTCATTGATAATTTGGACATTAGCCCAGAAACTTAAAATACCCAAGATTCAACTACAGACTACATGAAGCTCAGGAAGAATGAAGACCAAGTAGGGGTGCTTTGGTCCTTCTTAGAAGGAGTAACAAAATACTCAAGGGAGCAAATATGGAGAAAAAATATGGGACAGAAACTGAAGGAGAGGCCGTCTGGTGACCATTCCATCTGGGTATCCATCTCATGTGCAGTCACCAAAGGTAGACACTGATGTGGATGACAGGAAGAGTATGCTGACAGGATCCTGATATAGCTGTCTCCTTTGAGGTCCATAAGAGTCTGACATATTCAGAGGTGGATGCTCACAGCTAACCATTGAACTGGTCAAGGGGTTCCCATCGTAGGAGTTAGAGTGAAGACTGAAGGAGCTGAAAGGATTTGCGTCCCCATAAGGAGAGCAACAATACCAACCAGGGTCTAAACCACCAGCCTGTGAGCTCATAGGGAGGGACTCATGGTTCCAGCTGTATATGTAGGGGAGGATGACCTTGTGGGGCATAGGTGGGAGAGGAGATCCTTGATCCCATGAAAGCTGGACGCCGAGTGTGTGGGAATTCGAGGGTGAGAAGCTGAGAGTAGGGGAGGATAGGTAGGGGTACATCCTCATAGAAGCAAGAGGAGGAGGGATGGGATAGGGGGTTCCTGGGCTGGGGACGTGGAGAAATGGAGTAAGTGGATAACATCTAAAATGTAAATAAAATATCCAATAAAAACTAAAAATTAAAAAATAGTTCTGATCCTCAGTGAGCACCTCATGTATTCATACCACAATTTCTTCCTGTATTGCAGTTTAGCTTTGGAATATACTTCCTTTAAAGGAGAAATCTAAATCTCTCTTATTCTCACCTGAATGAACCCATTCTGAGAGAAATCTTATTAAGTAAGGCATCGAAGGAATAAAAAGTAAGTAACTTAACAATTTCCATAATTTTCCATCATTTTCAGAACACCTTATCTTAGTCAAGACATAAAAATGCTCTGCAATGAAGTCATTAATATGCTGAATACATAGATGTCATCACTATGTGAATGCAAACACTTTTCCCACAAATATTTTAATGTTATTTTCTGAGAAGAATTGGGAAATTTTCCAATTTTCAGTTATTGTTAGCTAACAATCTATCTATTGTTAACCAACATTCAATCAAGAACAAATCCTCATGGAAAGGCTATTCATGAAAACTCTCTAGCCACACTTACACAAAATAAAGGGAAAAGACATTCTATATATGATATTGAAGCATACATTGAATAAAAGATAGTCTTTTTAAACAACTTTTATTAGAGGACAACTGGATTTCTATAGATAGAAAAATTAAAACAGTTCCACATAATCTTACCTTGTAAAATATTCATCAAAATGGATTAAAAAGCTTAATATAAGACCTGAAACCTTGAAACTGTAATGTCTTGTAAAGGACTTAAATAGCAAGGGAATATTTTTCACACTTGACCAATATAATCACATGAAATTGAAAAGTTCATACCTAGCACAGAAAATAATCAGTAATGATACAGCCAATAAAATCATTACCAGTTATTCATCAGACAAGGATAACAAGAATTACATAATATAACCTACCTTGTAATTAATGAACAGATTAATGAACTGACCAGACAGTTCTCAAGAGAAGAAATACAAATGTCCAGTAAATATTTAGAAATGTATTCAAGGATTGCGTTTATCAATCAATCCAAGAAGTGAACATTAAGTCTTCTTTGAAATTCTTTCTCATCCCAGTGAGAAGAATTATCATCAAGAATGGAAATGACAAGATATATTGGTAAGGATGTTGGAAAAGAAGAGCTGTTCTCCATTGTTAGTGGGAATGCAGACTAGGATAGCAATGGGAAATAGTATGGAGTTTACCCCAAAATAGAAGACTACTATCTGATGCATCTGTTCCAGTTCTGAGTACACACCCAAAGGACTCTAGGTTCTGCTACAGAGTGTTTTCCCTGGCTTACTCATGCTCTATACACATTAGTGAAGAAAGGAAACTAGTCTAGATATGAGATACACTTAAATAAATGAACAAAGAAAATGTAGTACATACATATTACAGGATTTCATTTCAAAAAGAAAAAAATCTGTATGTCAAATAAAATAGGCTAGACTCAGAAATGCAATTAGCAAATTTTCTCTAATATTCAGAACCTAGACTGTGCCCCATGCCGTGTGTGTGTGTGTGTTTGTGTGTGTGTGTCTGTAGCAGAGTAACATAATATATATGACATGAAAACAAGGGGAAGTTCATTAAGGTGCAGAAAATAGATCAGATTGAGGTGATGATGGAAAGGGCGTTGTAGGAGTAGAGTAAGTATAAATAAAGTATTTATGAGAATACCATATATAAGTCCATTACTGTGTGTGATGTCTTTAAAATGAGACATTCATTATTTCATTTCATTTCATATTATTCATTGCTTTAACTTTCTGCATGATAAGTAATTTAGGGGTGGGAGAAAAAATAAAAATGAATTATTAGTAATTTAAATGAATGGCCATATTAGTCTCCATCTAAACTTAAATCATGATTGTTTTAAAAATATTTTAAATTTTGTTTATTAGCGTTAAGAACAGCTAAAGGAGCATGTCCACATGAGTGCTTAGGTGTTCATGGATGCCAAAATAGGATAATTAATCTGTTGCAGCTGGAGTTTCAGGGGGTTGTGAGCCAACCAATGTGGGACCAAATTTGAATCTTAACAAGACTTATATATACTCTTTAGCACTGAGGCTTCTCTCCAGTCTCAAAACATAAACAATTTCAATGTAAAAACATACATCTTCATAAGGAAAAATGAAGGAAGTTATGTTGTTTGTGTTTATGTGTGGACATTAAAAGACAAAATCAGATATCAAAGTTTATGCAGACAATAGTAAAGTGTAAGACTCGTAGTTGTCTAGAAAAGATGAAGTGGTTTGGCAGTTGCAAGTACATGTCTGTATGCTTTCAGATCTGAGACATGGTAGTATTCATTCAGAAGACACTTCATACTTACAACATTGATAGCAATGGCAAAGGTGACTGAGAATTTCAGAATAAACCTTCAACAGAAAGAGACAGAATTTCTTTTACTAGTTATGTTTTCTATGGTTGAGTTTCTAAACTACAGTATCTACTGAATAGAAGACCATATATAAGATATCTGCCACCATTGATATATAAAAATATAAGAAACTCAAAAAAGCAGATCTAATAACTATGAAATACCATCTTATAAAATATTTAATTTATTATATCCTAGAATTAATATGGACTATATCATGAAATAAACTTATGATAAGAAAACTGAATGTCCTATTATCAGATGTTTTATTCAGAACTATATGCAAATTGTTAGCCTCTTGTATATCCAACTTCTGTTCACTAGTTATAAACTTATTAACATAAAGTTTTAATATATTTTAAAAGGCATGTCACAATTCAGTTTGAATTTCCTTCCTCCACTTTTACTGTGTAGCCTCATTCTTGTTTAATGTTAATAACAGATGTGGGGCTTATTTCTCCCATCATAGCAGGGATTTCCTTTCATGTGTCATGTTGTTGTCAAGTTTTCAGCACTGTTATCTCCTTCAATATTCCCTACAGATGGGTATAACCTTGTCAACTGCTTGAAAGGCTTCCGATAGCATTGTGTAGATAAGACAATTTTAACATTTTAATTTCAAAGTGACTTATGTTTTCAAATGCAGTATTTCTGCTATATGAGTTAGGGTATCTTAGAAACCTTCTTTGTGTATTAGTATCTAGTGCTGTAAAAATAGACATGGGTATTGATTTGTTCTCTGGGAAATGAGATACATATGTGCAAAATATTATTCAATTGATTTGTTATGTGAAAATGCACATCTCTTCACGAGAAACATTTCCTAGGGGGAAACATTGGCTTCCATGGTTGTGAGATATTTTCGCAGAGCTGCTTCTAATATGATTCTCAAACATATGTACTCTCTTGTTTTGACTACTTTTAGTGATCCTTTGCTAAACATTCTGGGCATCAAAATATTACTGTTCTTATTGCTAAAAATAAAAATGACAAAAACAAGATATGAATTCAATTTTAAGATGATGACATATTTTATTTATTTAGCTTTGAAATGATACAATAATATAGATTATTTTGTTTGTGACATATACAGTCTGACTAATTAAAATTTATGTATAGTAGCTAATATAAATATTTAATGGTAATATAAATAAATACAACCAAGAACATTGAAATTATGAATAATATTATATACTATGTAATTTACTGAGATGAGTGTATCACTGCATATATTGCAAATATATTCAAGATTTTGTTTCATTATGATAATAAAACCAGGAAGATACTGTCTTAGTTTTTCTAAGAATGGCCCCTATAGGTATATATTTGAAGACTTAGTCACCAGGGAGTGGAACTTTTTTTTTTAACGGATTGGAAGGATTAGGATCTACAGCCTTGTTAAAGGAAGTAAGTCATGGGGATAGTCTCTGGGGTTTCAAAAGGCCATGTGAGGCTCTGTTTCACTCTCTCTTTCAGCCTGTGGATCAGGATGTAGTTCTCAACTACTTCTCCATCATTATGTATGCCATGGCTGTTGCTATTCTACCCACCATGATGCTAGTGAACTAAACCTCTGAAACTGTAAGAAAGTTCCCAACTGAATGCTTTGTTTTATAAGAGTTGCCATGGTTATAGTCTTTTTACAGCAATGGGACAGTTACTAAGACCGATACAAAATCATTTTAAAGGACCAAAGACATTAGAATAATTATTAGCATAATAGTCTTATTTTAAGCTATATCATTTACTTTACAGATATTATCTAATAGATAAATAAAAATATCATACATTTTTCAATTGAAAGTGTTCAAGTCTTACATGTAAAAAAAAAGTTTGTATTTGTAACTACCTGGATCATTCACTAAGCATAAATTATTATAATATAATAATTATAACATTGAATAAACTAATGACAAATTTTCTAAATTTAATGAAAAAAACAACAGAAAAGTAAATATCATATGTTTCAAAATTAAGAACTTTGTTAAACTAAAAAACTGCTCATAGACTCACAGGGGTATCTATTGGGTTTTTCAGCATGTGATTAATTTAGGAATGCTGAGAATGCTAGCAACCAGAAAACATTTGCTTGGGACTATTCATCTCAAGTAAACTTCATTTCCTTTTTGACTGTATTACTAGATTCCTAGATCAAATGATTACTAAAGAAATAGACCCTAGAGATTGTTAGAAATATCTCATTATACTTGTTGACAGGAAGATAAACTTGTCTCAGTGATAGAGTTAAAGAGAATGGTTACCTGAAATATATAATGGGTGGGCCCCAAACTAAGTGTAATTCCTTAGTGAAATGGGTGCTCAGTTTTTATAATTCAATACTTTATCAGCAGGAGAATGAATGAATAGGAAACAAATTTAGTTACATTTTCAAATAGAAATCAAATATACAAGTGACAAAACTGAGGAAACTAGGAGAAAATGGAATGGTCTTCATAGAAACATGAAGTTAATATTGGTTTTAAAATCTTTACGTTGAATATTTTAGACATTTTAATAAGTATCATGGTACATAAAACATAAACATATTTTAAACATAATTTAAAGAACAGAATTAAAAAAATATCAATGAGCCAACTATGCTCTGATATAAAATTCCAAGCTGAAAATCATATAGATGTCCCTAGTTTAACTAAGTGGGTCACAGAATAAAACAAAAAGGCATGATCACGGAGAAGGGATTTATTTGAAAAGGGAGAGGCAGTAAGAGAAAGATAAGAGAAGATGGGGAAGGAGAGTAACCAGAATGAATTACATACATGCAGGAAATTGTCAGAAATTCAATTACAAAATAGAAACCATATTTAATACAATTCATTAAAACTCCAAGTATATATTCTACTTATTCAAAAATTATACTTGGGGCTGTGTATAATATCATATACATATAATTTCCATAATCTGAGGCAAAACTTTGTAGTTACTAAGAGTTAAGGGCCAACCTGGCCTGCAGAGCAAGATCCTGACAGTATCCTGAGACTAACTTCTTTATTCTGTCACTATGATCCCTTTTTAACTTCCTAGTTTTAAAAGTTATTTCATGGTATGTATTTATATCTGAAGATTTGGAACTAGGAACTACAGTACGAGACCTTATGCAGGGTTTGTCTTTCTGGGTAGAGAGTATTTCAATCAATATGGTCTTTTTTAATTCCACCCCTTTACTTGCAAAATTCATCATTTTATTTTTTCACTGTTGAATAATATTCTATATGGTATATATGTACCACATTTTCATTATACATTTGTAGTTTAATTGTATGTTGTTTCAGTTTTCTAACTGTAGTGAATAGAGGAGCAAAAAAAAAAACAATAAAGCAAGCATTAGTGGATCAGATTATCTAGTTCTTTAGTCATACGCCAAAGAATTGTAGAACTGGATCATATGGTATATGTTTTAAGAAGTACCCAGAAAGGAAACCTCCATTTGTTCGAGGTCATAGCAATCTAAGTGACTCTTAAGACAACATATATTATTGCTGTGGTTCTTGGTTGCCTCTTAGAGGTTGAAGGTAAGTTCATATTGTTAAGGGAACCACACAGTTCTCATGTAGGAGTTAGAAGATTCAGGTTAGATCAAACATCAAGGCCCCTTTCTACTTTCTAGCTTTCATAATACCTGAAGGTGTTAAGCTAGTACTCACAAGAGGGAAGCAATCAACAGTCTTGTCTAGCTATGATGCTTATGAACCACAACAATGACCAGCATGGCAAGGTGTTTGTAAAGGTTCAACTGTGGCATATGTACCATGAGAGTAAGCAACAACTGTCTAATTGATTCAGGGCCCACTCAACAGGAGGAAAGTCATTTCTTGTTCTAGAAACCTAGAAAATTGTCAGGGCTATTGGGGTCAAGGATCTTAGAGGAAAGCCTACTGCTGCCATTTTAGTAGACCAGTGTAGTACCAAACTCTATTCTAAATATATAATCTTATCTACATAAGAAAGTGTAGTAGCTGGCACTACTTATCAAAGAGTTTTCACTTTTCAGCAGGTGGAGATCATTACAGAAGATCACAACTAATCATAAAACACAGATCAACTGGTCATTAGAGCCCAACCCCAATATCTATAATACAACTCCTATACCTAAGGTTCAGGAACTACTACAGAAGTGGAGCACAAAGATTGCAAGAACTAGAGAACCTGGAAATCTGCTGAAGATTGTGTCCCCTAGAAATGACAGGAAAGATACTCTGTATGCAACAGCAACATAGTTTGTCTAAATAAGACACAGAGAGTGGCAGTACTGCTGGACATGGTACCTCAGAAGGGACATCTCAAGGAGCCCATCCCTAAAGAAAGAACTAGAGGCAACTAATGACTGCTGAGAGACAGATAATGAATATTTTCCAGGGAAGTCCCCAAACAGATTAGACAATAACACATGGGTATACCCAAAATAATGTATACAAGCTACACTAAACATACTCAGAAAACTGTGCTAATTTATTTATGTATATATACACATATGCATAATATCACTATTGATATTATCATATCAATAATAATCAAACTCAAAGAGGCTATCAGTTTGAGGGGAGGTAAGCATTGCATTAGTAGGAATAGAGGAAATAAGAAGATAAAAGTATAAGTAATAGGAGAAGTGATGTAATTATACTCTTATTAAAAGATTAAAAAAATTTCAGAAAACTTTTCAAAAAAAAGGCAAGACTGGCTTGGAGAACTGAAGTGAAAGAACCTGGTTTATAAAACCTACATAAACAATTTTAAACACACAAAAATAGGTTAAAATGGTGGGAAATACATAACAACAACATTTAAAAATTGATCTTTGATGCTTCTGAACAACTGTGTGAAAAAATGTATTTTGTGGTGTTTTTGTCGTTTTTCTTTCTAGATACTTGCTTAGATTGGAAGATTTTATTCTTGCAGTAGGTCATTTTATTAAAAGAGTATTGATAGTATTAATTACTTGTATTTATACCATTTAGGCAAGCATGGCGCCGTCACACTTTACGTCATTATGCTTTCCCCTTTGCTCCTCCTTCTTGTTCTCTTCCTCCAGCTCTTGTTCTCTTCCTTCAGCTCGCTCCTGACTTCTACGTTCCTAGTCCATATATATTAGTACTCACTCTACTTACCAACTCCATAAAAACATACTCCTCTCATCCCATGATTTTTCTTTCTAATTTTGTCACCCCCACATCCACTTATACAAGCACAAGGGTACACATACATATCGTTTTGAAACTTGCTTGTTTACAAGAGAAAAGCATGGCATGATTTCCAGGTTCATACATACATTTTCTTCAAATAATGCTTTTTTTCTGTTTGTTGTATAAAATTTTATATGTTAACAAAGATATAATATGAATAAATATAATCGTTAATATAGATATATATTAATCTTTTTGAACAACTAGGCCTGCTTCATTTTCTAAGTAATGTGAATAATATAGTTTATATGTAGAAGAACTTAAAATCTTTTAAATATGTATTCAGAAATGTTATAGTTATAGCACATAATAAATCTGTTTTCAATTATTGGGATGATATTTCATGCTAATTTCATATATATATATGCCATTTTATATCTCTAATACTAGTGTATGAGAGTACCTATTTCACAACATCCTCACCAAAATTTCTTGTGGTTTGATTGATTTATGATGTTGATTCTGATTAGGGTGAGATGGTATTTAACATTCAGTTTATCCAACTAGTACATAATCTTTATTTTCTTTCTCTAGAAAGGCCCGCCTGACACATGTACCATCAAGTGTATGAGGCTGCAACTAAAGTTGTGCTAAGAAAACTTGTAATAGTAAACTTATTTTATAGGCTAAATTTAAAGGACAATATTGAGTAGTAAACAAACATAAAAAATTATTTACAAATGAGAACAGAAATAAATATAACACAATAATCCAACCACAGACAAAACAGTGTCACATGATAGGTATTTAATAATCCTAACACAGTGAATAAATTTATCTGTGAAATTTTATTTATCCTTTAAAGAGAAAATACATTCGCAGTGTGTAAATTCAAATGATTTGTAATCAGTGTCATATTTTGAATGAGTTGACAGATTTTCTCTACTTTTAAACAGTCAGTATAAATCTGCAGTGAGTATACAGTGCTGGTTGAAGGATAATCCCATGGGATAAAGAGAATAGAACCACAAAGAAAGGATTGACCTGATTTCAACAAAGAGGTTTCTTATATCTTTGTTAGTGAATGCAGGCAAACTCAGTTCCCCTCCTCCTTACCACTTACCCATACCTTAGGGTTTCATTACTGTGAAGAAATATTATGACCAAGCCCAGTCTTATAAAACATTTAATTGGTGCTAGTTTTCAGTTTAGAAGTTTAATTCATTAAAGTCATGGTGGGAAGCATGGTGGGAAGGTAGACATGGTACTGGAAAGGTAGTTGAGGGTTCTACATCTGGATACCCAGGCAGCCAGAAGAGATAGTAAGCCTCTAGTCATGCCTTGAGCTTCTGAAATGTCAATGCCCATCGCCTAGTGACACACTTCTTCCAACAAGGCCACACCTATGCCAGAATGCCACACCTCCTAGTAGGTCACTATCTATGGGCCTATGGGCCCATTTTCATTCAAGCCACCACATTCCACTACTGGGTCCCTAGAGACTTGTAACCATATCATAATGAAAAATTTCATTTCTTCCAACTTCCAAAGTCCGCATAGTCTATAACAATCTCAAACTTGCTTAAAGTTCAAAGTCTCTACTGAGATTCATGAAATCTTGTAGCTGTAATCCTCTGTAAAATCAAAATGAAAAGCAGATCACATACTTCCAGCATACAATGGCACAGGGTATGCCTTTCCAAAAGGGTGGACAGGGAGCATAGTTAGAAATCCTGGACCATAATAGGACCACAAAAGCAGCTGGGCAAACTCCAAACTCTGCATCTGTGATATTAAAGTGTTCTTCAGATCTCCAACTCATTTCAGCTTTGTTGACTGAAGCATACTTCTCTGTCTTGGTCTGTTTTCACTCCCTGTTAGCAGCTCCCCTTGGCATGTATTCCATGACTCTGGCATCTCCAACATCTTGGAGTCTACAGAGCAGTCCAGGATTCACCTTCACAGCTCCACGGAATGACTTCTCTAGGCTTCCATGTAGGGACATCCTGACATATGCCTGGCTTCAGCAGCTTCTGTAAATAGATGCTGGAAGACCCAAGTTTCATGGTAGCACCCCAGAAGGATCCTTTGTAGGGTAGGTAGTGATGTCAGGGAAGCTCAGTACTTGTGTTCATGCATTAGCTCACTGGTCTCTGCTTGAGTATGAATGTAATGTGACTAGTAACTTTGTCTTCTGTAGCCTTGTCTTTCCTGCAAAAATATATAAAAACCTAGGCTTCTGAGACTAAGAACGATGTTTCCCCTTAAGCTGGTTTTTGTCATGGTATTTTATATTAGCAACAAGGAAGAAAACTAAGAAAATATTACTCCATATAATTGTTGTACACTAATGAACTTTTATATTCTATGTGAGAAAGTATAAATACACAAATCAGGAGAAACTATTGAATATATGCATGCTTATTTGAAGTGGAAACACAGGGCTAATTTTAAACAAAATGGTTCTTAAAATAAATGAATTTTTATATCTCTATTGATGATAGTAGTTTTATGAGTATATGCATTTTTCCAAAAGCACATCCTAATATATATTTTGATACCTTTATAGTATGTATATCCTCAAATATGTTTTCCCAGCAAAACAACGGTGTACCTGCCCAGAACTCAATCAGAACTCTGGAGCAATACACAATGGAGTTTGAACATCAAGACACCATCTACTTCAGGCAAGTTAATCTTTCTTTCTTAACTTCAGCCTTTTTGTTAATTTCTTCTAAAGACAGTGTCTCATTATGTAGCTTCTGAGGTCTAGAATTCACTATGTAGATCCATCTGGCCACCCACTCCTGACACCTGGGAAACCTCAGTCCTATTTATACGGAAGATGAAGGTAATTGTGGGCTTTTAAGATAGTTAATGTGGCTGAAGTGATGGCTCAGTGGGTAAAAGTGTTTGCTGAGGAAGTGTCAGGACCTGAGAAACCATGGACAGCCTGGACATGTAGCATAAATGTCCATAATCCTGGTTCTTCTGTGAGAAGGGAGGTAGACACAGGAGTGTCCCTAAGAGAACATGGTGATTTAGCCTCATGTATGCAGCAGCAAGCAATAATATTCTATCACCAAGCATGGTAAGTGAAGGCAAACATCTGCAGTTTTGTTCTGACCTCCACATGTGTGCCAAAGCATGAATGCACTTGAGGTCCAAACATAACTGTGAACTCATATGCATGTGTATACTCACACACAAAACACAACGTCTAGAATAAAATGTAAAGAGAATTAGGCTAAATTTCTGTGAAATGCTTTAAATATGTTTTTAAAATTATGATATAATTACATTGTTTACCTCTTTGTTTTCCTCCCTACAAATCCTTCTACCTTGTTCTCTTCCAATTGTGTGTGTTTTCCTGAGTTGATAAATATAACATGCACAATATGTACAATGTTACTTGTAAGTACCTGTTTTCTGGGATGACTATTTGATAACTGCTGGCTTTTCTACCCATGCCCCCATTCCCAAGCAACAACTCAGAGACTTATTTAGTTATGAATAAATTCCCAAGCCATAAGTTTTGGCTTGTTCCCCAACCAGTTAATAAATTATATAACTCATTAATACTATGCTATGTCTGTCACAAGGCTATTTACCTCGCCTCAGTTACATGTGGCTGACTTCCTCATAGTCAGGGTAGAATATCCTGCGCTTGATTTTTTCTCAGAGTTCCTCTCTCTCTGTCTATCTGTTTCTCTGTCTGTCTGTCTCTCTCTGTTTCTCTCTGTCTCTCTTTCTGTCTCTGTCTCTTTCTCTCTGTGTCTCTGTCTGTCTCTCTCTCTGTCTCTCTGTCTCTCTCTCTCTCACTTTGTGTGTGTGTGTGTGTGTGCACGCGCGTGCATGAGTGTGCATTAATCCTGTCTCTGCTAATAGGCCAACAGGTTTTTATTGACAGGTGATGCTTCAACACAGTGCCCAAGAGATTACCCCTATACAATTTAATATTAAACAAGTAAATGATGTTCTCGTCATTGGGATGTATTACTTCTCCCACTCTCAGCATCCCTTAGTTTCCTGTAGTTCTTTGAGCTGAGTTGAGACCTCACGAGCTTTCCCCTATCCAAATTAGCACATCTATTGGTATCATTCTTGTTTAGATCATGTGTAGGCAGCCATGCTAGTGAGACTTAATGGGTGTAGTTTCTCTATCATTTCTAGAAGACACAATCTCACACCTAACTTCTTGTTCTTTTGGCTCTTACAATGTATCCATCCTCCTCTGCAAAGGATGCTGAGTCTTTGCTTCCAACTATCATTGGACTTTGGGTTTTGTGAAGAAGTAGGCAATTTTTTGTATACTTCATTGCTATTGGGATTATTTATTATTAGTTTAATATTAACATCACCTACGGTAAAGTTATAATATGTATCTATTTTTGATAGCTATTTAAAATTTTAAAAATTAGGAGAAATTTTTTCTACCATAAGGAAAATAGTTGTGATGATGATAAG
This sequence comes from Grammomys surdaster, assembly GCF_004785775.1. Lineage (NCBI taxonomy): Eukaryota > Metazoa > Chordata > Mammalia > Rodentia > Muridae > Grammomys > Grammomys surdaster. The sequence continues at coordinate 5,309,317 of NW_021604705.1, forward strand.
GTTTATACAGCTTATATGAAGTCAACAAACATGTAAAGAAATAGGTATGTGTAAATATATCTGGAGATATGGTACTTAGACTGGATGATATACTTATTTAATAAAATTAAAAGCTTAAGCATCCATATAATAAGCAATGTATATGCTAACATCTCCTTAAAATATAGACCTCTGGAAACATTAAAGTATATTGTGAGTTTGATTGTTTTTACTCACTATAATATTAAAGTATATTTAATACATTAAGTCCTTCTACTGATTTAAAACTAGTTATAAAATCATGTTCTATATAACTGTGGATAGCAAGGAATAAACCTTCTAAATATATACTTAAACATGATTTTGAAGGCAAGTGTTGTGGTTTATTGCTTACCTCCCTTCTTACAGAAAAATTGGCAGGTGAATGTCATCTGGGGACAGCTTAGGCTGTGTAGTGAAGCGATGCTCACTCCCACAATGATAGTGACAGTTATTCATTTCTGCATACCATTGTTTAAATTCTTCAGGTTAACATCATAATATCAAACTTCATAATAAAATATTTTCAAACAACATTGAATAGTATTATTTCATATATCAATTCAAAAGTTTCTTAAAGTTAAAGCCTGATTTTGAAGACGCAGTGTAAAATTTGAAGACAGACAAAGATTTGCCATAATGAAAACAAGTGTTGAAGATCAAAGCACTGGAAGGGAGAGAGCAGGTTGGACTAAGCCAGCCTGGTACCTTAGAGAAGTTAGACTCCAGGCATTGATGTTTGAGGTTTAGCCAGGATACTTGTTTCATTTGTTCTGCTTCTTGTGGGACTGACATCACTCATGTAGTTCCTTACCAAGATCATTTGATCTTCCCACAAATTCAGTCTCTTGTGTTGATTACAGAAATTTATAATCTCTTCTAAAGTAACTTTCTGGTGTTTTGTCTTCCGTGTGAGAATTCCTGTGTTATTGTCTATAAAATGCAAAGGTTAACTTTGAGATGTATAAATATGCTTTTGTGTGACAGCCCAGTAGAAAATGCTGATGTCATCAAGTTTCAAGAGAGGAATCATTAATTCACTCTCAAAACACACAGTAAGCTACAAATACAGAGTAGACAGCTTCTTCAGAACTCACAGTGCTATTTTTAAAAAAGTAAAGAATCAAGTTTTTGATAGATGATATGTGGAATTTTTCAGAAAAAACATTAACGTTACCTACAGGAAACTAATGTGAGTTTCCTTCTTTGTAAAAAGCCATCATCATAACTATCTGTGAGTTATAATTTTACAAGTTTTTATTTAAATCAGGTCATAAGTAGATATAAATGTTGAAATTTATGTTCATTAAATAATATAAATTTAAATAGTAACATCTTAATTTAACATAATAAATGAGTAGAGAAACTTATAGTTATAAACAACACACACAAGCTTCTATTTAATATTAACAATAATTATATTTTAGATAAAACCCTAGTTGTGAATAAAAAGAAAAAATATTCTTACAATTTCAAGTAATCGAAGGACAGAGTTTAAATTATGTGCCTTCCCCCCACCCCAAATGGAGCTCATATAGAACACTATATTGTTTCTTCCCTTATACACAGATTTTCTTTTCCTGAGAATCTTACATGCTTTCATCACACGTCTTGGTCTTGCAGCCCCTTTCAGACATATAAAATAAGAGAACTCACATGGGGAAAAGAGGAATTCCTCAAAACTCCCTAATGTTCCACATATTAGATTTCTTTGTACACATATATGTGCACTTCCACTTCCTCTTCTGGGAAACAAGGTATAAATTAAGTCAGGGGATTTTTCTTAGACTTTATGTTACAGGAATCTAAACATTATGGTGAAGTGTTAATGACTGGTAGCTCTCTTAACTGCTGGGATTTTTGTCTGTTTAGCCACAGGTCACCAAAAGTTCATCAAAATGTTCATGGTTTAAGAATTTAAAAATAATTTTGTGTGATGTAAAAATATTTTCAGTGCTACATTTTGATTGAAAACCATGCATTATAAATACTTGTCTTGGACGAAGCCACTATCATCCCCAACTCCCTGCCCAGTATGCAGCAGAGGAATGCCTAGTCTGGCCTCAGTGGGAAAGGATGCACCTAATCTATAGAAAGACTTGATGTCCCAGGGACAGGAGATGGGGGAGCGTTTTCTCAGGGGCGGAGGGGAGGAAGAGGAGATGAAGAAGTCTAGGAATGGGGACCGGGAAGGGGACAACATTTGGGATTTAAAAATATAAATTAATTTAAAAAAACTTCCTGTCTTTAATGTCTATCTCATTCCATAGTACATGTTTTTTTTCATGTTTCTCAAAACTTTTTCATTGAAATAATGGACATTAAGGTTAAAATTAATATATAGATCTTTTCTTCCCTCTAGCAATGGGCAAAGATACCTTCTTGGTGGTGTTCTTATATCAGTGAGGGGTAGAGCAGATGGCATTCCTTTGTTCCTCCTAGCTTGATGTCTGGCTTGGTAGACAAACATGTCCTATGTCATAGAGGGCTAATATCCAATACACACAAATAACTCAAAAAATTAGATTCCAGACAATCAAATAACTCTATTCAAAATGTGGTATAGAGCTAAACACAGAATTCTCAACTGAGGAAACTTGAATGGTCGAAAAGCACCTAAAGAAATGTTCAAAATCCTTAGACATCAGGGAAATGCAAATAAAAGCAACCCTGAGATTTCACCTCACACCAGTTAGAATGGCTAAGATCAAAAACTCAAGTGATAGCAGATGTTGGTGAGGATGTGGAGTAAGAGGGACATTCCTCCATTGTTGGTGGGATTGTAATCTGGTACAACAAATCTGAAAATCAGTCTGACGGTTCCTCATAAAATTGGGCATAGCATTACCTGAGGACCCAGTTATGCCACTCCTGGACATATACCCAGAAGATGCTCCAACATATAACAAGGACACATGCTCCACTATGTTCATAGCAACTTTTTTATAATAGCCAGAGAAGCTGGAAAGAACCCAGATGTGTCCTTCAACAGAGGAATGGATACAGAAATGTGGTACATTTACACAATGGAGTACTATTCAGCTATTAAAAACAACTATTTTATGAAATTCTTAGGCAAATGTACGGAACTAGAAAAAATCATCCTGAGTGAGGTAATCCAATCACAAAAAATACACATGGTATGCACTCATTGATAAATGGATAATAGCCCAAAAGCTCACAATACCTAACATACACGTACAGACCACATGAATCTCAAGAAGAAGACCAAAGTCTCGGTACTTCTTAGAAGGAGTAACAAAATATTCATGGGAGCAAGTAAGGAAGCCAAGTGTGAAGCAGAGACTGGAGCAGGGGCCATCGGGAGATTGCCCTACTTGGGGATCCAGCCCATGTACCATAAGCAGGCACGGTTGTGGATTCCAGGAAGTATATGCTGACTGGAGTCTGATATCCCTGTCTCCTGAGAGGCTCTACCATAGGCAGATGCTCGCAGCTAATCATTGAACTGATCATGGGGTCCCCAATTAAGGAGGTAGAGAGAAGATTGAAGGGGCTGAAGGGGCTTGTGGCACCATTGGAAGAGCAGCAATACCAACCAACCAGAGCTCCCAGGGTCTATTCCTCCAGCTTGGGAATATGCTTGGAGGGACCCATGGCTCCAGGTGTATATGTAGTAGAGTATGGCCTAGTCAGGCGTTGGTGGGAAAGGAGGTCCTCGGTCCTGTGAAAGCTGGATACCCCAGTGTGGGGGAATTCAAGGGTGGGGAGGGCAGAGTGGGTGAATGGGTGAGGGCACATCATCATAGAAGCAAGAGGAGGGGGGGCAGGATAAGGGGTTTCTGGGGAGGGGATAAGGATACGGAATAATATCTGAAATGTAAGTAATAAAATATCCACTAAAAAAATCACATCAAATCGAGGAGGAGGAAGACAGGCTGTCATGACATCCACAGACCTGCCCTCCAGCACAGAATACAGGCCATAGATACCCACTTAATGCCGACACACCACACAGCATAGATGCAGGGTGTCACCCAGGGGCTCGCCAGGCTCACCAGTGCCCATCGTGCCACAATGTGCGAGCATGTGGTGGTCAGATGAGACAGGATGAGAGGTGGAGTAGCTTGAGCATTGTGAAGAGAGATGGAACTAGCGACTCCAGGGTGGAAGGGTGTACTGTTGTGAGTAGTCAGCCCTGCTACCTGGGGCCACGGTGGGGTCCCAGCCTGAACTGCCACTGAAGGCCGTGTTTGAGTCCACAACTACATAGCAGTAGGGGTCGGTGTCAATGTCCACGACTCATATTGCCACTAGAAAACATGGGATGTCTCAGATTAGGACAGCCACTGGGGGCCATACGAAGGCCCAGGAGTTGTGTGTAATTGGCCATGCCTCTCACAGGATGCAGTGCTCGAAGAGCTGGCCTATCTCTCATCAGCAGCAGAACTCAAGAAAGCATCCCCTGTGCCTCGACCAAATAGCACAGTGGAGCTGGCCCTGGTGGCCTGAGTTGAGTAAGAACACCATTCAGTTGCTATGAGGTGGCAGAAATGCAGGGATGATTCCCCAACCCCTGCCCGTAACTCCTACACCCCCACTTCCTACTGCATCCCTTGCCACCTGCTGCAGTTGGGAAAAGAAAATTGGCCCTGAGAACCAGTGAGGTGTCCCTGTCCCTCACCCCTCATCAGGAGGACAAGCTGACTCTCCAGGCTTATGAGAGTGGGTGAGCAGCCTTGTCCCTCATCAGCTGCAGCACTCAGGAGAGCAGGCACTTCACCTTGCCTGGGCAGCACAATAGGGCTGGCCCTGATGGAGGGAAAGTAGTTAAGCCAGCCCTGAGGAGGTGAGAGCAGGAGATCTGACAGAGCCCCCTTGCTGCTGAAGCATGTGGGACACTGGGCCCTGCACCTTGACTGGGCAGCACGCTGGAGCTGGCACTGGAGGCATGGGAGCAGGTGACTCAGCCCGTGGGCATGACAGCAAGAGAGCTTACTCTGCCAGCTGTCCGTGGCAACACTGAGTGCCCTAGCCAGAACTGTCCTGGTGATGTGGGTAAGGGTCTGACCAGCTCAGCTACCACCCTCACCCTGATCTAGCACTCTGAACTGACCCTTTCCAAAATCTATACCGTCTGTAAATGGTTGGGACACATGAAAGCCTCCATCCTGCTGTTTCAAAGCTGCAGGATCTCCAAGACACAAGGGAACAACAGGGTCCATAACCAAAAATGGTCAAATAGTTATGGTGTCACAGAAGCCAGAGGTCTCAAACTAGACTCAAAAAAATCAATAAAAAGTTTTAAAAAATAGGAAAAAAGAAATCACTAGAGATTAGGTGGGCGATTCTTACTTTTGGCAATGGTTAATCTTGACAGGAATATGATGATCCATCTTTTCCCAAGTATCCTTAATAAGAAAAATGTGCACTTGATATCTAGGGAGAAACTGTTGAACTAGAACAGGAATTATGAATCCATGCAATCTGCCAGTTATTTTCATTCTCATAACCAACGAAGACATAAAACTACTGTTAATTCCTGAAGCATCCCTATGCAACAGATGCTTCTGACTTCAAGCTGGTGAAAATTTTAAATATAGAATCAGATTGTAGGACTCTAACAGTGGATTTCAGGTAATGCTTTCATTCTTTGAAATGTGCAAAAGTCATCTTCTGGGTTGCTACTTGGACTTAGAGGAAAAGAGTTCAAGAAATTGAATATCTGCTTAGGGAGAGCAATAAAGCCTCACTCAGTAGGGTAAGCACAGAACTAGTGACTACCAGTCCCAGATGGATTTTATTTATGAGAGCTTGGCAGAAGAAAGCAATACACATTTCTAATTCTTATAGCATACAATAGGACATTGCAGACTTTTCCACAAACCTGATACCACTCCACTAAATGAAAGAATTCTTTATTTTCATAATTTTTATCACACTGGAACTTTTTCAAAAACTGACTAACTGATTCAGTTAGTGTGACATTTCTTAACTTTGTTAGTGAATATTTTCTTTTTGTTTAATAAATAAAAGTTCCCTGGAAGCACACCATTTGTCTACTAGATTTGACCCTTATTTGGTTAATACTGTTGCTTTTGCATAGTGTTTTAAATGTTGTAATTCATGTAGATTTCTTTGTCGTTATCCCAGTTTGCTTGAATACCAAATCCTATCACAGTAAACCCACCTAAACAAATGGTGTAGTATACTGGATAAAAAGCGATTTGCAGATTGCTACAATGATGCTCTTGCTTTGAATCAGAAGACTTTGGACTTACAAAAATTCCTTGATGTTTTTCTGACTCTTTAAAGCTTTGCTGAATCCACGAAATGTTTCTTATTTGTAAAAACAGTGACGCTTACAGAAATATGACAGCATCTATTAAATAAATCTCTTGGAAAAACTCTAAAATAGATTCTTAATATTTTCAAATTCCCTTTGGTTTCACTCCAAATAATTAGCAACTACTTTCTACACAACTAATACACTTCTTCAAATTATGCAACCTCACACTTTCCACTGGACTCAAATGATTGTAGAGTAACTGTGGTTACATCAAACATTTGTCAGATTACAACCCTTAGAAGACAGTTAAAACACTAAGGTTTCAACCTCTGTGCATTAAAGTAAAACATTAACTTTAGTGATCTATTTTGCGGTGAAGAAGATAAATAACTAATTTCCTGAAATAATCAAAATTATCAAACAGAAAAAGTCCCTAACAATTGTAAAAGCATTGTAGTGTTTTACTTTATTATTAACATTTGCAGAATGTATTATAAATCTTAATATATGACATATAATAATTGCAATCATTATTCTAATTACTCTTTGTCTCTTCCAGAGCAATAAAATTGAAACACAAGTGCAATAATCATGGTTGTTAATTATGAAGACAATCTCAAAGTATAATCTCATAATACAGAAAGTCATATAGTATTCAATTATTTTTCTAAAAAAACCTGTTTTTGATGAATTTTGTTAAGTTTGCATTAACATCTGCAGGTAACTCATAAGAAAGACATAAGTATAAACAAATAATACATTTACATACAAATATGTATCTATGTTTATGTGTTAATCTCCTATTGAATATACAAGTAAATGTAGATATATATGAAAATTGGATTAAAAAGCATATGTCTGTCTTAGTCTGTAAACTTGAAAAGTACATGAGCAAGAATAAAGAACATCATTGTTCCCTAGGATACAGATGCTGCTGACCCTTGATCATAAGGACATTCTCTGAGTTGTTTTTCTAATAAAAGTGATTAATTTCTTTGCAAAAGCAACACATTTTCCTGGCTGAAATAAGGCATCCTTGGATGAGAAATAACTACCCTGTTTTCAACAACCAAGTTAACTAATAAAAGAAAGGAAACATGTAAGACTTTGGCATGTATTAGGTGTTTTTACTTAAATGAAAAGTTTTCATTAACACTGATGGATGGAGATGGGTTACTTGGAAAGTTCAGGATTTACGTGTCAAAGCCAACAGTAATTTTATAGGAACCTAATTATTGGATTTCCATACATTTTCTTTATGATGCTTAACATTTTCCAGTAATGCCACTTTACAGAAATGTTCTAACTTAACATTTAACTCTATACTGTAGGTTTGGAAAGGATATGTTGGTTCTATATTGGTAGAACAATTACTAAATAGAACAAAATTCAAGAATGAGTTTCACAAAGAAAGATTTTTTTGTGGTCTAAAATTAAACACTTATGCAAAACCAGTAAAAAGCAATTATGCACATTGTTATTTGTGACAGGTATTTGTAAGTGACTAACACTCTCATCCCTAAATGATTATAAACACCGGACTATTGATCATTCATTATACTGTGATTATCCAAAGACTAGACAAAGTTAGAGACAGAGTCATGGTCTCACATACTATTAGTGGTTCTTGGCTGTCTGCAGACTCACCCTTTATTCTATTCATGAAGCCAGTTATACTTCATCAGTACTTAGTGATTTTTATAGCAAGGCAATGCCTTGATTTCACTGTAACAAAACAAAAAATTATACAACATATTTGAAGTATTGAGAACTGATTTTTTTAATGACAAGGTTTCATTGTGTAGCCCTAGCTGTCCTGGCACTAGCCTCTGTAGACAAGCCTGGCCTTGAACTCACAGAGATCTGCCTGCCTTTGCCTCCAACGTTATCATCTTTATCATCTTTTATTTAGACCCTTTTCTGTGGGTCTAAATAAATTACAGAGATTACTTCAAGAGGTAAGAAGTCCAAATGAGCTATGCAGTTTTGCACAATCTTTGTTAGGAAGATAACGTAGTAGGTGTAGTGAATTTAAAGGAAGAATAAGCTACTTAGTGTAGCATGTTGTATTCTATACTAGAGTAAAAATGACAAAAGGAGCTTGAAGGCAGTTAGTGAAATATATGAATTGGAAGATACTTTTGAAATACAATGAAAGGTGAGTTTTGGTTACACATGAGCAATTTGAAGATATTTCATAAGCACAGAGTTGGGGTTTAAGATTTAATATTGTGAGAGAAAATTTGCATTCCTTACATTAAAAGACATGTAACCAAGATCATACTAGGATAATAAGAAGTGTGATGTGAGATTCTCAGAAAAATTTAAATTGATGTCTGTAGTCTTTCTCCTATACAGAAATCCTAATCATGTTATAATTAAAAGCAGAAAATGTATTCCATTATGATCTATTTTTAGTATAACATGTAATGTTGAATTTTAGTTAGTAGTATGAAAGTATTCGAAGAACGAACTTGGGATTATCTTTCAAGAAACTCTGTAGTATAAATGTTATCAGTGAACAAAATTTAGTATATAAAATCTCCAATATGAACATGTTGGATTAACCTTAAGAATGTAGATTCAATTAATCAGTTGATGCAATAGAGTGTATTAATAATGGAGAAAACAAAATGAAGATAAAAATGTTTAAAATGAAACACTCAATTTAATTAAAGATTATAATGATTTTAATGATGATATATGTTAAATAAAAACATCCTTACAACTAGCCTAATTCTAAATAATAAAACAAACTGAAAGAGTGGTTATCTGGGTTTGATCCTCAGCCAACCCCACCCAAAAAAAGCGTAAAATGTTTATTAATATAATAAATGAGAGGACAAGTCCATTGAAACTACATAAATCACTAAAATAAAATAAGGCCTGACATACATGCATGCTAACACAAAGTCTTGGGACTCTGTGGAAAAACACTGAAACAGATGGCTATAAGCTATTGTAAACAGGCAGCTTTTGTGGAATTTTACCAGCCTGAGTAGTCATAGACCTTGTAAATAGGTAGCCTTAGTGGGTAGTACCAACTTAGATAAGGACAAGTGAATTATAGGCAGAGTCATAGTGACCTGTCCCCTGAACCTTAACCCAGCTGATACCCTATTCTGAAAGATACCTGTACTCCCCCTGAACATCTACGCTCTGGTGTCATCCCCTTCCCCACATCCTGCCTGTTTGTGTTTATAACTCCTGTGTGAATAAGTAAAAATTACGATTTGATTTAAAAAAAAAATGATACCTTGTGACCACTTTTGTCCTCCATGCTGGGATTTTTCACTGGCTCAATGCTGTCACAACTTCTGTGAATTTGTATGTACAGCTGAATCACTGTGTCCAGAAAGTGATCTTTTATTCTAGTAATCTACCTCCTCTAGCCCTTGTATTCTCCTGTCCCCTATTTCTTGATGATCACGGAGCTTTGGAAAAAGAAGTATTTCACAGACGTGTGATGTAAGTCTGAGCTCTCTGCAGTTTCTTTTTCTCTGGACATTGAACAGTTGTGGATTTCTGTGTCAATCACCCATCACTGCAAAATAGAAACTTCTGATGAATGTTGAGAGATATTCACAGCTGGGAGTACAGCAATAAGTTAGTAGGAGTCAGTTTAATACTATTTTCATTTAATAGAATAATAATAGTAGATTATTCCCTAGGGTACATTATCTATATAGTCACAGGCTATTGCCCTCAATAATGGTACTGGGCATGAGTTTCATTTTATGTAGTGGGCCCTAAATCAAATCAGAAAGTGATTCATTATTATTCTAACATTCATGCCATTATGCCACTATTGAACCAGTGGGCATGTAATGCTAGGTTAGCCATTACTGTGCCCTACAGGGTCACTGCTGTGTAAAGTTGATGACTCTTTTCTTATTGGTATGAGACATAGAACCTTCAAGCACTGTGAATACTAAAATTAGGAACATGTATTTGCTCCATCTTTTATGTTACAAAACACAAGTATGTGGCATCTTCAAGAATAGTTTGTTATCTTCAAAAGTCTTGAGGATGACCAAAAACAGGATATTTACAACAATATAGATATGCAACATTATAAGATATAAGCACAATTCACAAGCGAGTATAAATGAATTACTAGTAAGCATATAAAATGATAAACATCCCTAATAATTATGAAAACACAAATCAAATTCACAATACAACTTGCTTTTCTACCAAATTAACATATGCTCCTAGTTCTGACTGCCCTCTACCTGAAGCATACAGTTGTTGGCCTAAAGAAGGCAAACAATGTTATGAGGTTGTCCATTCTCAGCACCCAACTTGTTATAATGAGGTAAAAGAACTAGCTTCAGGCACTCAGAGTCTAAAGATGTTCATCTTTATCACAAACCATAGAACTCTCAATAAACCAGAAAGAGAATACTATGTCACATTGGTCAATAGTGGTTTCTATCATTGCAGTCATGGCATTAGGTTGGATATAGCATATAAAAAAAATGTTAGATTGTGTATCTCCTGCCTGCCATTTTTCAGGATGATTTTGATACCACTAGAAATGAGTCAGAATAGTGTGGTAGAAAGGCAACATTTTCTTCAATAGTTCTTATGATCAAAAATTGTAAGTTATGTCACGTGATATCATTTCTAACTACCTACCTTGGCTTTGATAAAGTGATAATAAGTGTTGAAGATCAGAAAGACAGAAACTCTTTTTCCAATGGTAAAGTCAATTTATATAGAGATTTAGAAACAGTTTCTTAAAGCTTAAATGTAAATTTATTGCAAAATCTTTTATTATATATTTCTGATACTTAGCTTAGAGAATTGAAAACATGTTCACACAGAAGACTTGCAGAAAATATTCATGGATTCAGTGCTCATAATAATAAAAGTATGGAAGCCACCTAAGTATCCAGCAGCTGAGGAAGATAAGCAGAATGTTGCATATACATAAAATACTGATTGATATTAAAAGCTATTATTAATGATACAAAATTACTGATATTCAAAAACATTATTTTATATTAAATAAGTCAATGGCTTACCTTAGGTTTTATTGATTTGACATACAAACTCATTTATAATGATGGTTGTATAATCTGACATATTTATTTTAAAAATTTAACCACGCAAGGTGGCTGATGCCTGTAATCCTAGCATGTGTGTGTGTGGGGGGGTGGAGCCTGAAGCATGAAGATTGCTGTAAGTTTGGGGCCAAGTATATGCTGAGTTTTAGGCTATCCTTGGCTATAGAATGAAACATTATTTCTCAGGAAAACATCACTGAACAGCATATTTTGATATATAAAACATTCTCTAAAGTTAAAATGAAAAAAAAATTACTTAAAGAATAACTGTGGTCCCAAACTGTGAGGTGGATCATGGGAAAACAGGGCTGATGCCTTGTGGAAAGTTCATTAGGAAATGACAGAAAAGGAGATTACTGTTAATAGACTCTTGCCAAAAAAAATGTTGTGTTTGTCAGTTCTTCAAAAGATCTAAGCCTTAGAGACTCCATCAGCTTCAAGGGGGAAACTGGAGTAAGTGAATTCTGATGTTTCTAATTAGTAATAAAATGCCATGAGCCTTAAAGTCATTCTTTAATAATAACAGGAGACATCCATAAAATCAAATAAATAAGTGTTAGACCCGAGAAAACACTTACACACACTGACCATTATTTTCCCTTTAACAAACCTACGATTTAAACATATGCATTACTTGGAAATATATTATAATATTTTAATGGATCAATAAGGTTTTATTGCATATGCACTATATTTAATCTATAGATATTATCAAAAGGGGAAATATTAAAAATTACTACTCTCACTTTAAAAGAAAACTTTTAGTCTCAACAATAAATAGAAGTTTTTTTTTTTAAGATGATGCAACTTACAGGCAAATGCAAAGAACAATTTTTCAAACATGAGGTGCATAGAAAACAGAGTAGGATTTTAAGGCCAGGAGGCTAGAATGATTAGAGGATAAGCATGCGTTTTTATGATAATGTATTTTTTAGTGAATCTTAACTAAAATGGAAAGTCAAAATATACGAAAATATAAAAAATATACCTCTAACAAGTAAAATGAATAAAAAAAACCCAACACAAGTAGGCTGTATCCTAGCGAAGAAAAAGCAAGTAAGCACAATGCTAGACACTGAGTATGAGAGGCTGCAAGGGGTTTTCAGTGTCAGGGAGCCTCTCATTGATCGTTGGGCAGTACATTTATTATGGATTTGCTTTGAATCTGATTGCTCTGTAATAGAGGAAATCACAGTCTGGTTGCAATACTAGATATTAAGTGTCTGAACATGGTTAATTATAATCAGAGCAGACTTTGAAATGGATGTAATTGAAGTTGTGGGAGGTAGAAATATGACTTCTTATTGCTAAATGATTAAAAGAGAATAAGCAATAATGAGATAGTTCAAGTTCTTTACATATTATCTTCTTCAATCCCCTGAAGCCTCCAATTAGCTAAGGAACATTATCTGCATTTTATAGATTACAGAACTGCAGCAGCTAATCCCTGGTTCTAAACAGTAATGGTGGAGGGGAGTCAGATGTCACATACCATGGTCTCAGTAACATAAGCAGCATAAACAGTGTGAGAAATTGTTTAAGAGGAAACAAAAAATGTTGAGTATAAACTGTTTGTTTTGTCTTCCTGCATCAGGTGAGCATGTGTCTATAAATTTGTGTCTTCTTGTGTATGTATTTTTAAAAGCCGAAGTTCATACATAATATTGCAAAAAGAAGAACAATATTTATTAAAACTTCCGTTGAAAATCTCATGCAATAACCCCACCCCTTCATAATTATATGTGATTTTAGTCTTTGTAATGAACAGTCCATATAGATATGAAGGAGAAATATATATTTGATTCTTCTAAAACTATATATAATCTAAGATTCAAACAACTCAGACTTAAATAATGATAATTAAGCTATAATTCATTGATGAATATTATAGTCATAAATTATGTGAAGACTATATGAAAATATATTAACTTTAGCTTCCTGTGGTTGTATAATCAGTATATGGAATCATCAATATCAAGAGTTAGAGACCAGCATATGTTGAAACAGAAAGATGGAAGAAGGGACAAAAAATATATGCAGTTATCTCTTTAGCAATTAATATTTCCCCTTAACTTTTATAAAAGATATTAAATAAGAACATTGATTTTATTGGACTTGGTGGTGTGATGCCCAGATACCAGGAAGCTGAAAGAAAGAATTACATGTTTAAGACCATCTTGTAAGCCTAGTAAGATTTTGTCTCAAAAATTAAAAGTAAAAACAGGGTTGTGAATAATGCATAGCAATAAACTGCTTGCCTACCATCACGCGACCTGGCCTCCATTTTCAGTACACACACACACACACACACACACACACACACATGCACACACACACACACACACACACACACACACACTTTAAGTATTTGATTGCTACCACATTCTGGTTTGGGTGATACGTCATTTGTTGAACTGCATACAAGCTATTTTCCACTGTTACCAGATTTTCTTATTTTCCTATAGTCTTTTGATTTTTTTCCCCACACATTGGACGTACTCATTGCTATTTATCCCACTGTGTTAAAGACTGACTAAAACATATACAGTTATATATGGTCAAAAATAACTATTCTGTATTTTCTGAGAAAACTGAATTTCAGTAGCTTTTGATAGTTATATATCATCCCATTAAAAAAAAAACACAAATCATTACCAGCAACAATAATCTTTAAAGAGTATATGCAAGCCATCATCCTTTGATAAACATCTATGTCCTTGTAACACAGTCCAGCTACTCTGCTCAGTGTGGGGGCAGTTAGTAGGAACGGGCTATACATGAATGTCCAGACACTAAGCAGAAACATTCCCTAAAATGAGTTTTTTAAATTGTACTTATTTTTAAACCAATCTAAGGAATATTGAGTAGAGATGAAGTAGACAACTTGTTCACTTTGCAATTACTACTAAGAACTAGTACTTGTATTTGCTTTGTGTTTTTTAGATTAATTTAATGATATTCCTGTTAGGTGTGCTTTTATGAGGCCATGACCACCTTCTCCTTGCTGAAGAAATTAGGCACAAACTACATCCCACACAGTTAAACAGCTGGGGATGGTCAGGTGGTATTTAAATTTTTTCATGAAAATGTATCAGAGTGTGATATCATATGCACATAATTGATGTTGGGTAATACTTTCAGGAAAAAAATAAGCATCTAGTTTTCCCAAGGGGTGTTACTGTCGAAAATGATCACTGTACATATTTACCAGACATGGTACTAACACAGTTCTGGTGATGTAGGTCTGAGACAAAGTCAACCTACCACACACAAAGTTCTGTGTTTTATTCACAGCGCACTAAAAAAACATCTATATACTAACAAACATAATGATCATAACTGAAAGTTACTGAGTTCTTATGGGTGGACCCCATGTCAGAAACGTTAACTGCATCACTCAATTCTTACTCCAGTTTTCTACCAGGTAATCATGGTTGTTTCCATGTTTCATGAAAAAAAAAAGGCACAGAAAGTTAGGGAATAAACTCAAGATTGTCTACTGGGTTAAGTCTTGAATAGTGTTCTTACCTCGAAGGTTCATGACACTGATCTGTTCCACTATTTCCTTTATTTTAAGCAGAAGATCTTATCCGAGTTCATTTCAAATGTCAGTTTCTGTATAGAAACAGAGGCAATGTAGCATTGGAGTTCTCTCTGAATACTTTCACAATATTGTGATGATCACTTACTGTTGGACACCTATTGGAGGATCATATCCCAGAGAGAATGCTTTTGCTTCTTCATGTTAACATAATGGGTCCAAGGAGAGAGAGCATTCCAGCACTAATGGCTTAAAGGATTCTGGAATGTATGGAAAACATCTTAACTGAATTCTGCATATGTAAAATAAAATCACCTGGCAACACATTACTGAAACTATTCTGAATTGCAATGTTGTATTGATTTTTGAAATGTACCAGGTTGCTGGTTGTTCTTGCTTTCATCGGTTCATCTTTTCATATACTCTCAGATCAGTAGAAAAGAGAGTTGGCCTGGGTTGGCAGAAACCATGCTAACATTCCTCAGCAGACATGCATTCCATAAACGTTGGATAATGCAATAATAATGAAGAGACTATGTGATTTATTTCAGGATACTTAGATGAATATCTTTCTAATCAGTCTGATTTGTGTTAGTTCCACCTTAATTTGTTATTAGACACTAGACATGCTATGACTGATTTTCCACAAGTTCCAAGAAAACAGAGAGATCTAGAGTAATCAATAATGCAATCATACTTCTGCAACACCCAGCACATTTGTAGACAACAGTTGCTACCACAAAGTCTCAAATGAAATCATGAAATTTTCTGAACTAATTTTGAACAAATGTAGCACGTATTTTCCTACCTAAATTCAGATAGAAAGAAATTGCTTTCTATAAATGGTGTTTTCCTTGAAGAATCTCATGATCAGCAGTCTCGTTTTCACATCTGTGTAGAGAAGCCTACCCTGGAGTTGTTTCCGCGTTAGACACATGATTAGGCACTGATAGATGCGTGGAATTTAGTAATACCATTAAAACATCCTCCGCTGCACAATGGCAACAGATGTCTTAAGTTCGAACAACTAATCAGAAAATAAATTAAGCAACATAAAAAACACATCTGGAATCCTGTAAATGGAAGAATTTAGACATATATCATTCAGTGTTATATCAAATTTGGGTTAATTTGTGAAATGCTGTGCTGGATGTTTTTATGTAAATGAAGCCAGATAAACACTTTACACTGTGATCTCCAAAATGACTTACTATAGAAAGCCATTTGTCAGGTTCTGAAGTGCTTCTTCCCAGGCCTTAGATAACTCAAGCTTTGGGAATAATTCTCCTTATTAAACCAATATGCTCAAAGTGAGCAAAGCCAGTCCACGGGGACCACTGCTGAGCGAGTAATGGTCTGCTGGAGAGTTGATGGACTGCATTAATGGTTCCTGCCAACTCGGAAGAAGCACTGACAGCGACCCAGTCTATAATGTATTTCATATGCAGAATATATTTCCAAGGGGTTCTGAATACAATGGTGAACACACTAATTAACTGCTACGCAAATCAGGACACTAAAATTGTGACTTAAATTTTAGCCATTAGTTTTTAATCATTGGGACATTCCTATCTACAAATCAACAGTGGTAATAGGGTAAGATAGAGGCACATACAATCTATTTCAGGTTATTTTATTTAAAATAGTCATAATTTGTGTGCTCCCGAAATTCTTTTCTTGAGAAGACAAATTTTTATAAATATTAATGAAGAATTAATCTTTTTAAAGAGGAATTTCAAGTCCTTCAAATCATTCTAAATGTTCTACAAATTTTAATGCAATGGAATTTAAAAATGAGTGACAGTGTATTTCAACACAATAAAAAATTACATTGCTGCATATGAGTAGTTAAAATAACAACACAAATTTTAGATAGTTTTTCAGCTTTAGTAGACTGTGCTGTCAGTTTGTCTTTCCTTTTAGGGGGTGGAAGGTATTTTGAGTTTTTTCTTTGTTGTTTGGTTTTCTTTAGCGTTGAAACCGAGTCTCACTCTGTACTCCAGTTAGTATACAATTCACTCTATAGATGACCAAGGCTGACCTCAAATTCTGTGATATCCCTGCCTTCCCTTTCCTGGATGCAAGTAACAGGCAAGTGCTATCATGCTCAGTAGTGATTGAATTGTTTCTTTTTCCTTAGAAAACTATATCAGAGCATGTTCTTTATGCATGTGTATTTATTCATTATAAATTAGAGAAGCTAAAACTAAGATGAGGGCTATGTGTCAGAGATGTGATTTAAGTCAAGGTCCAAGTCACTTATTCATGTATTATAGCCTATGATAGTAAATGGAACCAGAAGATTAAAAACTTCAACAAACAATATTAAAGTTCTTTCTCATCCTTGATGACCTAAGGTATTTATGAAACTGTGGACCCAACCTGAACATTGAATTTCTGTAGTTAATTTTATGTACACAAATTTTATGTACACAAACCTTATGTATATTTAGTTTATGTAGTTAATTCAAAATTGGAAGCTGCTTTTAGAAATATGCCAATGAAGTATTAAACTTCCCTTGTTAGCTAGAGATCATCCTCATACTCTCTATAACTTCTATTGAGACAGAAATGGAAGAAAAATATCTTTCCTAAGGATATATTTTCAGTACTTCTTATTGTAACTCTCTGGCTTCGAGAGGAAAACACTTTAGAAATACCAAGAAGTAGTATCTAAAGAAACACCACTATTGATAAATTGACATTGTATGAAATATAACAGTTTGCTCAATCTGTGCCCATAAAATTCTTTGTATAAAAAATATAACTTATTCTTAAGAAATAACAAATGATTAAAATTTTCTTTCAGTACAAACAATATACATAGAAGAAAGAAGATTTCTTCTATATGATTATATAGGCAGAATTCTAAATGGTCCTCTTTCTTGGCACATGTTAGATGAAAAGAATAGAAAACAAGATAATTTTGAATTATTGGGCATGGAGCTTTATGATCTTTGTACAATCATAGATGCCTTAAGTGAGCCCTAGATACTAGTAATCTCTTATAATTTTCATACACTTGTTAAGTCCTGCACTTTACTTTACTTATAGCAATGACCTTGAACCTAAATGATACCAAGATTTTTATTTCACAGCACTAATAAAAAGCAGTGTCACTGGGGTGCTTAATAAAAATGAATGTGAACTTTTACTAGAGGTAAGGGATTTGCCAGATCAAAGTATATCCATTTATGAATGTTATAAACTCTTGATAGAATGAGTTGTCATACTATGGCATGTTTATTTGAAGAATGGGGATGAAAAGATAATAGTGTTAATTAAAAACAATAAAAACTTTCTCCCAGCAGGTGGGGTGGGCAGGAGTTGTCGGAGCAGTGTCTAACAGCTGGACATTATTAAATGTGTGTTAACTTCAGCACCTCATTGGTGATGGGCAAATAAAGCCATTTGGGTTTGATTTTTATTGCTGGTTTGGGAGGGTCACATATTGTGATCATATAGAAATAATGTAGCTTTCCTTTTAGTTTCTTTAATTGGCATCATCTCTGTTGCAAACCTTACCCATTTTTGCTACTGGATACCCATAAAGTTACCAGTGAGAGAGATATTTTCACTTTCAGTTAGCTTTCATGCAGTGTAGAATTTCTTTCCCTGAGAACTACTTTCCCTCACCTCTCAATATGTGTATCTGCTCATGAACTCTTTACAATGTTCAGAGACCAGAAAAGTAGTTTGGCTATTGGATTGGTTCATCTCTTGATAGACAGTCAGATTCAAATATCAAATCTGTCTTAGGACTCAATTCCTTTCTATCCTCTTGTAATAACAGCAGAGTTTTCCAGGAAAAATCATGGTGATGCAATGGTCCATTCCATTTTTTTGTGATTTAAGCTCTGAGAAATTGTCCTCAATTATATTTTCCACATTTGCTTCAAAACTATGTTCAATAATTATGACAATCAGAATGAATTGGTTTGAATGGAATGAAATTCAAAATGATTCAAAGAAAGAAAAGTTCAGAAAATGAAATTGTTGGGCCACATGGAGAAACTTTAAGGAGAGTCATCAACACTGAGACTTTGCTACCTTTAGCCAGGGTGTGAACTCTACTGAAAAATTTTAGCACTGCTTGCTTTGAAGAGCAACTTCACAGAGAACAAGATGTAACTGTAAAGTACAATTAATTAAAATAACTACTTTACAGAATTGCATTAAAATATTTTCCTTAATTTATAGAATCATGTAGTTTTAAAAGACACATATTCAATTAGCAGAAGTCCCCTCAATTTTTATTTATATGTTACAAGACTATCTACATTTTCCTAGTTTTATTGACATTCCCTTGTTTTCTTCTATTGAAAATAGTTTTTTTTTTAATATATATACTCAGGGAAACAAAACCAAAGCTAGTTCATAGTCCTCCATAACTGACATGCAGGATTTCAAATCACTAACACAACTAGAAGGTGTAGAATCAATAAAACTTACAATAACTAGTGTAGAAGAAACAAAAGTAATTTTAACATGACAATTAAAAGAGCCTTAACACATGTGCTAACTCATGTTTGAAATCCAGATCCTGCCCCAACTTTATCTCTTTCTAACATAATATCATAGAGAACTGCAGCTAACTTCCAAATATGTCTCTGAAAATGTCCAGAACCAGACTTCAAAATGAAGACTGTTATTTCCAATATTGGATTGATTTCTAAACCAGTACACGATTGAGTCTGAATAACTGGTATCACAGAACGTTGGTCTTCTGAAAAAAAGCTTGCAAGTACTATGAGAAATGAGTCAGGCTTTAAGCAGAGTCAAAAGGGTAGTGGGCTTGATTATTGCTGGTATAACAACTTTAATTATATTAATTGCTAATACCACTACTTCTTAAATTCCTTTGACACCAGAAGTTAAGACAGCTAATTTTGTTAATCATTTAGCAAATAGTGTCACTAATGTGTTGAATATACAAGAGGATTTAGATAGGCATTTGGAAGAACAGATTGATGTTCTTTATTCTATTCAAATTATTGAAAAGAGGTTCAGAGTTTAAGAGTAAGGAGCCATCTCAAGTGTCATGCCAAATACCATTGGATTCATGTTAGTTCTAAAATTTATAGTGGTCTTCATTATAATTAGGAAAATGTTTAAAGACACTTGTAGTGTATTTAGCATTATTGTAACACCTCTCTCGTTTTAATTTTACATAGTGATCTTATGAATTTCAAGAATGTTGCTCTGCTGAGCATTGATGTGGTAGATACAGGTGATAAAATTACTCATGTCCTGAGATCAGTATTTCTATTTTGGTCAAACTTCAAGAATGGTATATAAGGCTTGATCATGCTAGCCCTTTTTGTCCTGGGAATAATTTTATTCCTGCCCACCATGTTAAAGCTTGTCTTTAACAACATCAACATGTTGGCAGCCAAAGTACATGGCTTGAACCTGAACATGGACCCTCAGACAGAGTTTTTAAATTAACAGGGTGGCAAATCAAGGACGGCTAAGCCTCTGCACAGAGCCTTACCAACCTAAGACATAAGTGCATTGCTTTTGAGAATGCATATTCTATGACAGGTAAGAAGGCATTCTTGGCAGAAAAAAATAAAACAGGTTCAATCTTATTAATGAAATAAAAAATAGGGAGAGGTGGATAGACTTTGGGGCTGCTTGGGTAGAAGCTGACATGGGCCAAGGACAAGGAAATTGGCTTCTTGGCAGGAATATGACATTGGCCAAGGGCAAGGAAGTAGACTTCAGGCAGGAATCTGAATATTAGGCTAGAACAAAGAAGTAATTTCAGCAGGAATCTAAATTTTAGGCTAGAAAAGGAAGTAGGCTTCAGACATTAAAATGACTTTGGGCTAGGACAGGGAAGTTGGCTTAGATATTTTGTTCATCCTGATAAGTCCTTAGAAACAGTGATCATGGGAGCATTCATGCAATTTTGCTTATTGCCTTGCTTGTTCTTTGACTATTTGTGTTTATTGTCTTGCTTGCTCCTTGACTATTTGCATCTATTGTATTGCTAGACACTCAACCTAGAACTGACCTTAATACTTAATTGTAATTAAAATGGTATAAAAACAAAAAGGAAGAGGGGAGATGGGATAGGGGCTTCTAGGGAGGAGAAATGGAGAAAGAGGATGACATTTTAAATGTAAATAAATAAAATATCCAATAAAAAAGGAATAAAAGAATTTTTTTTTCAAATAATAATGTGCTTATTATGGATTTTTCATGCTCTACTCCTTTCATTTTTTCCCACATCCCCAACCATATGTATCAATTCCTTTTCTGCCTCACACTAAAAAACAAACAGTCTTCTAGGGTAGCGTAATAATAAAACATAATAATGTGAAACAAAATCAAACATATTAGAATAGCACAAAACCAACAGAAAGATCAAAGCCCAAGGAAAGGTACTCCCATGTTCCTAGACTGGTTTAACACTTCTGCTTGTTTTGGTTTTTTACTTTGTGATTCATCAGGTTCAAACAGAGCTGCCCACACTAACATAGGTGGAGTGTTGTTCGTTTTCTGTTTTTGTTTTTGTTTTCATTTTGAGACTCTGTAGTCTCCAACTCTTTATGTAGGTAACGGTGGCCTTAAATTTCTTACCTTCCTAACTTTTATCTATCAAATGCTGGTATTACAGTAATGAGTTACCATATCCAGGCATTCCAATAAAAAAATGAACCAATAAACCAACAAACAAATAAACCACAGACATGTTTGTCCTATTGACTCTCAATTTCCTTTTCTAGAATAGTGTTGAAATAGAATTTCCATGTTTCCTGGTCAGTCTACTCTTATCTTCCATTTCAAATAAAATATTACTCTTATGAAACTAAATTCTATAATGTAACTCTAATGTTTGTTTGGTAGTTCATTTTCCATCGGATAGTAAAATCCATAAGCATATAAATCAGACAAGTAAACTTCCATCTAATCTTCAGAGTATTCTATCAAATCACATATATGGTAAATTCTGAAAAGCCATGTGTCAAAACTATTGTGGTGGTACATATCTGTAATCTCAACTATTAATAGCAGAGAAAAAGAATTGTTAAGAATACAAAGTCAACTTGAGCTACAGTCACAAAAATAAATGAACACACAGGGCCCAAATTCGTGTTGTTCCACATCTCTTGGGGGTGGTCCTTCCCTGAAATGTGGTCAATGGGTTTAAAAGAGGAAACTCAAATTTAGGTAGGTAGGTAGATGAATGTAGAAGAGATAGATGATGATTCTCAGATTTTCTCTTTTGTTTGCATTGACTTTTCTTTTTCACATTTTGTTTTCATTTGATAAAAAGCAAATCCACTATTTGATACAGTTAGTCAAATTTACATCAGTCATGTCCCTATTCAATACTCTGGACAAAATGTTTCACCAATTCACTTTTACCAACTCATTGACCATAGATAGACATTGGTCTTTTCAGGAGGAAACAAAATATTTTATGATACATTGTCTCGTAGATACCAAACTATGAATGAGATTTCAAATACCTGCATATACAGCAACACAAAAGTATATATAACTTCATCTGATGTGCTTCATTCCTTACAGAGATCCAGAGAAACCATGGACAAAAATGTACATAGCGTTACCTTCCATCTGATGATGTTATCTTCTCTACCCCATCTTCTATAGGCCTCAGGTGTAAAGTTTAGTTAGTAAGATTGATAGGTTTCTTCAAACTTGAAATTTTCAATTACAAAATGACAAGATTCCACATTTTATGTGTAATATATATATATATTTGTTTGTGTGTGTGTGTGTGTGTGTGTTATCACTTACCTCAGAACTTAGCCTCTCTTAATTCAAGGATTTTGACCAACCCATACTTCATGCAAACTTCGTATATATATGAAGATTATATTGCATTGCTTTTAGAAAAGAAGTGACAAGTTTCCTCTTTGTGTGCATGACGACTCCTTAGGAACCCATTTAACACTGTTTTCCTTCCTTTATAGACAGAGATATTTAGTCCTCCTCCCAGTCTACAAAAGCTGGATGTCATGCAGGTGTTGTGTTCTTCTGAGGCCTGTTTGCTGTAGACTGTCTTGTGGCCCAAACACATTCTCATATGATACAGGACTAGGCTGAATCTGAATTTCCACAATCACAAACACTTTCCTAAAATATTGGGTTATATGTGATGGAAAATCTGTCCACACTCACCTTCCAATCCATATAGGAAATTAAATTTAGAGTTTCATGGTCAATCATATCCACAATATAGAAATTTTCTGCAGTATAAAATCTTTTACAGGTCATTCTCAAAGAAGAAATAAATGCTGTACATATCTTGTATGTATGTATGTATGTATGTATGTATGTATGTATGTATGTATGTGATAATAGTTAGAAAACTGCACCCAGCCTGCTTGTTCCTGGGCAGCTGCCATTTTCCCATTGCTCCAGCTCTTCAGGCACCGTTTTCCCACTGCTCCGGCTGTGGACCACGGCTTCTGCTATCTAGAAACACTGGCCCTGGCACCCACGAGTCGTCAGCATGGTGGCTGGCTCTGCCAATCTACGGTACTGGGTAGAATAAAGACTCTTAACGCTTAAAGATTCTCCAATGGATTTATATATTTGGAAATGCTCAATTAACAAGATGCCCACACATTTAGAATTGTTATCCCATTATCTAACCTAGATAATATTACTACCTTAGACTGCTAGAGACATGCATACATCCGCAGACATTTTCTCTCTCCTTTCTCTCTTCCTCTTCCTATTCCTTTTTGCTCCTCCTAAATTAGCTCCTCCCCAATTACTGAGCTTTTTCTGCAAATGTAGCAAGAAAATATCTATCTATCTATCTATCTATCTATCTATCTATCTATCTATCTACACACACACACACACACACATATGTATATGATTTTTTTTTCTTTTTGAAGAAAAGAGTACAAAAGAATGGAAATAAATTATAGGGAACTCAACATACTATGTCCACTTATATCCTTTTCTGAGTATTTATATCTTCACAGGTAAATTTGTCCCCTCTTTCTAGATATAGAAAGAAGTGTATTGAATAGGAATATTGAAAACTACATTCATAAAAAGATAAACTTCTTCGTATGACTTATTGCAAGGCAATTCTTCCCATTTTTCTATGTCATAAATATGTTATTTCCTCAAATGCCAGACATCTCATGTTTTACAGTAATATGTCATGAACCTCCTTGATTCAAAGGCTCATAATGGAGGTGGCTAAATTGGAAGACTAGCCAATAGGCTGATGCTGGAGCTCTGGCCTCAGACACAGATATTTTAATTGTCATGAAATTTATCACCTTATTAGCCATACAAAATAAAACTGAGTCAGATAATTTAAAATGTATTTTCAGTAGAATCTGTCTCATCCCATATTTTGGAAAACAAAGAATCAATCAAAAAAAAAAAAAAGAAGGTAACCTGTTGATAAACTTTAGGACCAGTCAACATTAACTCTAGCTTCGTTTGTGGTGATTATGCCCTCTACTTCTGGAACTCTAACAGCATCACAAGTGGTGGCAACACCATTCCTAGTGATGTATCACACCCTTTGTTGACTTAAATCATGCTTGCAATCCAGTTCCCATGCTTAACTTTGCCAGCACAGTCCATAAATGGCTCAAATGCACCACAGAGCCACAAAAATAGTCCCCCAAATTCTTATGCACTCCAGCTCCACAGTAAAAATGGCCCATTTGAGATTCTGATCCTCTTCTGGAGATGGCATTCCATTAGACACAGACCATTGTCTCAACTATACTTTCCTTAAAACTCATACACAGCAGATAAAGGATATTTATTGATATTTCTTTTTGATCCTGGAGAGTCTATTACACCCTTGAACCAACAGTTTCTTAAGTTCATGATTCCTATCCACAGTGAATAACGGAAAAACTCTTCCAGATCCTCTATGATTCAGAAAAGAAATCACAAGAAGATCACTATGAGATTGCTGTCATCTTGATATTGACTCTGTCTCAATTTAATAAGCATATATAGTATGCTATTTCTTTGTCTTAATTCAGGCAAATCATATTTCTAAAAATTAAATCAGGGCAGAAAAATAAGAGTTGACTCTATTTTTAGCAGGGCAAAGATTAAAGAAACAGCTTAAGCTCATGGAAAGAGTCTTACCCTCCATATACCACAAAAGCTACTATAAAGTTCTGAAAATTACAGAGCATTGGATGGGACCAGAATCCTGAGTTCTGTTAATACATACCATCCAGTGAGGCATGCTGGGAGAAAGCCAGTCCCAGTGAAACACTGAGTGCATAGCCTTCTAGTTCTGCCACCACAGCTCCTTGTAAACTTCCATCTTTCTGAACAAGACAGACAGATTCTATTTTAAATACAACAATCAAACCATTTGAAATATAGGGACAGACATGTTAACATATCCTATATTGCTTTTTTATAGGCAACTTTAAAATTTTCTTTGATCAATACAGGATATATCATTTAAAATAACTTGAGTAATTAAGATAGGTAAATGGAAAACAACTATTTTATTTATGTTACTTTAATGTTACAAACCACAACAGTTTTATGTCAATACTATTTTACTCGTCACATTGATATTTTACTAATATTTTTAATTGGAAAATATGATGTACTTGATTACTGTATATAACAAATACTTCTGGATAACAGATACTTTTAAATATAAGACTATTTCCATAAAAATAATCGAAGCCACAGAAGAAAGCAAGTCCAGACCCCGTGGCAAATCTGACCCACCATCTTTCGTCTATATTTTTGTACTAAAGTGTATTAGGAAAAAGCAATATTCATTTCCGAATTGTCTATAATGGTTGTTAACAGTGCAATAGAAGAGATGATCAGGGAAATGATTTCTATAGAAACCATTTAATTTCAATAGCCTAAAGCATTTACTGTCTGGCTCCTTAACTGTGCACAACGTCACTCAGTGTTTTACCTGTGCACTCTCTAGATTATTAGGGGTAACCAGCACTGGGGACCTCAAATTAGCATTAGAATACAAGAAGCATTAGGCTAACCTACTACTGTCAAAACTCTTTCTGTGACTGTTTGGGCTACACTGTACACTGCTGTTATCTATCATTACTTCACTGTGTTATCACAACAAAATCACCTTCAAAGTGGCTGCACATAATTGTATTTCTGTGATAAGGAAACAAAAATCATAACAGCCCTTAAAAATAGATATCTTGGCTTTTATTTTCAACCAAATTTGAAAGTGTGAGGAGGCATGCTATTATTTTTCTAATTTATATCTTCTTATTCACAGTAAAATCAAACAGTTTTACAATTCATAGCTCTTATTCGTTCATTTGAACATGTTAGTTGGACACATATTTTTAAAATCCATATATTTTATTTTTCATATTTTTATCAACTGTGGTAATATTTTTAACAATAACCAGGTGAAAATGCTAAAACTTATCTAAATTCTCACTCACCATTAGGTCAAAACCATGCAACCAAGCTAAGTTACAGATCGTGGAATGCAGCCTTGTTTTTGTGATAGAATAATTGTCATGCCTCATGGTTATTGAAAAACACCATACACTTCCATACTCCTCCACCTCACAAGTTCTCTGGCAGCATTCCTCACAGACTCCTAGACTATTTCACACATTTTCCTCTCTCCAAATTGTCAACATGATTTTCCAACTCTCAGTCGCACTTGCCCTCTAGCTTACTGATAGAACGGAGCCCAATCCCCAAGACCACTTGTGTCTATCCTTATACAGCAGGTGTTGCTTCCTGTCCCTGTAGATACAAGTGTCACTGCTCAAATCACCAACAAATCCCTGCCCAGCTCTGCGCGATCCTATCAAGTAAAACCCTGAACGCTTTCTTCCCTAATGTCTCCTCCTGCTTTAGCCACCTTTATCCTCTCTCTTGGATTATTCTTATCACGTATGAACAGGTTTCAGAAGCTTTCTCTGAGTCCTCATTTTAAAACTCTTCTGTACTGTTATACTTCTCTTTATGAAGATACCCTTTCAAGCCATCGTTACTTTTCCTCTTTTTTTTTTTTTTTAATTTCAGCAACTATGCTGAAACATCCAGGTGAGAGAACCTAGTTGTCATTTCCACCTTGACTTCTAGTAAATGTTCTTTCTTTAGTAGGAAATACTTAAGCATTCTCACAAATAAGACATACTTTTTACAATTGTACCGATTTCACTTCAATATCTGTAAATGATGTGTAGCAGTGAGTTTTGCTACACACTTTGTGCTCCTGGTGGGTCACGTGCTTCCAGCCGCTCGCCCAGGAACTCTTGGATTCATGAAAGAAAGGCACACACACATTAGCTTATTTTTTGAAATGCCTTGGCTAACTCAATGACTGCGCACTCCTAAATCTTTCCCTGCTACCCTAGACTCAATCGGGGTTAGTGGCGAGTGGCCACTCACCCGAATTCTCACATGGCTGGTTGGCTTTCTCTCCTGCAGCTTCTGAGTCCCATCCTTCTTCCCCAAGTCATGGTGGTGAACTCCTTCTGTTGCTCTCTGAGTTCTAGCCTGCACAATTCTAAGGGTCCCGCCCTATGCTAAGCCATTGGTTCTTGGCATCATTATTGATCAATCAAAAGCCAATTGGGGACAAGGACTTTTAGCGTTTGGACATGCAAATTTCCAATTGAATCAACGCATTGGAACCAATCTCTAACAATGATGGAAACCTCAGAACTATCATTGGAGAAATAACCTCCTTTCTTTCAATCCATTCTCTGAAGACTTCCTGTCTCACAGCTTTAGTTACTACGTCCCCCCTTTTAATTTCCAAGTTTATCTCCCCTACCACGTCCTCTTCCTTGATCTGTGAGATTATATATATATATATATATATATATATATATATATATATATATATATATATATATAGTCCAGAGCAAAATGTTCCTGCTACTCCACTCTAGTCTGCTTTGTTTTTCCAATCAACCTTGCAATGTGTCAGGCTTAGACTGCCTCCTTTGTTGTTTTCTTTGTTATAAAAATTTGAATGTATTTTGAGTGTAAGCTCAATGTGATATGTACTTTTATTTTGTCTTTAAGTTAGGAATACTATAAAAGCTCACCAAAGGTCCACTATTAGATGTAGGAAAACAGAAACAAATCTTGCTATAAATGACCATAGTATCAGGAAAAATAGAATCCAAGGCTCAGCAGTATTCTCATCTAAAGCCCCGTGCCGTTTTTCACAGAAATAAAAGCCAAACTAAAAATTCAATTGGAAGCCAAAATAATTGAGGAAATCAAAGTAATTCTGAACAAAAACAATTATGCCTGATATGTCACCACATCTGAGTCCAAGTTAGAATAGATCACAATTAATAAAACCAACATGGTGTTGTCAAAAGAGCAGACAGGTAGGCCAATGAAATAGAATAGAAATTGTAGGTATACAATTGCTCTACTATAACCATTTGACTTTAGAAAAAAAAATCCAAAAACCTATTTTAGAGAATATTTCTGCTACAAAGAGGATATATCAATATGAGATTCCCTCCCCAAAAAAAAAAAAATTCAGTCATATGCCCTAGCTCAATTATCCCTGGGAGTTACTCAAAGGATTTTGAGCCATCATACTACAGAGGCATCTGCATATCAATGTTTATTGCAGCACAATGAAAAATTAGGAAAATTATAGGATTGACTTGAGTATGTAACGGCAGAGAAACACATATATACAGAAACACATGCACACAAACACACATACACACACATTCACATATATAAAATTTTTCTTTTATACACAAAGAATAAATTCATGCCAATTACAGGAAAATGGATACATCTTCTTTCTTTCTTTCTTCTTATTGGATATTTTATTTATTTACATTTCAGATGGCATCCATGGATACACTTTCTTAAATGTAGCTCTGTGAATCAGACTGAGTAGACTCAGAAAAGCATTTATATATGATCATAACTATTCAACAATCAATATATGATTATATGTAACTATGTATTTTTCAATGCACACACATACACACACACACACACACACATATATATATATATATATGGGCAAAATGAAAGTTCTAGTGTCTACATGTGACACGTGTATGAGGAGAAAAAAGGAAATAAAGATATGGTATAAGAGAGTATTCTTAAAGTAATGTATGAAAATGTCTTTATGTAACCTACTACCACATACCATTAATATACACACTGAAAATATTAAAACTAGTTAATTAAATATATTTAATAGTAAAATTTAAAAAGAAGAGAAAATCCATACCATGCTACTTTTTCAGTCTGATTGACTTGCCCAACATGCAGAAAGAAGGGTCTCACTCACTAATAGTATTGCCTGGTTCTCAAGTATCTATCTGCCAGATCATTGAGACAAATAAATCTCTATTCTACTGAAAGCTTATTCTACACAAATATTTTAAAAACATTATTAGATTTGGCTAGGGTATGGAAAGTTGGCATTCAACAATGAATTCAAACGCTTATAGAAAAATATTTTCTGTTTATCTAGGTTATGTTTATTTGTGCTTTAAATTGGCATTCCATCTGCATAATGACCATACTCTCTACTTTTTCAGGTGTGTCATTCTTGGCAATCTTTCCTTGGTTTATTTCCTCATATTATATGCTTATTCCATATCCTTAAATCTGAATGTATAATTTAAGGAAGAATAAATTAAATGTGTAAAGAAAAGATCGCCCCTAGTAAGAGTCAAGAGTATGCAGGACAAGAACAACACACAGAGTTATTCAAGGTGGATTTAGAATACTTTTGACACCATAGGTTAAGCAACTAGTTAACAAGTTTGAATCTACATTATCCAAATCCTTCTTTAGGTTTTAAATCTATGTATATATGGTGAAGGGATAATATAGTAGCAGGTAATTATTATTAATTCTACTATGATCTATTCTAAACAACAATAAAGAGTTGAAAGATGTGAGACATATATATTTATTTCAAATATTGATTCTTAGACATCTTAGTTCAAGCTTGTCTCCTTTACAAACCATCGGTTGTTTTGATCTTCATGCCATATTTTCAGCTAAGAAAGTCTGCTTCCTTCTCTCACCTGGAGGAATTCAAAGCAACTTGGCTCCGTTTTCTTAATTTTATGGTACTTTCCTCTGGTGTTTCTGAACTTAAGTGTAATCCAGACTATCTGATATTGGCAAGGAGATAAATTTCTTAAGCATGAAACTATCCCAGAGTAGAACTCAGCAGAGAAGACACAGAGGGGAAAGACTGTATCATATTCGGTTATATTATATGACTTTGTGGATCCTGCCGATGTAACTGGCCCCTGGTGTTTTATTTATGAGCCATTGTCTTGCAGCATTTATTGACTTTTTGCCTCTTCCAATTGAAAGCATTCTTGAAAAAGCAACTAAGAACAGGTTTGTTTAGACATGTAATTAATTGAAATTATTTATAACTTGTTTATTTGTTATTATAAAATATTCTAATATACTTTTTCAGAGTACCCAAGTATCAAAAGTCCCCACAAATTTGTATTCAGTGTTTTCGTTTTTCTTGGAATAACTTGGTAGCAATTTGTGTCAGAAAGTTAAGTAAACTTGAACTACATGCAGCTTTGACATGGCTGACTTTCTGTCTAGGGATTGTGAATCACATTATTGAATGGATTACTGACTGCATGTCTTTATCTTTAGTAGAGGAGAGGGCCTTCACTTTTTAACCCCCATGGGCTTTGAACTCACTATGTAGCAGCTGATTTCAATCAAGGAACAATTTTCCTGTTCTCTCAAGTGCAGGAATTGCAAGCCAGCAGAACCATTCCAGCCCCAATTTTCTCTAATTTTATTCTTTTATGCTTTTCTTGTATATTTGTATCCTTTGTGAGACGTGATCTTTGAATTATACTATTTTTCTTTATTTTTTATACTCTCTCTGTATCATGTCATACAGATTAAACATAATACCAAATCTTCAGGTTGTTGACTTCCAAATCTTGTGTTCTTCCTAATTTCAAATTTCTAAACACAAATTGTGGGTATCTTATCTTACATAAAAATAAAATTTGTATTATTATTTCCTTTTCTTATATAAAATCATGATTAATATCATTGGACAAATATCATGAGAAGAAATTTTAGTCAGTTACAGGTTGATAAAGCTATCAGTAAATTAAAGAATGTTCATTTCTAATTAGGAAGACTTACTAGGTACTTTCCTAAACTAAGTAGAAGCTCAGTGGAGACTGGGAGTATTAATCAACTGTTGTTCACTGGTATTTTACTGACCTGTGTATACTGAGTAAGCCATCTTATTTTCTGTTTCTTTTCAGTGTTTCCTTATCTTGCTTTAGCAATCTAAATCAGAGGCCTTCGTACTGACATTCTAGGAATTCGATTTGTTCATTTCCCCAACCGTGCATTAAGCAAACAATGTTTCAGCTCAGCCTGTAGTCTATTCTTTGTTGCTCATTTCTAACTCTATAATATATCACATGCTTTGCCTGAAAAGTGCAACAACTTTATGTTGATTGATAACTTAACCATTAGTGGATTCATTGAGCATTTCCTAGAATGGATGAAGAATCCCTACTGTTTATTTTCCTAATCATACACACACATTTGATATCTTTTAAAAATCAACCACACCAATAATAACATTATATGCCAGCAATCGAAATCTAGCAATTAAATGACAGTATTTGTGTGTCTAAACTTCAGGTTAACAACTTTTCTTATTATTATTTGAGAGATTAAGTCTCCAGGATCCCTTCCAACTCTAAGGAGAAACATTGACCATGTTTCATTTCCACAGGATGGGCTTTTCTGCTGCCCAAGTACAGGGATTACTAATTTGTGCTACCTAACCCAAGCTCATTTTTTATTTCTTGTTTTCTGGCATTGCATGATATATATATATATATATAATTTTAGCTTTGAGATTATAATTTAATTGCTACATTTTCCTTCACTTTTCTCCCACAAACAATGTCACATACCCTTCCCTGCACTCCCTCTAACCCACATCCTTTATTTTTTTAGTCAACAACTGTTATTGCATGCATATATGTATACACAAATATGTATATGTATTTGTGCATATATGTATATATAAATGCATATATGTATATATGTATATATGTGTACATATAAATGCACATATATAAATATATGCATATAGGTATATAAATATATATGCATATATGTATACATAAATGCTTACATTCTCCTAAATAAACCCTGTTCAGTCCACATAATATCACTTGTATGTATGTCTTCAGAACTGGCCACTTGATACTGGACAACCAATTGTGCTTTTCCCTTAGGAGTTCCACCTCTCCGTCTCCCTGTTTTCCTCAGTTGCTTGTAGTTCTTTGTATAGCAGTAAAGACTCATGGAGATTTTTCTATCCATTAGTGGTGTAATTTTTCAGCTCTTGTTGAGAAATAATGTAGGTGAGACTTTATATATGTACTTTCTGCTAATACTAGAAAACACAGTCTTACAGCAAACTCCCTGATCTGTGTTGCAGTAAATCTCCAACCCCAGTAAGCTTATGCAAGTAAAACACAACTCAGTTATATATTTATAAACTGCATGCCTATATTGGGCAGATTTGTCTCTATACCAGAAGTGTCTCTAGCTGTGAAATCCCTACTACTTGCAGTTTCTCCAGGCCATGGGCTTCTGCTCCTTCTTCCTTCCAACTTCTCTTCCTCTGTCCTCCTCCAACTCCTCCTCCTCTTTCCCCTCCATTTCCTGTCTTGCCTGGAAAGCCTGCCCCTCATTTTCACCCAATGATTACCTGTTTGTCATCTTTACTAGCCAATCAGATAATTAAGGGAAATTCCTCTATACATATCTGACTCTTAAAATTTGCTTAAAAAAAGTTTGATACTAACTCAGTTGTGGTTTTGTAAATTTTTATTGTCTCATAATTCTCTAATATTTCTGTACTTACGATTGTTTTTATAATTTTTCTGATCTTTTGGTTTCTTATTTTGTGCTTTCATTAGTTTCAGTGTGTGTGTGTGTGTGTGTGTGTGTTCACGAGAATGCATGAAAACATGTTTCCTAGTGTTTTTCAATTTTTTTTTAAATTCCATGATTTGTTCGTTTGTTTGATTGCTTGCCTGTTTGTTTTCTAAAGAGAGAAAGAAGGCACAGACTGGGTTGTATGAGAGAGGAGGTAGATGGGTGGAGGGGAACTATAATCAGAACATATTGTATGAATTTTCAACAAAATAATTTGATGCATGTTCTTCAAACTTTTACAAACCTATCTCTGAGCTGATGGGTGGTGATACTCTTCCAATGCTGTAGCTTTGCAATGTGATCAAGGATCTGGATTAAGGTCTGTAACAAAGCTAACACTATTTCAAAACTCTATCAGTTTTGAAATGTCAGAACTTGTGTATAAGTTGAGAATCTCCATCTCACCAGGACTGTCTTCCTCCAGAATTGACTCTTTGTCATCATTTCAGTCTATGTTCAAGTATTTCAAAAGACATTCCTAGACCAAAAAGGCCACTAATAAATATCTTTGTCATTTTTCAGGTTTTCTTAAAACAAATTTTAGTGTACTTATTTGAAGCATATCAACTATGTTTTGAGACGCACATGTGATAAAATGATTACTGCAGTGGAACAAATTAATAATATACTACATCTCACCCAGCTGTATGCTGTGTAGGGCTGTTCCAGTTTCATTTAGTCATGTTCTTATGATTTCATGCTAATTAAAATGAGCCAGAAGTAGAAAGGAAAATGTTGCATGGTTTCACTTAAAGGCACAGATGTGTGTGTGTGTGTGTGTGTGTGTGTGTGTGTCTTTGAGGGAGGATGAAAAGGAAGGGAGTAAGAACACTGGTTACTTGTATAGGTTTAGGTGAGAAAAAAGCAAGGTACATATAAAAAAACACAAAGTTACCACTGTATAGGATACTGAAGACTTCAAATTTCATAGGAATGAAGAAACACAGAAAACAACCAAGAAATGAAATACTTTCTCTTCAAATTTTTGGAACTTAACTATATTGGCCTTTTTTTTTCATGTCTTTGGGAATAAAAATATACTTTCAATATTTTCCCCTTCTCTTTCCTTCCGCTGTTCATGCCTAGGTCCTCCCTTCTTGCTTTCTCTCAACTTATGATATTTTTATTTTTTAATAATTATAGTTACTCATAATCCCTGTGTGTTCATGTGTTTCCCATTTCATTCTGTATTATTTTTATATGAGTGATTTCAGGGACTCTGCTCCCATTCGCCATGTCCCTTAGCTGCCTCTAAGGAGAACTCCATGAGATTCCCCCAGCCATTATAAGTTGTTTATAGGTATTGAATTGTTCAGGTCTTGTTTTGGCAGCCAATATTTATGTATTTTGGTTGAAAAATTAACAAATAAATCATAAATATTCAAATTTTTATTTTCTTTTTTGTCTCTACGGCTTTTGCTTCTTTTTAGGAAAATTCATTTGTATCCCTAGTAATCTGAAAAAAAAGATAAAAGCACTGGTGTTACTTGGAATAGATTAAATTTAAAATTAGAATCTGATTATAACAGTTTTTTAAAGTTATCTGTACTTGT
This sequence comes from Grammomys surdaster, assembly GCF_004785775.1. Taxonomy (NCBI): domain Eukaryota; kingdom Metazoa; phylum Chordata; class Mammalia; order Rodentia; family Muridae; genus Grammomys; species Grammomys surdaster. Next base: position 5,343,718 of record NW_021604705.1, read on the forward strand.
CAAAAATTAATGATTAGGCCTTATCTTGAAATATATTTATGACCTATTTGATACTTCCTCTAAAAATATATATTCCTCAGTTGAATATCAAAATAAAAAATACAAGTACATAAAAACTCCATTTCCTGTTTGTTACATGGGCAAGAGGATGGGAATGAAGTCTTTCCAATCCATAAAACCCAGGCTCAGTGACTCACCCCCTTTCAATAAGATAGCATTTCTCAGTGAGGACCAACTATCTAGACATATGGCTCTTTGGGGACATTTTAGTTCAAACTGCCACAGATCCAGTAGATAAAACACAAGTATTTGAAAAGAAGTACTTGCAGGTTTTATCATCTCAAAACAAAAGCTGGTCTTGGAGAGATAGCTCAGTGGGTAAAGTGCTTGCTGTGTGCAATGAAGATGAATCTCAGGGAAAGTACTGGGATAAAAGGTGAAAGCAGGTAAGATTAGAGAAAGGTTAGAAATGGGGACACAGAGTCCAGGGCTCATCTCAGGATGTTACATTCCACTACTCTCTACAATGACCATCTTGGTAAATCTGTTCTTTGGGGTGTCTATTAAACTCTTGCATTCACTGTATAGATCTGTGTTTTTACTGGCATGTTTGCTTTCTGACCCACCGTTCCTGCTTCCATTTTCACAGGATGTGAAAGAGCAGCACTTTTGCAGCTTTGTATTTAACTGGAGCAGAGCTTGGTATTTGGGAATTGAAGTCTTAACCATCCATGATGAGAAATATTTTCAGGCCCAGGAAGATAACCTAAAAGCATTAGTTTAACACATTATGATAATGTAGTACAGAAGGTCACAAATGGGAGGGCATATTGCAGACTTAAAAGAGAGTGATCACTCTGTCTTTCCAACTGCCATTATCCAAGGGAGAAATAATACTATTTTCAAAATAAGTACAAAATGTGTTTCAGATATCAATTAGGTATGTTACAATTTAATACACTATAAAGTTGGATAACTGGACAAAATTCTAATGTGAAATTTGACAGTGTAAAGAATACATACAGTTATTCTTATAAAAATAAGTCAATATTCCACCTATAAAACAATAAGATTTGCAGTTCTAAATTTTTACTAAAATGTTTCTACTATATAATATTGGTGTCGTGATTGTGACTTTGTCATCTGCTACTGAGGACTATAGTTTGTGAAGTACGGTGAAGGTTAATCATGGTTTTAAATGTATTTAGAAATCATACACATAAATTTTGAAATGTGAAGAATTAAAAGGTGGAGGGCTACTGACAATGACTTTAGTCTATGAACACAGACCTTGGGAGAAGAAAAACTAGAAATCAAACCCAGAAATGTGGAGAGGATCAGATAGGAAGCCTTTCCAGGCTGTTAATAAGTCTCAGATGTGGATGAGTGTATGCAAAGACACGTGCCAGCAAGTCTGCTTTACCCTCTCATGCTCAGAAGGAAATGCGATTTTTTTAAAGAAAGATTAAAATATTATTGTTTCCAAACAACAAAAATATTTATTTATTTATTTATTTATTTATTTATTTATATTGAATGGAATCCTAATATCCATAAGTCCTATAGGAAACAAAGGCTAAAACTTGTATTATGTAGATCAAACTGAGCAAATCAGGTCTTGTGGAGTTCAAATGGAATGTATATGTCCCAATATGAAAAAAATATCCTTCACTGAATTTTCCGTTTCAGAAAGGACGCAGGAGTCTGCTCAGCATGCAGGTAAAGGTGTTTGATTCTAAGGGTGAGGAACTGATTTCAGTCCCTAGATTCAGAAAGGGAAAGAAAGAACTAGTTCCAACAGTTGTTCTCTGACCTCCCTCACATTCCAACATACATACATACATACACACACACACACACACACACACACACACACAAATTAATAAATAAAAATGGAAAAATTTCTTTCAGGAACATAAAAGTCTTAGGCCATAAAACATTTACATAAAGTATCAAAATATGAAACCTAATACATTCATATTGGCAGATGTCTACCATAACCTACACTTAGAAGTTTCCAGTAGGATTGTCATAAGTTCCAGTCTAACTGAAATATTTAGCAAGGCAGCTTCTTAAAAGAAAAATTACAAAACATTAAACTTCTCTAAGCTATTTGTATTTACACAGGAGGCAGTGGTTTAAAGGCGAATGACAGGTGCTTGGCAGGTGTAAGAAAGATTGGTACAGACTCTAGAAACCTGAAGCTAGCACTTCAGAGCTGTGCCAAACTTGTGGGAAGAGAGCCATCACATTGGTGAATCGGTTATGTTCATTTTTACAAAAGTAATTGGACTGGATTTTGGGTTTGAGAAAAGAGAGGTGAAGTAGAAGATACACTTCCTAGAGAACTGATAAGATTTAGAAACAATTCATCAGTCCAATGAAACACAACTATAAATTATGGACAATGCACAGCCCAAGAACTTTCAATACTCACTAAGCAAATACTTTTTTAAGCATCAGTGTATGCATGTCAGATATTTATTTGAGGTGAAAGGAAATAATTTTCCAAATTTTCCCTCAAAATTTGGGGAATCCCTGCCCCCAAATTCCCAAATCACATAAGTCTCATGGAAACTAACAAAATATCTACAAGAAAGTATTTTTGTTGAAAGAAATTATGTCTATACAAAGAAATTTTTTCTCTACTTGCTTAGCTATGCTGTATGAAAATGATTGTTCTTATAAATCTGTGAAACTGAGAAATGCTGAACTTATAGACTCTATATTTCTTCCTATGTAGTTGATGTAAGGAAGCTGTTCATGTCTGTAGCAGGCTACCCTGGGAATATCTTCTTAGATAAGAAGCAAGCCCTCTCATAGAACATCTGGGAATAAAGGTTGCAATAACACTGACACACACTTCTATGTCTTGAGAATCTGTTAGTAGGTTAAGACCCAGAGTCAGAAAAATAAAACTGAATTATCTATCAGGAGCAGGGTCAAATTACTAGTTTGTGCTTCTCAGAACACCGATCCAGGTTATACAATGAAACAGACGCAGCCAAAAGAAGGTAAGATTAGACCCTGGTAGCTTGTGTCAGGCTGCATAATGCAGACGAGAACCAATGGAGGTCAAAAACAAGAGGAGAAGGAGCAGCATTGGGCTCAGACTTAGAGGCAGAAAGATTTATAGGCAGATCATCAAAAGACAAGGACTATCTGGAAGACGAGTACCTGGCAGGGTGCAGTGGTGAAAGCCCCATGGAATCTGGTTCACATTAAGACACATGTTTCAGCTTGTGTATTTCCATTCTTGGCCAGGCAGAACGATCTGGGTCTAGAATGGAGGCTAACACATGGCAATATTTTTATACTCTCTTCCATCTCTTGGTTCTGGGAAACAGACAACAAATAAGAAACTACAAATAGGAATCCAGTTCAGAGACAGGAGACTGTTTTCTGTCTTTCTCTCTTACTTTTTAGTTTACTTTATTATCAGTATAGTTGATCCTCTATAGGTCTTTAAAAAAGATAGTATATTTCATTTTTGCTTATCTTATACAGGAATGATAGTCAGGATCCACCTCTGACTATTAAATAGTTCACATGTCTTAGATAGGAACCAATAACTGTTTAAATAAAAAGCTTGCTTGATGGATAATCTGCGTAAAATCTTGAAATACCACGGCAGACTGTGTTTATGATATTTTGAAGATATTTTGAAGATATTTTATAAGCATGTTCCATGTGCCATGTACAATTGTAAGATTCTGAGAAGAGGAAGCTGCAAATAGCTTCAGTCCTCTTAGATCTCATGCCAGTGGGAGACTCAAGCCTGAAGACAACTGAGAAAGTGTGATTGGCACGGAAATGGAACAAGTGTTGAGGGGCTCAAAAGGAGCAAACTGATTGCTAACTAATAACTGTGGACACCTAAATCCCACAAACCTAACAGAACAGTCCTAGAAAGTTATATCTTATTCCTATTATATTTTTCCATTTCATTATTTGTTATTGATAAACAAAATTGAATTTTACTGCATTCATTATCTGAGAAGAGTTTAACAAAGAATCATAAGGAGCTTCAGTGATGTATGTACTGAATTGAAATGTTTTGCTTCACCATTATGAAATCTGGTATTCTAAGACAAAGCTAGCCACAGGGCTCTATTCACTCTGAAGGTAACTGGAAAAAAATCTATCTCAATCCTTTCCCCAGTTTCTTATTATTCCTTGCCTGTTGCAGCCAAATTCCCATTCTCATAATGTGTACATCTCTCTGCCTAAATATAACAACACCAGCTATATTGGGCTTGTGCTGGTGACTTTTTAGCTTACATTGCAAATCTTTCTTGTCCCAACTGTTCTGGTCTTGTTCTGGTATTGAATATAAGATGTGTACACATGAAGAACATTGTCTAAATGTTTCTCATCTTGTAAAAGGCTGGTGTTTCCAAGGAATTTATGTGTAGATATTATCAGCTACACCCAAAGCCAGATATGTTTCTGTGAGCCATGGGCCTTTGGGAACTATTGAAACCAAGCCTGTAAGGATAAAGCAGTAAGAGTGACCCATGCCAGAGAAATAGATACTGGTAAAGTGTTATCACACCAACTTCCCTAATAACAACAAAGCATTTGCTGGATTCCTGGTTTCCTTTGAGAAAGTCTCATGTTTTAGAGTCTTTTGATATGTTGGCCAGCTATACTAGAAATCTAGTGCTTCTCCACGGATACTTGCAAAGGAAGGTCTGTGTTCAAATAAAATAACTTGCCCATATTTATTCAATCTGTGAAGAGTAAGTATAAGTCATCACTGCAGTTTGGTTTGTTCAAAACCACACATTATTTTGATATGTTTGGAAAAGTAAGAGATACAGGTTTTATTTACATTACCTGGATAAACTACGGTTTCTATACATAAGTGTTGGTAGATGACCACAATGTGATTGGCACATGTTAATAAGAAACCCATGTTTCATTGTGATTGATCCATCACATTGAAATACAGGGCATACGCTTTCCATTACAGGGCAGATAGATTTCAGAAAGCATGGGGCAAGAGTGGAAGTTAGGGAGTGAAGGGTTTCTGGATAACTATTTTGAAACAAATGGCATATTTAAAGGGATGACATAGCCATAGTGGCATTTGTACATTGTTGAATGTTACGGAATTTGTCTTACTATTTGGCAAATATTTTGTTATTTTTACAAAGTTCTTAGAAATGGTTACTATGGATTCTTTCACTGCTGACCCTGTACTTCAGGAGCAAAACTGATAAACTACAAATCAACAATAGCAATGATGTAATCTGTTGACATTTTAATAGAATGGTAGATCAAAGAATTCCTTTTTAAATTATTTAAATCATCTTATTTCAGAAACTAAGAGGCTTGAACAGGGTGAGATGCAGAAAAGGTCAATGAGGCTTGGAACCCTTAGTCTGGAAGACTATATATATAGCTTGCCTCCTTCCTATTGTAATGAAAACATGTTTGAATCCTAAACCAACCATTTCAAAAGAAATTTACTGAAAATCCTCAGGATATTATCTAGGAAGATTTCCAAAAAGAAAGATAGGAAACTAAAGCATGTAGCACTGAATAGAAACTTCCTAAGGGTTTGCAACAGGGTTTTAGTGTTCAGGCTTCTGAACACTGAGGTAACAAAATAAAATGAAGGTCAGATATTAGAGGTTGGAGCAAATATAAGAGAAGTGAGGAGACAATGTAACTTAGATCTTCAGGGGTATTTTTTTTATACATCATCACAAGTATAATAAAACAATCCCTTGGAGATAAGATAGTGTATCAAGAATGTGAAGCCCGTCAAAGATAGTCCAGATCTATTAGGCTATGCCAAGAATGAAGCTGAATGTGAAGTTCGGCGAATGCATAGGGACTGCGTGCGGCTTTGTGCCTGAACTTGTCTTTACAACCATAAAGAATTCTCTACCCTGGAGTGACTTTGTACAGAGAAGGAAGGTAAAAACTGTCAGAGAAATCAAAACAAAGACCTGATTGAAAAAATATGGGAAATTAAGTGGCCATAAATCACAAAGTTCAAATAGGCTACATCTAAAACTTCTGAGGGAGTAGAGAACAATGTATCTAAGCTACCACCAAAAATGTATCAACACCTTCCATCAAAGCTAGAGTGATGAATGCCCATCTACTCTTAAAATGGTCTGCTGTTACTTGTAAAGGTAAAGTATAATAGAAAACATGGTCTTGTTGAGAATTATCCAGCCCTTTAAAAGCTGATTTTTCTGTTGTGGAAAATGTGAACTTTCACACTTAGTTATTGGTTTTTGCTGCTTATTTTCCACCTATAGGTTTGCTTTCTAACTTTATTTTGTTTTATATCTAAGTGCGCTTTTACTTTGCTTCTCTAAACACTGCTGAACACTTATTAGATACACACTAATGGGTTACCAAGGAGAAGATTGCAATTTTCCTGAAATAACTCAGGCAGCAGTTGCTGGTTGTCAATTTGGCCTGGTCCATAAACAGTGACTATTGTTATAATCTACAGTGGGGCTTTGGGTTCTAAGCACCATGCTGAGACACTGTAAAACCTGCTTGGCAAATTAGATTTCCCAAAGCAGCATGCATCTGTGCTGCCTGAGAATTTTTTGACTTGCTAGGTGTCTTTTCTTTTTTTTTTTTCAAACAGAATATTTTGAGCATGTATTTCTCTTTCTTCACCTTCTGCCAGAACTTTCTTTTCTACCAATGCCTCTCAAATCATCAAACACAAGACAAACAAGCACAAGGTGGTGTCCCTCCCCTCCCCTCCATCCCCTCCCCTTCCTTTTTTGCTTTCTTATTTTTTAAAGTTATGGAAAATCTCTAAAATCTCACAAATTAATACTTGGCTATGAGCTTGTTTCAGTTGTTGGTAATGAGTTCCAGACTGCTCTTGAAGACCTAGCTAATAATTGTACACAAGTTGGCAATTCTGTTTAGACTGCCAGGAGATACAGGTCAGACCTCTCATCTTTTCTGGCTGATGAGCTTCAAATGTGACCCCTTTCAAGGGAAGGCAGAACCGGTTTTTCATGTGTACTTTATATTAAGACTCTTTTAGTGAGGACTCTTGACTATGCTGAATTTTTCTTAGAGCATAAAATGTATAGGATAACTAATGATTTTATCAGTCTCATGAACATTTATTTATAAGATTTAGCAAGCTCCATAGCCCTAAATATACTTTAAAACATAAAAATGTGGAGTCTCTAAAAAATCAAATATATATATTCACAGATACTTCACACACACACACACATAAAATTTCTGTGCATAGTATATACAAGTCTGTGTATGTGTGTGATACAAAGCAACTATATTTAGGTAAGAAGTTAGTACCAGGTTTCTTCCTCAGTTGCTTCTTAAAGTTAATTTTTGGGATAAGGCCTCTCAAAACAACTTGGAGCTCACTGATGAACTAGGACTAGTTCTAGGGCCAATGAGCCCAAGACGTCATCTTGTTTTTGCATCCCAAGCTCAAGGATTAGAGGTGCCCACCACAATACCTGACTTCTAAACCTACACTGGGGATCCAAATTGGGTATTGGTGAATAGTGTCAAGTTATTTAGTGACTGAGCCATCTGCAGCTCTCAAATGTTCTTCTTAGTGGGTTTTTTAAAAACAAAATTTACAATACTTTCAAGAGAAGAACGAAAAGAGTGAGAAAGAGACAGAGAGACAGAGGGACAGGGTGAGAGAGAGAGAGAGAGAGAGAGAGAGAGAGAGAGAGAGAGAGAGAGAGAGCGCTTTCAAAGCATGCTTTTCTCTTTCTTCTTTCTTGGGTTTAACTTGTGTTTCAACAAGATTAGAATGCACTGAATCTTCATAGCTTCTTTCCCCTTTCCTTGATTGCTTCATCTCCTCCATCCAGAAAACATTCTTCCTTCTAAAGGACTGATAAGCCCAGCGCAATTGTGTGTATTTTATTCTTCCTTTCCCTTTAGTCAAATTAGTGAGGCCTTATCTCAAAATAAAACGTTGGTAGAGGACTAACGTTGCAGTTCAGTTGCAGAGTGCTTCTTTAATAAACCTGAGGTCCAGAGTACACACACAATAATTACAAGAAAGAAAGACTGAGAAGGTGAACGTGGAGAATGCCTCAGTATGTGAGTAGGGCATTTGAGAAGTGTATGTGCTTTCAACATTCAGAGAACTGAAATACAGACTCACTCATAACAAAAAGAGAAATATACAATGATGTATAAGTTTCAGTTATTCTCAAACAGACCAATAGCTATGGCCTGAGTAAGAATCTTTACTTAGCTAACACATGAAGTAAAAATGCTGATTTTAAAATTTGAGAAAAAATACTGTTTAAAAATGTGTCAATGGCTATGACCTTGAACAATGGTTATGCAGATGCCTGTCTTTCCACCAAATCAATATATTTGACCGGAGCCAAAAAGAAATTATTGCTGAATTGGTAGTTAGCAGAACTAAATATAACTAGTCATACTAACTCACTGCAACATGTAGTTTTCAAAATTCTTTAACCAATAGTTTATCAATAATTTAGACATTGTATTAATTTTTCTCCAAGGTCCAGTGTAGGCTGCAAGTAATGACTACACATATTTTGTAGGAAAAATTTCTTGACCATATACACTAACTATAAAATGTATCAGTTGAAAAAGGTATAAAAATGGTTGAGACCCTAACCTATATTTGGCTATTTTAAAAAAAAATCAATATTTAAAAATATTTGCTAATTTGTAGCTTTATCAGTTTTATGGCTATATGATATTTTGTGGTTTTCCATTTTTGATAACATTTCTGAACATAGCTAATATACTTTATTTTCCTATACGTTACTTTAAAAATATATTAATTTTGCATGCTTATCTTTTCAAAATGCATCAAATATATTTTGGAAAACCAGAGTAAATGTGTTGATTTTCATAATTTATTTTACATGATTTGTAAAAAAAATTAACTTATTAACCAATTCTTTCTGTAAACAGTTAAATCCGTGACATAAGCTTTCTGCCTAGGGTATGTCCTAGCAGTTTGGGTGCAGACTACAAACTTCATGGTAGTTAGATCTTTCTTCACTTATTCTGTGGTTCTCAGCCTTCTCTCCTGAAGATTGGAACTAATTATAATACTGCCTAATTATAAAGCACTGAGAAACATAGAGAAAATGCACATAGCTGGTAAAGCATTATGCTGCCAAAAGTGACCTATAAATGTTGAACTATTATGCTGATTAATTTTCTTACAAATTTTTATGACAATCTGCAAAATAGGTTTTGTTAACAGAAAACTGTATGTTTGGCCCAAATTGGCCAAATGAAAACTTCAGAGTATGTACATTTTTTTCTCTTTCCAGTAAAAGATCAGGTTAGCTAGCCTGTCCCTGCAATCAAGGTCATAAGCAACTTCCCCACATTGATCCACCATGTTCAGTTTGTGGATTTCACTGAGTTGTCCAGAAGATTCTCAATACCTGTCCAACATAGCCATATTGTGCTATCTAAGGAGAAAAGGAAGGAGGGCATACAGACACTTGCGGTTGGAAAGCACTCAGTCTATTACTGTGCTCTGCAAAACTAATCTCAGGCCGTTCTTAGCAGCAGGTGGTATCAGGTTTTTGACCAATCTGAACTCAGAGTGGGGCTACTGAGAAAGAAATATGTACATTTAGGTCAGTTAACAGTCTTGTCACAGAAACTAATTAGATACAGGTTGATATTTTCATAGTTATTTTTTATTTAATATTTGTGTGTCTCTCTGTGTATGTGCTGTGCTCACTATAGCACCTGTGTGGAGGTTAGAAGACAACTTGCAGGAGCTGATTCTGTCCTTCTACATTATGGGTTCTAAAGACAACTCAGGTTCAGGCTTAGTAAAAAGAGCTTTTACCCATGGAGACATCTTACCATCCTAGATATGCCCCTTTATAATGACCAAGACTAGCAAAATCTACATAAAGTAAAACGTGAATATTTCATGATTTAGTGATATATAGATAAAAACATTCATGAGTTTCCCTTGTGGTCATGACCCCTGTGATCACTTACTAACTCTGTGAACTTTATGTCTTCTGTGTTATTACCGTCATTTACTATGCTCTCTTGAAACTCCTCAGTTCTTCAGGAAACGTTCATTTATTCAGATACTCCCACTTCTCTGTAACTCGATATGTCTCATATTATATTCTAATCACAGCACTATGACATCACAATCATTAATTAAATGTCTGGATCCTTTATTAGGCTATTCCTAGAGGGCTAGCACATGTGACATGTTTTTCTAACCTCAGACTCTAGCATATTTCTGACACACAGTGTGTTCAGTCACTGCTTGTCAGGGAGAGAAAGTAGATGAACAGACTGCGTGAGGTCATCTTCTGTTCAGCTGAATGCAGAATACTTGTGCAGTTGTTGGATGCATGCAAATGAGAACTCAACAGCAGGGTGCAACACATAAATTTAAGTTGTCTAGATATGTAACAAGTCTGAGTTATTATTCTAATCTCATGTAGTCCCCCAAATATGTTGATTAAAAATATGATGGTTCCTCTTTTCTCTTCTACTCACATCAGGAAGTGAGAAAGATGTGTGCCCAGAGCCATAATTTTATTTAATCTGCATAAAGAATAATTCCTTAATTCTGTGGGTATGTCCTAGCAGTTTGAATGCAAACTACAAGCTTCATGGTAGTCAGATCCATTCTCACTCCACAGTCTGTTCACTGTAGACTCATTGATGAAGGACTAGGACTAATAACTTTCTAACCTGACTGCCACAGTACAGGTTACAGTGAGTGACCCAGAGCTCACTCACCCTGTAAGGTAAAGGTAGTTTAAAATGTATTAGTCTTCCATCTATCTATCTATCTATCTATCTATCTATCTATCTATCTATCCATCTATCCATCTATCTACTTATTGGCAATAACACAAGTATGATTTCTTCCCTCATTGAAATTTAACTGACACCATACTTTGTCAAATGCAGGGCCAAGAATTACATATCACACCCCTAACAGGAATTCACCTTAGATCTCTAAAGCTTTATACACATTGGTTTGCATATTCCATTTTCAGTCTCCCTCTTAGACCCAAGCCACCATTATTTTATTTTCTGTGGGTGAATTTAAGTATTTTGAATAAGAGGAATCCGATGATCCTGTCTTTCTCTGAGTGGTTTATATCATTTGCGACATGTTTGAGGTTCAATGATTTTGCACAAGGCAATATTTCCTTTTCTAAGAGTGAATACTCCGCTGCATTTACAATTTGTTTTTTGTTTGTTTGCTGTTGCTCATGGTTTTTCTTTTTCCTTTTTTTTTCTTCTAAAAGTGGACATGTATTCTGCTTCTTCTATCTTCAGGATCATGTGAATTAAGTTCTAATAAACACAGGGGTGCTCATATGAATTCAGAATTTTAATATCACATAATTTGGATAAATATCCTGAAGTAAGAGCCACAAATCACATGAAAATTCTATTTTTAAGTCTGTGAGGGCTCTCTATGCTGTTTATCATGACAGCTGCATAGTTGCACATCTGCACATGAAGGCTGGATACGTTCTATTACTCTAAGCCATTGCAAACAATGTCTAATATTTTATGTCATTATTGTAATTATGAAAGTCATCCTTACACACACATTTTCATAGCTCACTGTGCTTTGGATTTGTAGTTCTTTGATCATTAGTACTGGTAAACTTTGCTAAATACCTTCTGGCTATTTGTATGATTTCACTTATTAGTTCCACAAGATTTTTCCTGTTGCTAGTTCATTGTTTGGATTTGTTTTTATTCATTTATCTCTGGACTCCCTAAGATTTTTTTTTATCTATGTGATCATAACTATCAACAGAGAAAATTATACTTTATATTTCTCAATTTGGGTATTTTAAAATTCACTTTGTCAAACTGTTCTGTTCTGACCCTCCATATTATGTCAGATAGGGAAAGTGTGGTTATGTTTTCCTCAATCTTGAATTTAGGATGTCAGTTTTTCACCCTTATCCCACACAGGAGCTGTGGACTTTTAAGGTATGGTCTTTTGTTGTTGTTGTTGTTGTTTTTGGGGAAATATCCTTCTATTCTTCATCTGTTATTATCATGAAAATGTGGTCAAATATCTCTAATAATTTTTAGTAGAAACATTAAGGTGATCGTGGTTTTTTGTTTTTTTTAAACTGTTTTACTTTGTAAACTCCACATATCAAACTCACTGATTTTCTTTCTCTTTTTTATACTTCTGTGGTGGGTGGTGGTGGTATAGACAGGAACTCATTTAATATCTTGCTATGATTTTCTTTAGTTTCATCTTATTTGAGTTCTTTAGGGGTTTCTGGGCCTGCATGTTCATTGTGTTAGCAGAGTTTAGGAGTCTCAGCCACTGTTCCTTCAGGTGAGCACATCTGTCCTTCATGACACGCTCTGCTTTGATGGTGTTGTGTGCCTGGCATAGCTTTCTCCTCAGAGCTCAGCTCATTCCTGTATGCACATAGACATCCATAAGCATGTGTATGGGAAATCTTTCCATTTTTAGACATTCATTATATAATTTTGTTTCCATTGTTATTTTATCTTAAATGCTTTTATATCTTTTAAATGTTACGGATTTTTTTTTTTTTTTTGGTTTTTCGAGACAGGGTTTCTCTGTGTAGCCCTGGCTGTCCTGGGACTCACTCTGTAGACCAGGCTAGCCTCGAACTCTCGAACTCAGAAATCCGCCTGCCTCTGCCTCCCAAGTGTTGGGTTTAAAGGCGTGTGCCACCACCGCTCGGCTCTTTTTTTTTTTTTTTTTTTTTTTACGGATTTTCAAGGTTTATGAATTTTTCCCTTTTTCTGTAGTCTGCGGTTGAAACATGTTTACTGAATTATTGTTTTAGTTGTATATTTTTTCATTCTACCTGTTTCAGCTTGTTTAAGTCGTTTTATTTTGCTTCTTCTTGTTGTTTGTAGAAATATTTCGTGTTCAAATTTTATTCTCTAACATTCATTGGCTGTTTTTCTTAGAGCTATGTCAACTTTTCTTTGGGATGACTCATGTATCTGTTTTCTTTGTTTCAGGCTATTCTTTTCTTTTCAGACAAGGTTTCATGTAGCCCAGGCTGACTGTGATCATGCTATGTAGCTCTGATGATGGTGGAGAGCTCCTTATGTCCCCAACTTATGAATGTAGAAATGTCAAAGTTTTGTTTTGTTTTGTTTGGTTTGGTTTTGTTTGGTTTGGTTTGGTTTGGTTTGGTTTGGTTTGCTTTGCTTTGCTTTGCTTTGCTTTGCTTTGCTTTGCTTTGCTTTCTGCTTGAGTTTTATTTGCTTGAGTTGGCTTCTGTTGTAGATTTGGTTTATTGCTTATATTATGTTAATTGGGTTCTCAAATTACAGGGCAACTTTGATGTCTGCGTGTGAGAGGCTGATGGTCCCTGCCCCTAGTTGGTTCTAATTGGTAAATAAGTTGCCAGCGGCCAATGGCTGAGCAAGAAGATAGAGGCGCGACTTTGGGGTTTCCAGGCAATGTACTTGAGGGAAGAGGAGAATTCCCATTGCCAGGGAGGAGAGGTCCTGACCTGAGAAGTGTAGGACGGAGAGACATATATTGCCAAGATCTAAGTGTCAAGGGTCATGGTTAACAAGGTCTGCAGGCCTGTGTCTGTGGCGGACAGGATGAAAAATAGGTTTTAGTAAGTAATAATTCAGGAAAATTGGAGGGAATAGTGTGTTAGCCTCAGGGAGATTTGGAAGTGCCTAGCCATTGCGTTGTTTAGCGCATATTAAAGTGGAAAGCTGTGTGTGTATGTCTGTGTGTGTGTGTTACATTCCTGAATCCAAAACATTTGGGTGGGTAGCGAGGAGCGATTGCACACCTGCAGTTGAGTTTAGAACAGACTAAGGTACTACTGCTTCATCTGTGGCTGCATCTTGATGCTTTGTTTGAGTTGCGCTTTTTTTTAATCTATTTCTTTGATTCTGTATTTAAACCTATATATAAGAAGACTTCTTCCCTAGTCTGCATAAATTACCCTTGTATGGGGAGAATCTTTACCAATCAGCAGTCAGTTAAACCAGATTATATAATGCACTTAAACATTTTTCTTGTAGTGTATACTTTGCCCTTTCCCATCTTTTTTATATCCCACGTAAATGGGGTAAGCATTCTGATTCTGCTGTAAAATAAGCAAGACAAAAGCCAATTTCAAAACTCACTGAAAGTTAAAATCTTATAACCTTTGGGCCTAACTCTTTTCTTCTCTAGAGAGCTCATATACAGATAGTCTTCAGCCCTCTGAGTCTATCATTCTGAAGTGAGTGGGGCTGAAGATATCTTTGGAGAGTACAGATGTGCTAAGCCTTGTCAGATACAACATGGAAGACAGAAGCCAGATCTTTGAATAGCACCTGGACATTTTAAACCTCAGATGTATGATGAATGCTTTTGCTCCATAGGGAGAGTTTGTGAGTTGTGTATTTTGATCCATTGAAAAGTGAGAGTGTAATCTATAGGGAATACCTCACACTAGGTCAAGCCACCATCCATGTCTCATTCAGCCCTTAGTGGTTTTAAGTTGTACTGGGGACTGTCAGTGTTCTTGCAGAGGTAAGGTGATAGAAATGTTAGTTCAATAGGACATATACAGATTGGTCAAATTGTTTCATAAACAGTTAATATTATATATTTCCAGGGATAAGATAAGAGAAGAAACAGTTCCTGTGAGTTATGTATTACTATGCTAGGGGCAATTATTGTGATGGAAACAGCATTGTTTATTCTGTATGGATGTATTTCGCTGTGACTTATACTTCACAAATGAGCTACACACTCCCAGACATTGACTGGCCTCATAAAGTTTGATTATTCTCAAGGAACGACATTCACAGTATAGTCTGTCAGTATTAATTTCACATTTTTTGTCTATATACATTTTTGTTCTACTCTTTTAGAGGATTTTGTGTAGCTTATCACTGAGATGATGCTATGAACTTCCCTCATTTCCCCCTAGTTCTTATAAAAACAGTAGGAAAAGCTGAGACATTTCAAGTAGAACATCATGTAGAAAATAGTTTATGGCAAGAACAGTGATATACTCTCAGAGTTCATATATTCTAGAGTATCTAGATAATACACTCTATTGTTGGTGGCTGCAAAACACATCATACAGATCTATATTGAAGATAGACTATAATTATTAAAGTCTCTAGTAAAGGTGGCTTTCCCAGAGTAAAATTTTGCTGTCCAGGTGATTGCCAGGCCCATTTGGATTGACTCTTAACAGACTCTTAACATGTCTGTGTGCTTATCAAAAAGCCCCCTCCTAGATAATAATCCTATCTAGTTACAGAATTCTGGTACAAGAATTAGATTGTAATAAATAATTTGCCAAGCACCTCAGAATATTGCAACCCTTTTAGAGCTAGAGCTCTGACTATGGCCTCATTGCAAAGTATAGTTCTAAAGTCACTGGCTGCCTGTTTAAAAGCTGTCTCTCAATGTCCCATAACACTGCTACTATTTGAGTAGCTGCACACCAAAATAACACCTAGTTTCCAGATCTTTATCAGCTCAGAGAAAAACCTAACACAATCTTCTGATTTATTTACGCTAGAGCTTATGCAACTGGGTTTTATTTGTTTGTTTGTTTGTTCATTTATTTTTGACAAGTTCTCACTATATAGCCCAACCAGACTTCATACTCAAAATCCTCTTGCCTCAGCCTCCAGATGGTATGATTAGAAACTTGTGTCACACATCCTCCTCAAGTTTCAAGATCTATTCTGAACTGAACAATATTTCTCCCTGAACTACTATAATGTTACTAATATTCCAGAGTTGTGATTTCTCCGTCACACTTAGCTAATAAATTTATTTCGTTCTTCATTTTCAGTCTTCCTCTTCAATCTACCCTCTTCCTCTCCCTATCCCTTCTTCCTTCCCTCCCTCCTTTCCTCCCCCTTCTCTTTCTCTTCCCCCCTCTCTCTTTTGGACTAGGTCCTTGTATCTCTGACTGGCATGAAGTATAATGTGTAATCCAGTCCAGTCTCACACTCACAAAGATCCCCTTGTCTGTGCCTTCCAAGTGCTGGAATTCCATGTACATGCCACAAAGCCTGGACAGCTTCCCTCTTAATTCCATAAATCCTACTTGACTTGCAGCATTCTTTGCTTACAAAGTTTAATTCTTACATGCAATTTAACATTAGATGCCAAATCTATCAAGAACAAGCACTTAAAAGTTGTTTTGAATTAAAAATTTGTTTTAACTCTTCCTTTGGATCCATAAGGTACCTAAAGTCTGTTGTCTTCTTGTTTATTTTGAATTATTAATTTAGTTAAGGCCATAGAGGTGAGGCATCGACCTCAGCCTTTACTCCAAGTTCTCTGGAATTCTTAACACCTTTGTACTGCTCTGAGTTTATTGAAGACTCACTGTTCCAGAGGAGACAGAGGGAGGGAGAAAGA
>NW_021604705.1:5365110-5387801 GCF_004785775.1 Grammomys surdaster
TAATTGTAATTTATCTGAAGGAATAATTATGTGGAAGAAGGCTTGAAGGAATACATTTAGAACTAAGTGTCTTAGGATGAAAACATAAGCAGGTCATTTTGGCCACACAGAGTAGAGTGGACAATGGAGGATTTTCTTAGCCAGTGTCTATGAAAAGAGACATAATAACACAACTCTGAAAGTTTCTACAAAAAAATGCTTATCTATTTGTGTGTACTAATTTCTTTCTAATGAGAACTCCCACATATTTTAGGCAGGAAATTTATCCCCTTATACAAAGATTAATCATCTCATTAACTGCTATTAGAGCCATTAGTAAAAGTAAGAGAAAAATGCATAAGGAACTTTATTTCCCAGATAATTGCAAGCAACTGATGACAATACTTCTTGAAATCTGCCAATGTGTAATCACACTAACTCATCCTACAGCTGAATGAGTAATGGAAGAAGTCATCAGTCTAATCTCAAACCTATGTGAATAGCTCTGGTTAAGTGAAAGCTTAACAACCTTTTTGGTATTTGGTGTATTTTCCTGACACATACTCTAAGGCTTAGTAAGTGAGTATGTTTTGTTCATCACAGCATCTTCAGACCTTCAGAAGAGGCCTGTGCTTGGCAGATGCCACAGGCTCCTTGCCAATCATGTTGTTAGTATCTACACTCATAAGTGTTGTCAAGGAACTCTCTGAGTGTTTCTAATTAAATAGGGCCATTAAATGTACAAATGGCCACTTGAATAAACTAAGAAAGTCATTTAAAACCATTTTTAAGGGAAAAATAAAAATAATGAATTCACCCTTGCCAATTACAATAAAGTTTCAAAATTTTAAACAGTATCTAAGTCTAGTGAATTTTCTACATGTTTCACCCTTTCTGATTTACTGATGCTCATACATTGCTCTCATATGATGTCATGTGATGACAGAAACACCCGCTGCATTTATCCAATGACAAACTATTTTATTCATTTGGAAATGAATATGTGTCCTATGAACAGAGATTTTTTTGAGAATTATCAGAATATGTACTATATTTGTGATGGTTTATTTGCATTGTAAACGTGACTGAATTTGTAACCACCTGGGATTCTCAACTCTTGGCATATCTATAATGGTGTTTACAAGTTTTAACTAAAGAAAAAAGAGCCGCTATGAATGGCTATAGTTTGCTATGCTTCAGAGTTCTGAAGTGAATAATACAGTAAAATGAAGAAGTCGGCTAAGCATCAACATTTGTCTCTATTTGCTTCCATACTCTTGATGTAGTTGGACTATCTATCTCAGGCTTCTACCAACACAGCTTCTCACCAGAGACAGACTATTATTCCTTAAAGAATGAGCCATAGGAAACCATCTTTTCCTTAAGACATATTAGTCATAGCACTAAAAGTAATTGAAGTATAGTTATATTGGGTTTATACGTGGGATAACTCCAGTAAAACTGAACAGAAAGTCATTTTTAAAACATGAAGTTATGAATAATTAATGTAAAACTTTATATCAAATTCTTGTTGAATGTACTTCTATTGTTTAATTTACTGTGCTTGCGTAGAATAAGGGAACAAATGAAATGGAAAAGTATTTAAATAATAAGTGTGCTACAGGTATATCTACAGATGAGATGTTGATTTGGAATAATATTGTTCAAAGGTATTACATGTTTGGTTATATAGCAATTTATGTAAATTTTAAAAAGTAAAGGAAGGAAAAAAACCACAATTTTTAAATTAATTTTTTAATTATTTATTTATAATTTAAGGTAACTTATTGTGATTTTATTTTTTGTTTATATATTATTCTTTAAAAAGCTACTTAGCAACATAACATTTTTTCTTTTTTCATTTTTATTTATTTATTTATAAATCAAATCACAATTCTTATTCACACAGGGGTTATACACACAAAAAGGCAGGATGTGGGGAAGGGGACACCAGAGCTTAAATGTTCAGGGGGAATACAGATATCTTTCAGAATAGGATATTAGCGAGGTGAAGTTTCAGGGGACAGGCCACTATGACTCTGCCTAAGACTCACTTGTCCTTATCTAAGTTGGTATTATCTACCAAGGCTACCTGTTTACAAGGTCTATGACTACTCAGACTGGTAAAATTCCACAAAAGCTGCCTGTTTACAATAGCTTATAGCAATCTGTTTTAATGTTTTTCCACAGAGACCTAAGACTTGGTGTTAGTATATAAGTATGACAGGCCTATTGCTGATCTTAGGCCTATGGATGATTTTAGGCCTTCAGTGTATAAGCAGGGCTGCCCCTGACATCTCCTCCCTTCTTTAAGTATAGAAGGGCTGTGGCAATTCTAATCTTGTGAAGGCAGGGATAGAGGCTTGACCTCCAGTAATTGAAGGGACTTTGTAATTGCTCCAGTCCCCCTGTCATTGTCCAGTGAGGCATGAGGTCCATACCCATCTTGATGTCTTTTTCCTGGAGAGGGGATATGTTTGACATCAACCACTATGCAGTCAGTCTTGTCCCTCAGGGAACTCAGAGAGATATTTTTATCTTTTATTTATATTCCCTTGCAGTGCTTAGCCTCACAGCCTAAGCAAGAATTCAGATTGCCAATCAGAGGGGGTTCTGGGTGGCCCCTTTCTGCTTAGTCTAGGGGTGTAAGTCCTCTCTTTAAGTTGGGTGGAGATAGGTTTTGGGAACACCCTGGATAGAGTAACAACCTCATCTTGAGTCTCGTGGTCCTCCATAGCTAACTTATGATAATGTATCTGAATAGATTTTGCTACCAAATTATTTATCTCTTGTTTCACAAAGTTAGTCAGCCTATTTAAGGCCCAGAGACCAAAAGAAATAAGCAAAAATAACCCAATTAATGGTCCCAAGATGGGAGGAAGTAGGGTTGACAACCATGGAGTGGCTGAAAGCTAATTATTTTTTTACCAGCTCTCATCTTTCTCTTTCTCTCTCTGTTTATTCTCAGGGCCTTCTCTGACCTTTTTCGTGCTCTCTTTAACCATCCTTGTCTTGTCTATATAAAGGCAACATTCTTCTTTAAGGGCTGTACACAGTCAAGAGCTGTACACAGCTATTTCTATTGTAAAAGAGTAAATCAAGTCCAATAAAGTCCTTTGCAATTTTTGGAGGTCTTTTCAGACAGCAAAAGGAGGGATTTCTTCAGATTAGTGATGTCAGTCTCTAGCTGTTTGATGTTCTTGTCAATGGCCTGTCGAAGGTCTGAGTAGTATAAGTTCGGAGGCCAGCATCTGGATTAGAACTTCTAACAGCAGACATCACAGGTGATTCATTTTTACCTGGAAAGGAAAAAGAAGGGAATTCTCAGGGAGATTTCTCTTCCCTGGATGTAAATTGTTATTCATCTTATTTATGGTTGGGCCTGGCTTTGTAGGGGTATCTACTTATTTCATTAATCTTTTTGGTAGCCATTTACCTGTGTCTTCTGTGGTATCAAACAGGAATATCAATCCTCGGCCCTGTAAGAGAACTGGGTCTGGGCCATTCCCTTTAAGGGTAAGAGGGTCTTTCCACATATCTGTGGCATAGTTTTTATTGGTCTTGGTGATGCCAGAGGCAGTCAGCAGCAGATTTGCCATGAGCTGTCAGGTTTAGGGAGTTAATAGTGAACAAGGCATAATGGAGAGTATTTCAGGGGACTCCTTCTGGGGGGGGGTATCGCTACTCATCTTTTGTTTTTAAAGCCAATTTTTCAGAGTTCTTGTAAAATCAGGGTAGAAGTTGCTCCTCCCACACTCAGAGAGTCATGAAGACACTATTTAAAGAAATATAAATCTATATTAATAATCTCTTTTATCAAAGGACTGTTATAGAACAGCCAGCAACTAATCAGACTGTATAATATATTGATTAATAATAGCTTCTTCTACTTTTTGTGAAACTACTCCTCTTTTGTCAATTATTTGTTGGGGGAAATTAGGATTTACATCTCTCTTGAGAATATTAAACAAAGACTTAAATTCTTTTGTGGAGAGCTTAAAATAAGATCTTAGCCAATTAGCATCTCCTAGAAACTTTTGAAAATAATTTGAAATAAGTAAACTCTCTTTTTTCCAGATCCTTTATCTGTTTTTTTTATTGGATATTTTACGTATTTACCTTTCAATATTATCTCCTTTCCCATTCTCCCCCAAAACCCCTTATCCCATACCCTCTTCTCCTATTTTTATGGGGGTGTGCTCCAAACATCCTCCCAGTCCCGTCTCCCTGATCTCGAATTCCCCAACACTAGGGAATCCAAACTTTCGGGGACCATGGCCCTCTACTTCCACTGATGTCTGACAAGGCCACCCTTGGCTAAACAGGTGGAGACATGAGTCCCTCCCTTTGTTTTCTCAGGCTGAAGGTTTAGACTTTGGGAGCTCTGGTTGAATCTTTTGATATACATTCTAAAAAGGACCAAAGCACCCACACTTTGGTTTTCCTTCTTCTTGAGTTTCATGTGGTCTATGCATTGTGTCTTAGGTACTGTGAGCTTTTGGGCTAATATCCAATTATCAGTGAGTGCATACCATGTGTGTTCTTTTGAAATTGGGTCACCTCACTCAGGATATTGTCCAGCTCCATCCATTTGCCTAAGAATTTCATGAACTCATTGTTTTTTAATAGCTGAGTAGTACTCCATTGTATAGATGTACTACATTTTCTGCATCCATTCTTCTGTTGAAGGACATCTGGGTTCTTTCCAACTTCTGGCAATTATAAATAAGGCTGCTATGAACATAGTGGAACATGTGTTCCTGTTGTATGTTGAAATATCTTTTGGGTATATGCCCAGGAGTGGTATAGCTGGGTCCTCAGGTAACACTATGTTCAATTTTCTGAGGTACCGCCAGACTGCTTTCCATAGTGGTTGGACCAGCTTAAAATCCCACCAACAATGGAGGAGTGTTCCTCTTTCTCCACATCCTCGCCAACATCTACTGTCACCTTTGTTTTTGGTCTTAGCCATTCTGACTGGTGTGAGGTGGAATCTCAGTATTATTTTCATCTGCATTTCCATGATGACTAGGGATGCTGAACACTTCTTTAGGTGCTTCTCAACCATTCAGGATTCCTCAGTTGAGATTCTTTGTTCAGCTTTGTGCCCCGTTTTTTAATAGTGTTCTTTGATTGTCTAGAGTCTAATTTCTTCAGTTCTTTGTATACCTTGGTTATTAGCCCTCTATCATATACAGGGTTGGTGAAGATCTTTTTTCCAATCTGTTGGTTGTGTCTTTGTCCTATTGACTGTGTCCTTTGCTTTACAGAAGCTTTGCAGTTTTATGAGGTCCCATTTGTCAACTCTTGGTCTTAGAGCACAACCATTGGTGTTTTGTTCAGAAACGTTTTTCCTGTGCCCATGTGTTCCAGGCTTTTCCCCAATTTCTCTTCTATTAGTTTCAGTGTAGCAGGTTTTATGTGGAGATTCTTGATCCACTTGGAATTGAGCTTTGCACAAGGAGATAAGTATGGATCAATTTGCATTCTTCTACATGCTGACCTCCAGTTGGACCAGCACCACTTGTTGAAAATGCAGTCTTTTTCCACTGGATGGTTTTTGCTCCTTTGTCAAAGATCAAGTGACCATAGGTATGGGGGTTCATTTCTAGGTCTTCTATTCTATTCCATTGATCCTCCTGCCCATCTCTGTTCCAATTCCATGCAGTTTTTATCACTATTGCTTTGTAGTGCAGCTTGAAATCAGGGATGGTGATTCCTCCAGAAGTTCTTTTATTGCTGAGAGTAGCTTTCTCTATCCTGGGTGTTTTGTTATTCCAAATGAATTTTAAGATTGTTCTTTCTATCTCTGTGAAGAATTGAGTGGGAATTATGATGGGGATTGCATTAAATCTGCAGATTGCTTTCAGCAAGGTAGACATTTTTACTATATTAATCCTTCCAATCCATGAGCATGGGAGATCTTTCCATCTTTGGAGATCTGCTTCGATTTCTTTCTTCAGGGGCTTGAAGTTCTTGTCATACAGGTCTTTTACTTGCTTGGTTAGGTTCACACTAAGGTATTTTATGTTATTTGTGACTATTGTGAAGGGTATCATTTCTATAATTTCTTTCTCAGCCTGTTTATCTTTTGAGTAGAGGAAGGCTAATGATTTGTTTGAGTTAATTTTATATCCAGCCACTTTGCTAAAGTTGTTTATCAGGTTTACAAGTTCTCTGGTGGAAGTTTTGGGGTCACTTAAGTATACTATCATAGGATCTGCAAATAGTGAGATTTTGACTTGCTCCTTTCCAACTTGTATCCCTTTGACCTCCTTGTGTTGTCTAATTGCTCTGGCTAGGACTTCCAGTACTATATTGAATAGGTAGGGGGAGAGTGGGCAGCTTTGTCTAGTCCCTGATTTTAGTGGGATTGCTTCAAGTTTCTCTCCATTTAGTTTGGTGTTGGCTACTGGATTGCTGTATATTGATTTTTCTATGTTTAGGTATCGACTTTGAATTCCTGATCTTTCAAAGAATTTTTATCATGAACAGGTGTTGAATTTTGTCAAATGGTTTCTCAGCATCTAGTGTTATGATCATGTGGTTTTTTTCCTTTGAGTTTGTTTATATAGTGGATTACATTGACAGGTTTCCATATATTGAACCAACCCTGCATTCCTGGGATAAAGCCTACTTGATCATGATGGATAATTGTTTTGATGTGTTCTTGGATTCGGTTCACTAGAATTTTATTGAGTATTTTTGCATCAATGTTCATAAGGCAGATTGATCTGAAGTTCTCTTTCTTTGTTGGGTCTTTGTGAGGTTTGGGTATGCATGTAACTGTGGCTTCATAGAACGAATTGGTTAGTATTCCTTCTGTATCTATTTTGTGGAATATTTTGAAGAGAATTGGTATTAGGTCTTCCTTGAATGTCTGATAGAATTCTGTACTAAAACTATCTGGTCCCTCACTTTTTTTTTTGTGGGAGACTTTTAATGACTGCTTCTATTTCTTTCGGGGTTATGGGACTGTTTAGATGGTTTATCTGCTCCTGAATTAACATTGGTAACTGGTATTTGTCTAGAAAATTGTCCATTTCATCCAGACTTTCCAATTTTGTTGAGTATAGGGTTTTGTAGTAGGATCTGATAATTTTTTTTAATTTCCTCAGTTTGTGTTTTTATGTCACTGTTTTCAGTTCTGATTTTATTAATTTGGATACTGTCTCTCTGTCTTCTGATTAGTCTGGCTAAGGGTTTATCTATCTTGTTGATTTTCTCAAAGAACCAGCTCCTGGTTTATTGATTCTTTGTATAGTTCTTTTTGTTTCTATTTGGTTGATTTCAGCCCTTAGTTTGATTATTTCCTGCTGTCTACTCTTCTTGGTTGTATTTGCTTCTTTTTGTTCTAGGGCCTTCAGATGTGTTGTCAAGCTGCTAGTGAATGTTCTCCCCAGTTTCATTTTGTATGCACTTAGAGGTATGAGTTTTCCTCTTAACACTGCTTTCATTGTATTCCATAGGTTTTGGTATGATGTGTCATCATTTTCATTATAAACAGTCTTTAATTTCTTTTTTTATTTCTTCCCTGACCAGATTATCAATGAGTATCGTGTTGTTCAGTTTCCATGTGAATGTGGCCTTTCCATTGTCTTTGTCGTTATTGAAGACCAGCCTTAGACCATGGTGATCTGATAGGATGCAGGTGATTATTTCAATTTTTTTGTGTGTCTTTTGAGGCCTTTCTTGTGTCCAATTATATGCTCTATTTTGGAGAAGGTATCATAAGACCCGTCTTAGACCATGGTGCTCTGATAGGATGCATGGGGTTATTTCAATTTTTTTTGTATCTGTTGAGGCATGTTTTGTGACCAATTATATGATCTATTTTGGTGAACGTACCATAAGGTACTGAGAAAAAGGTATATTCTTTTGCTTTAGGGTGAAATGTTCTATAGATATCTGTTAAGTTCATTTGGTTCACAACTTCTGTTAGTATCACTGTGTCTCTGTTTAGTTTCTGTTTTCATGATCTGTCCATTGCTGAGAGTGGGGTGTTGAAGCCTCCCACCTTTATTGTGCAATGAGGTGCAATGTGAGCTTTGAGCTTTAGTAAGGTTTCTTTTATGAAAGTGGGTGCTTTTGCATTTGGCGCATAGATATTCAGAATCGAGAGTTCATGTTGATTGACCATTCCTTTGACAACTATGAAATGTCCTTCCTTATCATTTTTGATAGCTTTAAGTTGAAAGTCAATTTTATTCGATACTAGAATGGCTACTCCAGCTTGTTTCATAGGGTCATTTTCTTGAAAAATTGTTTTCCAACCTTTTACTCTAAGGTAGTGTCTGTCTCTGTCTCTGAGGTGGGTTTCCTGTATACAGCAAAAAGCTGGGTCCTGTTTGCATATCCAGTCTGTTAGCCTATGCCTTTTTATTGGGGAATTGAGTCCATTAATGTTAAGAGTTATTAAGGAATGGGTATTGTTGCTTCCTGTCATTTTTGCTAATAGTGGAGGAATTGTTTGTGTGGTTATATTCTTTTGGGATTGTTGGAAGAGGATTATTTTATTGATCTATCTAGGGTATAATTGCCCTCCTTGTATTGAAGCTTTCCTGCTATTATCCTTTGTAGTGCTGGGTTTGTGGAAAGATATTGTATAAATTTGGTTTTGTCATGGAATATCTTGATTTCTCCATCTATGGTAATTGAGAGTTTTGCTGGGTATAGTAGCCTGGGCTGCCATTTATGTTCTCTTAGGGTCTGTATGACATCTGTCCAGGATCTTCTGCCTTTTATAGTATCTGGTGATAAGTCAGGTGTAATTCTGATAGGTCTGCCTTTATATGTTACTTGGCCTTTTTTTTCCCTTACTGCTTTTAAGATTCTTTCTTTGTTTTGTGCTTTTTGTGTTTTGATTATTATGTGACAGGAGGTATTTCTTTTCTGGTCTAGTCTATTTGGCGTTCTGTAGGCTTCCTGTATGGTTATGAGTATCTCATTTCTTAGGTTAGGGAAGTTTTCTTCTACAATTTTGTTGAAGATATTTATTGGCCTTTTAAGTTGGGAATCTTCACTCTCTTCTATACCTATTATCCTTAGGTTTGGTCTTCTCATTGTGTCCTGGATTTCCTGGATGTTTTGTGTTAAGATCTTTTTGCATTTTGCATTTTCTTTGAAAGTTGTGTACATATTTTCTATGGTATCTTCTGCACGTGAGATTCTCTCTTCTATCTCTTGTATTCTGTTAGTGATGCTTGTGTCTATGACTCCTGATTTCTTTCCTAGGTTTTCTATCTCCAGGGTAATCTCCCTTTGTGATTTCTTTATTGTTTCTACTTCCATTTTTATGTCCTGGATGGTTTTTTTCAATTCCTTCACCTGTTTATTTGTGTTCTCTTGTAATTCCTTAAGGGATTTTTGTGTTTCCTCTTTAAGGGCTTCTACTCATTTACCTGTGTTCACCTCAAATTTTTTGAGAGTGTTATTTATGTCCTTCCTAAAGTCTTCTCTTATCATCATTAGAAGTGTTTTTAGATCTGGCTCTTGCTTTTCTGGTGATATGGGGAGCTCAGGACTTTCTAACGTGGGAGAACTAGGTTCTGATGATGCCAAGTACCTTGGGTTGCTGATGTTTATTGTCTTGTGCTTGCCTTTCACCATCTGGATCTCCTTGGTGCTATCTGCGCTGTCTCTGACTGGAGCCTGTCTTGCCTATTATCTAGGTTGTGTCAGAACTGTTTGGGTTGGGTTTTGCTGCTGGATTAGTGCTGAGGCCCAAGATCTGCTCAGTACTCAGGTGGAGACCAGAAGGAACTAGTGCTCTGGGTCAGGAGTCAATTCCTGGGTCCCCATGGATCCCGGTTACTCCCTGTTTGGGGCAAGTGTTACTGCCTCCTTGCCTAAGATACCACTCTACTTCTTGGATTAGAGCTCCTGGGAGTCCCGTTTCCTCTGGTTCTTTGAGATTGGAAGCAGAGCCATCTTCTGAGATCTGCTGAGTGCTCGGGCCCAGACCGGAAGGAACACATGCTCCTGGCCAGGAGTGAATTCCTGGGTCCCAGTGGGTCCCAGTTACTCCCTGTTTGGGGTGGGTGTTGCTGTCTCCTTACCTGAGAAACTGCCCAGGTTAAAGCTCCTGGGAAGCCCTCTTCCTCTGGGTTTTGTGAGGTTGAGTTCAGAGCTGCTGCCTGGGATCTGCTCTGTTCTCCTCAACATTACTTTTATATTGTGTTACAGAAGAATGTCAATAGAAAAATATAAAATAGGTCATCAGTGTTTCCAAGAGGTCATGGAAAGCCATCTTGATGTTCTGGAATTATATCATGCTATTATATAAGGAATAATTTTATATCTTACCCTGTACCCTTGTATCTGAAGAATCTTCTCTGTGATCATGGCCTTGTGTCCTGATGGGGATTATATGGGCCTTGTGGTACTGGCTAAGCCTTGCCTTCCAATGCCTTGAGGCTCACGATAGTGAGTGAATTCACAGAGAAATGTCTATGGGTAAAAATAAAAAGTGATATTGGAACAGTGATAGCCAATCATGTCTAACAGGATGCTTAGGGAGTCATTTACTGAAATCTTAAGTTAGACAAAGAAGAATGAGGTTTCCTGCCATGCTTTGGAAAATTTGAAAGTTGTCAATGTACTATTCTATCAGAAGAGAAACTAAAATCAATGAAGCACTTTTAGAAGATCCAGGTTCATCACTAATGTTATTTTGAAGGTGAGTGACTAACCAAGAGGATACAAAAGTTGGAAGAAGTAGCAAATGGAGAATATGAGAAATGTGAGTAAAATCTCTTGAGACATTTGCTAATGATACAGTATGGGTGTATTAAGTTACTGGCAGGTAGAAGACTTCAAGACTGATGAGAAAGAAACTTTTCTGAACATTGAAACTGGAAGTAAATCCCCCTTGAAGTCCCAGCAGTTGGAAACATCATCTATCTTTTTTAAGATATTACCTTGACTAGGTGTTTAAACTAGAAACTAAGTTCTAATCTTCATACTTTGCAAAATGATTGTAAATTACTTATAAAGATAATAATATTTACATATTATATAATTATATTTGTTTTTATGAAAATACTATCCTTATAAGGCAACTTAAATTAGTGAAACACATTTTAGGAAGTGAGATTATACAGTGAGATAGCCATGGTGAAAAAGCAAATTTAGAATCACTCTCCAGAGTTTACCTAGAATAAATTATAAATATGTAAAAAGCCATAAAATTTGGCTAGGGCCTGGATTGAGAGCTCAGGGGTTAAAAGCACCTACTGATCCTTCAGAGGACTTAAGTTTACCTTCCAGCATCCACAGTGGAGGCTCACAATCATCTGTAACTCTGGTCTCAGCAGACTGGATGCCATCTTCTGACTTCTTATGCATAGACATACATGCAGGCAAAACGTTCAGGTGCATAGTGTAATTTAAAATGTACAAATCTGACAAGTGCTAGAAGAAAATATACATGGATATTGTTTATGAATTCTACATCTAGGGTGGTAGTATTCCCAGAAACTGGAGCTTCGTTTAATGAAATATGCTGGGAAATATTGATACTTTGTGGCTATATATAAGCATTTTACCAACAAACATTATTGCAAATAATATTTGAAAAAAAGTGTAAAGAGAAGTGTGGAATATAAATTTCTAGTTTTCACAGTGAATAAAGAATAATATATATAATGCACCAATACTTTCTAAAAACAATGAGGAACTACAGTGTCGAAAAGCAAACAAAATATACAAATATCACAAAGAATCTGAAAATATAAATGAATTTCAAATATTAAAAAGGATGTTCTGCTTGGCTCCTAATAATAAACCTGCAAATTAAATGTAGCTTGAGATAGAATTTCTCATATATTACATTGGATAAATTTCAAAAGTTAAGCAGTATCCCTTGTGGGTGAGAATAAAATATTCATACATTAACACTAGAAATGTTCCATGGAAGAAACAATTTATAGAAAAATATAGTAATATCCAGCACATATATACTACAAGCTGTGATCTGACAATTCCTTGTTTAGACCTTGTCTCAAAAGGTCCACTGACTGAAAAGCTATTTTAACTTTGCCTAGTGAGATTATGAATTTAAAGAATGCTGCTCTGTTGAGCTTTGATGCTACAGATAATCTTGATAAAATTATTCATGCCTTGAGGTCAGTATTTCCATTTTTATCAAATCTCAAGAATGGCATATATAGCTTGATCAGGCTAGCCACTTTTGTCTTCAGAATACTTTTATTCATGCCCATCATGTGAAAGCTTGTCTCTAACTACATCAACAGGTTGTCAGCCAAAGTACATGACTTGAAACTGAAAATGGACCCCCAGACAGAGCTATTAATTTAATAGGCTGGCAAGCCAAGGACAGGTAAGATTCTGCACAGAGCCCTACCAACCTAAGACAGAAGTGCATTGCTTTTGATAATGCATATTCCATGACAGGAAATGAAGGCATGCTTGTCATAACAACCTAAGACAGACTCAGTCTGGTTTAAGCAATTAAAAAAGGGGGAGGAGATATGGAGAGCTTTTGGGGCTGCCTGGCAGGAATCTGACATTGGCCAAGGACAAGAAAATGGGCTGTTTGGAAGGAATCTGACATAGGCCAAGGACAAGGAAATAGAATTCAGGCAGGAATCTGACATTAGTCTAGAACAAAGAAGTAACTTCAGGCAGAAATCTAAATCCTAGACTACAACAAAGAAGTAATTATAGGCAGGAATCTAAATTTTAAGCTACAACAAAAAAGTAGCCTTCAGGCATGAAAACAACTTTGGGGTAGGACAGGGAAGTAGTCTCAGATATTTTGGTCATCCTGATAAGCCCTTAGAAATAGTGATCACAGTAGTGGTTACAGGACTCTGTTTATTGTCCTGCATGTTCTTAGACTATCTGGGTTTATTGTCTTCCTTGTTCCTTGACTATTTGCATCTATTTTATTGCTAGTTCCTCAATCTAGAACTGACCTTAATACTTACATGTAATTTAAATGGCATAAAAGCAAAAAATGAGGAGGAGGGGTGGGATACGGGGTTTATGGGGGGGGAATGTGAAAAGTGGATAACATCTGAAATGTAAATAAATGAAATATCAAATTAAATAAAAAGAGGTACACTGACTGAAAAAAAGCTATTTTATACATTATACAGTGTATCTAAATAAGAATTACAGACAAAATGTCATTAATATTATAGTGAAATTAGTGCATTAAACATGGTAGAGTATATAAAATACT
The DNA here is from genome assembly GCF_004785775.1 of Grammomys surdaster. Lineage (NCBI taxonomy): Eukaryota > Metazoa > Chordata > Mammalia > Rodentia > Muridae > Grammomys > Grammomys surdaster. The sequence goes on from NW_021604705.1 coordinate 5,378,297, forward strand.
AGGAAATATTGAAATTGCTAAAAGAAGTACTCTGAAAATTATTGAGGCATTTTCTTTAGTTATATATTGTTAGATGTATTAGATTTGAGACTGGGCATAATATTATAATTTGTCCATTTATATGTATGTATGTATGAATATATGTCATATATACATTATGTATGTGTAATATATATATATATATATATATATATATATATACAAATATACATATATACAAATGTGCATGTATGTGTTTACATGTTTCTCTGTGTGTGTTGTGTATGCATGAAAGTGGGCATGAATGTAAACACTAAAGATGGACAATGTGTGCCTTACTCAATTGCCCTTCACAGTATTTTTTGAGGAAAGTTCTCTCACTACTCATGTTTTCATTTGAGAGAATGTCATTATTTGTTGCATTTATTTTCTAAATTTCTTTTCTGAACTGCTACTTACTCTTTCATAAAAGAAGCCTACTTAATAAATACTATATATATATATATATATATATATATATATATATTCATTTCATCATTTTAATATACAAGAATTGGTGATAACTTCTCCTCTACATGAATGCAGGAGCATTGCCATAATTTTCAAAGTTATCCCTAATTTTCTTAGTTTTGTCAGACAGATATCAATTCTATGGTGTATAAGAGATACTGTTGAAAAGTATACCGATACATTGATTCAAAGCTGAAATAATTATCACTTACTCACTTCGTTATAATTTTTATATTATTTTATAATTTTTATTTTACTCCAGTGTATACATGCTTGGTGTGTGTATTTGTGTGTGTGCAGGAGTGTCTGTGTGCTTCTGTGTGTGATATCTATGAGAACAGTGAGTGGAGGTCAGAGAACAACTTTGAGAAGTTAGTTCTCACCATCCAACATACATTCCAGATATCAAATTCAGGTCTCCAAGCTTATGTGGCAAGTTGGTTTATGTGAGACCAGATCCTTTGTAGTTTTGAATATCTAAAATTTCTTAAACCATTTAATACCCAAAGACCTTTGTTTATAATTTTGTTTACATCCTACTAGTTACCATTTAAAAGAATTAGTGACAAAACTGAAATTGTGTTTACATTTTTTCCCTGTAGAATAAGGAAACACATTTTGCCTTTTATATCAACAGTGAAAAAGTCCTGTTAATTATTCTTTGACTGTTTTTATAACTATTTTATTTTTAGAGACATAATTATCTTAATGCCATCCTCTATTTCCTTCTTCCAACTCCCCTTTCATGAACCCTGTTTACTCTGTCTCAAATTCATAGATTTTTTTCTTTGATTGTACAAACACACACACACACACACACAAATACACACACACACACACACACTCATAAATATATAAGGTATAAATAGCTCAGTTGACTTGTTTTAACTGGACTTTTCATATAATCCTTACCCTGAAAATGAGTTAAATGACCCAACCCATGACTCCTCTGACCAAACCAACACAACCTATGACATAGAAATTCCACATTATAAATTAAGTTTAAAACGGTGGTGCAGGAACCCATGACACATGGGCCATGAAAGACAAGACACTTAGACATTGAGTATGTGCATGTGCTTCTTGTTCCTAAGCTTTCCCTCTTTACTGTCTCTCTAATAGTCCAACACTATTCATCACTAACCAGGTGCACACTTATCAGGAATGATCCTTCCCTCACTGTGTTTTTCTGAGTGTCTCCATTTATATTATAATAAGAATTGGAAGAAAACAAAAATGCATGTATGAGCCCTAAGAATATTCCCAGTAGCACACATCTAAAAGTACCTTTAAGCACCAGTCCTTTGGCAGATTGACAATATAATTTTTAGTCAAAATGAAGGGCAATGCTTTTACCTCCTCTGTCACCTTGGTACACAAGAGTGCTTGGTCTTTTGTTACAGGCAGCATTCATCCTTGGCATCTGCAACCACAGCACAGGCCTTTGGAATTTCATTCTCTGAAGGCCTCTGTGTGTCTGGAAAGCTATTAGGTTTGGGGACTGTGATTAAGGTGAAGGTCATTTTGACTATAACTTTTTATAGAGACTTTGAGAGGCCAGGTTTACTGCTTACTACGCTGTTCTGAAATGAAGTGTGTACCCTTTATAGGAAAACACATCTTAGAAAAAAAGTGTGATCTTTATAAAAAATGATGCAAGTTACTTTAATAAAAAGGCTACAAAAAAGGGAAGCCTTAATCCGTACCCCTTTTCACTCTGACCCCATCTGTTGTAAATGAATAAGAGCACAAATTGGGTTTTATGCTGAAGACTTTAAAGTCAGTAGTGGTTTAAGGTCATAAACAAATGAAAACCAGACCGAGACTTGAGAGTGCTGTGAACCTCTTTGCTGGGAGATGAGTGTCCACAAAGAGACATCGGTGAAGAAAAGAGTGAAAAATCAGACTGGGAGTCTAGAGAGTTTGCCTGCTCTCTGGAGCTGTCTGGAGATATCTTTCAGCATCTGGAGCAAGTGCAACTTCACTGAAATTACATAAAGATGAACAATTTCATAATGTATCTGTTGTGTAAAAAGATTTTCTACATTTTCTTGTATAACAACCCTCTGTGTCATGAAATAAACTTCTAAGGCATTTTTGACTACTTTTGCCCCATTTTTAACTATTATTGGCCCAAAATATTATTGTAATCTTACTTGGATACACATAAGATAAGAAATCCAACTCTGTGTTTTTGTGTATGTGTATATTTGTCTATGTGTGTCTGTATTTGTATGCTGGTGAATGTCTTTGTGTGCCTTCTCTTTGTGTGTGTGTGTGTGTGTTTGTGTATGTGTGTATGATTTTGTGTATGTGTATGTTAATGTTTATATGTTTGTGTGTGCATGTTTGAGTGTATATGTGTGTATATGTGTATGTGTGTGCACGTGTGCACACTCACACATGCATGGGTGTGCTTGCCTGTGTTTGTGAAGCTCTATGTGTTTGTGTGCCTGTGCTATGATGAGATTCCCTTAAGGCACATAGCTTTTTCTCATTAGGAAAGCATTGTGGAATTTGGTGAGGCTCATTTTCAGGGCCCTTCCAAAGAGCCTCTCACTCCCAGTGACTTTTCAATGCATCACTCAGCTTTATTTTTTCCATTGAGTGTGCAAGTTCACAGATGGGTAAACTGGGACACAGAACATAGGGTCTTGTATATGCTAAGCAAATACCGCAGTATCAAGCTGCATACCCAGTCCAAAAGTTGGTAACTCTAATTAGGTTCAAAATTATTTTTTAAATTTTACTAAGAAGTCAAATAGAACTATCAGAGAATATGGTTTTCTTACCTCTAAGTGTTTTAGCCCATGTTACCACTGGCTTCTTGTACATAACTGGGTGGGGTGAATAAATGAAAATAATTGAAAGAAGATAGAAGGTCAAGCAAAGGAACAGAGGTTTTTGAAGGGACCATTCCTGCTACCTTGAAAGGCCCATATTTTTAGAGTTCCTTCCTACTAAATTTATGCTTCTCTCTCTGCTTAAATCTTCTTGGGATGGACACTGTTTGAGTGAGATCTGCCTCTCACCACAACCAGAATGTCCTCAAAGGCTTTGTTACCTCTCAAGAAATAGCCTGGCTTGATGTGGATATTGGTCAATTCACATGTTGACTAAGCAGAGCTGAGTTTTTCTACTTCTTGTTAATTTGATTGTTGATCACAATGACAAATAATTTGTGCGTTTGTTGCTTTGTTTTCTTTTTCTCTGACTCATCTTATTTGAAAAAGAAGAATCTAGCCCAGAGCAATAAGTCTGGGATCTCTCTGTCTGGTTGCCTCCAATCATAGTAGTAGCAGCAGGGTCTTTACAGCTAGGCTAGGGTATGATTACTGAGTTCCAACCTAATAGTTTTGTTTTCATAACAGAAAATTTATTTTAAAAAAATCAACAAAACAACCAACAAACCACAACAAAAATCATATCTACATTGGGCCACAATTATTCACATAGCATGGCTATCAAAGGTATTAAGCAATTCTAAAACGTAGACAAAAATGACAAAAAAGTTATAACTTAAAGAACTGCTGAAAAGAATACCTTTAAATTATAAAGAGAAACTTTAATGTATTCTTTAACTCTGAAAATTAGCTTAAAATTAAATATAAATAAAATTAATTCTTTGTTCAAGAAAATATTTAGGTGTTTAAGATGTTGAGAACACTAATAAGATTTGTGATTGAAGCCATAGAAGCAAAAACAGTGTATGTTTTATATCTGCACTAATGTCCCCAGAGCTACCTAGAACTGTAGAGTGTAGCTCTTTCTTTCTTTATTATTTGTATATTTAATGTGTCTATTTGTGTGTCCACATCTGTGAGCATTGAGTGCCTACATGTATGTAGAGGTCACAGGTCAACATTAGATTTTTTTTTCTATCTTATTCTGTCTATTTTTTTTTGAGGCAGGGTTTCTCATTGACCATGGAATTCACTGATTGGTTAGACTAACTCGTTAGAAAATTCCAGAGATTCCTGTTTTAGAATCATAAACTCACACCTCAGTGAGTTCTGGAACCCTCAGGACACTAATGCTGATTTCAGCATTCTGTCCTCTATAGCTATGAAGGATAGATATTTTATCCTCCAAAGATAACCCATGCATGATAATGTCTTAGTAGCTACATAGAGTACAGATATCTAGTTCATATTTCAGACAGAACCTGTGAATTTGCAGAAATGATATCATTATTTTCCAATTCTTGGAAAAGAATCCTCTTTTGTAACATCTTAAACATTTATGGAATTTGTTTCTTGATGACTTATACACCTATAAAATCCATTCTTACTACTGTTTCCACCGTCTCTAGCTTCCCTTTCCCGCTCCTTAACCTTCCTCCTTCCAAGTTTCTTTTTCACCTTTATATCTTATAATATATAACTATACCTTACTAATATATCTTATATTAACAAGAGTATTGGTTTGTGTTTGCTTGATTGATTGTTTTGAGACAGCAGAAATGGACCAAGATTACCTGTGTGGCCATGAACTTACATGATTAAATCAGTGGGTTCTGTCATTGGCACTCTGCATGTACATCAAGAAAATCCACCACTTCCTCCTTTTACAACCACTTACTAAACCCTGTATCCTCATTTTGCTTCTGTTCCTATCCTATCCCTCCTGTGTTACCTAGGTTTCCAGGTGGAAATGGAGAATGTTGATTACTCAAGGTCAAAGCTTTAGACTGCTTTTCAGTAGAAAGTCACACCTCTTAGGAATCAGATAATCCCAAAGGATCAGTTTGACTATAGCTGTCACTGTAAGGAAAAGCTTTCTTGGTAATCTCTTCAGTAAACAGTCTCAGGAAGAATTGATTTATTATGGTGTCACCATATGTTAAATAAAATCTTGTATCACCATCCACACCTCTTACCACTCCAGATGCTATTGTGTCGAATTACCTTCATTTTTGAAAGAGATCCAGGAGTCTACACACCTTAAATTATGTGTAAGTTCAGACTGGATTCAGAGATTAAATAGTCTTCATTACTACAGCTCAGATGAGTCTTATATTTCTGGCATTACATGTTTTCAGAGAAAATTGCACTCTCACATGCTATAGGTTTTGTCTGTGGATCTGACAGAATGATCATTAAGAGCACACTGTTATATAGTAGATACAGCAATACAGCACAACAGGATTAAAAGGTAAACCATTTGGGGTGTCAGCATGTGAAACCTTACCAAGAGAATCCTCCATAAGTCAAGGAGCCCTTTTGAAATTCTGCTCTATTAGGAAAAGGCAAACAAAGCCATGGTTGAATTTTCTAACTCTATTTTATTTTTGGTTGTGTGTATGTGTATTTGCCTGTGTACAGATATGTACATATTAGTGCAGATAATTATGGAGGCTCAAAGAAGGGAACAGATGCCCTGGAACTGGATTGCAAGTGACATTAGCTGCCCACCATGGGTACTGGAACATAAGCTTCTTCTGCAAAACTAGTAACAAACACATCTTGAAGTAATCCTTAAGGTTGATAGTTTAATGAATAAAAAAGCATGAATAAATATTCATTAGAAGTTCTGCCAGAAATAAGAAATACAAACAAAGATTTTGTTTGGAAGAATGAAAAATAATATTAAGCAATAGATTCCAAGGAGATACTATTGCAATCAATAAAGTGAATGATTTCTTTAACTAAATTATCAAACCACTAAGAGAAAAATAAAGGGTCATATAGCTTAACCAATGATAGCACTCATATTTGTTAGGAGATAGTGGCTAAGTTACATAATCTTATTAAAGACTTGTTTCTTCTTTAAAATGGGTGTGTGCTATTCATAGGATCAGAGAAGGCATGCAATATACACAGAACAGGATCTAGAATGTTGGAAATATGTGACATGAGTCACAGTGACTCTTACTTCTATCTTTCCTTGTCTTCTTTTGCTTCATTTCATCCTCCAATTCCTCTAATAAATAGTATTTTTGTTTTTATAATATTTGCTGTTAGTTTCACACACATAATGATGGAATCGTTGTGAAATGAAACTCAAGCAAGTAAAGCATATTCATCCTATCATAGATGAGGTGTCAGAATTATTAAAAATGCTAGGACTCTGTTACAGAAATGTCTGAAATGACAAAATTCTTAGGAAGTGATACAGATTTTAGTAATGAAGCTGTCAAGTCCGTGCTTCCGAGGAGCCTGTGGTACATGTGTAACAAATAATATTAAGGCGTCTGCTGAAAACTATACTTTTCTGCCATAAACACTTAAGAAGAAAGCACTTCTCTTCCCCAAGGCACAGTAAATAATAGCTGTCTGTAAAAAGAGTTATCTAAATTCCTAGAATACCAGAGAAGGAATGATCACTGAAGAGAGAAGAGGGTAATTTTGTTTGGTTTTGACATTTTTTCCAAGTCTTTGATCTATGTCCTGGCTTCATAATCCCAGACAGTTGAAAATGCATCAAACAAGAAGGAGAATGAAAAAATATTTTAAAAGTGGACCTTTTACTAGCCTAGATGAATAATTTTTAGTATTTGATAATATCTGTCACCTAGCTTGTAATCTATTAGAAATGAACTACTTTTTTATAATTCCCTCAATTTTCTCCTACATCTTTTCACGCTTGGCCTTTCAATACTCCTAAAGTTCTTATATGTCTCATGCAGGTACTAATTTTATGAATTTGAACATTGACAATGTCCATTAATAGAGAGTTTTAATCCTTCCTGGTTGGTTTCGTGCTGTTCGATCTGTGTTAACTTTCTGAGCATTCTTAATGACGTATGATGCACAGGTGCATATTGTTCATTCATGGATTCTGTTTCACTAAATCCAGACGTTATTCTTAACCTAAAATTGGAACAGAAAACTGGAATGCAAAATAATGAAATGTAATTTTTTTGTATTGTTTTTATATGAAAATTCAATTTAATTCAAAGTTTAGGTTCAGCCACCAGAATTCCATCATGTAATTTGGACTTTCTTTCATCTTCATGTTTTCAGTAAACATGTTAAATAAGTCCTGTGACATTTTACTCACTTAGGTGCTTAAAGAAAACAGGTAATGTTGTTTACAAAAACATTTTCTCATATCACACTCAATTTAGACGTTCTCATACTAACTTTTATATTTCTTATTTTATTTTCACAGCAATTCCCCTCAAAAAGGAGTGGGATTAATAAATACTTATTAAGGAATATGAGAATTCACTGCTGTAGTTAAATAATACTTTGGTCTGAGATTAGTTTATTCTTCCAATATTCTCCCATCATAGGTCAGGAAGAAGATGATGTAAATCATGCCAGACGCCACAGTGTGTGCACTCGGGAGCCTCGACCAGGACAGGAGCCTGGACCAGGAGGATCACTCTAACTTAGAGCACCGTTTTGTCTAGATGTAAAATCAGTTAGATTTTACCTCATTGTGGTTAAGTTCTGGGAGTCATATATTAAAATAGAAAAGGTTGATTTTTGACTCATATTTTCCAAGTTACACCAGGTGAATCCATTGCATGGAATCTGAGGTAACACGGAATATCACGGTATCATGATGTTATGACGGAAGAGGTGAGTCTTGTAATGGTGAATAACAAGCAGAAGGTTGAAAGAGACTAGAGATGATGACATATGACTTTCAAAAGATTGTCCCCAGAGAATTATCTCCTCCAACAAGAGTCCTCATTCTAGGTACTTTGCCTTGAAAGATTATCATAATTCCAGTAATGGATTAATCCATTAAATTCACAAGTGTCAAAAAAAAACCCAGTAACAACAACAACAAAACATTCCTATAAATGTCATAAGCCATGCCTTTGAATGCATGAAATTTTGAGGCACACTTTACATGTTAACCAAGACCTAGATTATATTATAAAAATCCCAAGAAGAAAAGACATCCATTACTATAGTACAGTACTTAATTGGCAATAGCATGTGTTATCTATGAAATGTAATAATAAGATATTTCAAAAACTCCAGAGAGCATAAGTTCATTGAAATTTTGTAATTCTCATCCTCCTTTCGGAATTATAAGCATATTTTTATCATTTTTCAAAGTATTCTTTAACCAGAGCCTTCCCCGGGACTCCCTGCATTTGGAGTAACGAGGGCATTGCAGTTCTTATTCTGTTTGCAGATGACATGTGTATGTGTTTCCTTCGGAACTTTCTCCACAGATCTGAAAGTTGGCTAGCTCCATCTTGAAGTGTTTCCCAGTGCTTGTCAACAGTGATGGAACAAAAGAATGGATGTGTAAAAGAAAATATCAAAGCACATGTCACAGTCAAACATGGTTTTGCTGTTTTGCTTTTGGTTTTGTAAGGACTTCTGTCCTTTAGATCAAAGCCAGTGATTTGTTCAAAGTATCAGATTATAAGGCAAAGCACGGCATGTTTTAATATGAAAATTCTTTAAAAATTAAAGTTAATAGTTCTAGGTGAAATCTTCTCTGTGCATCTGCATTCTTTTTCCTTTTGAGCATCATACTGGAAAATTTCAATTATTACTGTTTAAAGCAATCACGATCGAGAGCCATTGGCCCGTGTATACTGTTTGGTTGTTGGTTTAGTTCCTGGGAGTTCTGAGGGGATCCGGTTAATTGATACTGTTGTTTTTCCAATGGGGCTGCAATCCCCTTCAGCCCTTCCACTAATTCTTCCACTGGGTCCTGAGGGCTCAGTCCAATGGTTGGCTGTGAGTATCTGCATCTGTCTTAGTAAGGTGCTGGCAGTCTCTCATAAGACTCTCTGGTCTGCAAACACATCTTGCTATCAACAACATTGTCGGGTTTTGGTGTCTGTGGATAGAACGGATCTCACAGTGGGGCAGTCCTGGATGGCCTTTCCTTCAGCTTCTGCTCTACTGTTGTCCCTGCATTTCCTTTAGACAGTGACAATTACGGGTTAAATTTTTTTTTGATGTGGAAGGGAGACAGGACAGGGGGTAACAATTGTAATATAAACAAATAAAATGAATAATAAAGAGAAAGGAAGAAAGAAAGCAAAAAAGAAAGAAAAGAAAATATCAAAAAGAAAGAAAGAAAGAAAGAAAGAAAG
>NW_021604705.1:5387811-5394801 GCF_004785775.1 Grammomys surdaster
AAGAAAGAAAGAAAGAAAGGAAGGAAGGAAGGAAGGAAGGAAGGAAGAGAGAGAGAAACCATGATCACACAAATTGCATTGAACCATGGGGTGAGATCACAATTCCTAAGTTTCTAAAGTCCTCCAGGCCATTGCACGGTTACATAGAAGAGAATAATCAGTGCATGGTATTACTGTGTTCTTTATTCTTGATCGTGTTGATGGTATACTAGAAACACAAAACAAAGCAAAGAGAGCATGTTCCTGACTGAGGAGTTTATGGAAGCTAAGGTGACTTTATTAGCTGTAATCAAGAAGCCAAAATACTACGATGTAAATTTATACATTTTTCCTCATTCATTCTTCTTTTTATTTAGCCTTTACCAATCATAGACACACCCTATGTCCACCAAAGCAATTAAATATTCATTAAAAATTTAAGTTTGAGACTGACAAAATATTATGAAAGATTAGCCAATAAATAAATGAATAGGCCTTTTCATTTATACATACTACTGTAAACTGAAGAGTTTCACAGTGGAGAAAGAACACTACATAGGACAGTCTTTCATTTTTACTCAATTTTACTATTGTAACGGTACATTATAATTGAAAAATTGAAACAATAAAATATAAACATCAGCATTTCATCATTTTGTGTTAGTCAAAGCTATAATTTGGCAATTATTTTTCATTTGGTAAATGGGAATTTATAAATGAAGTGTGTTTTAAAGGACAACTTGTGCTATAGTTTGGGAGTTTTATGATACTGATTTATTCTCTGGAATACCAACATATTTTTCCAAGTGGATAATGCTATTTGTGACATTTGGTATCTGATTAGATAATTTGGTGGTGTTACTGGAGAAGGAAGTATTGACTTATTATAACAGATAATGGCCTTGTTTGAAAAGATTGTCACTGAGGAAAGTCTTCAATGTTTCAGAAGTCGAAGCCATGCCCAGTAGTTCTCTCTTCCTGCTGCTGATCTAAATGTAGAACTCTCAGCTAGCTCCCCAGCTGTGTTTGCCCGTGAACTCCCATGCTCCCCTTCCATGATGACAATAGAGTAAATCTATGAAAACTGTAAGCAAGCTCCATTTAAATGCTTTTTTTTTTTATAAGAGTTGCTGAGGTCATGATATCTATTCATAGCAACAGAATACTGACAAATATTGTGTCATTTTTAATTAATTTTTATTTTAGAGTCTTCAATAGTCTCATTCATTTATTCACTTGGTCACGCATTTGATATGTAAATTCACTGAGTCCTTAGGTGTCATCTACTAGTCACTGGGAAATATTCAATATAATCTTTGTTCCTATTATTCACAGAAGCCATTTCTCCTTGTAAGACAGGAGTTATCCATCAAATTCCTCCCTGTAGAGTTCAGATAACGCCATAGAAGGGGTTGCAGAAAGTATAAGGGATGGAGGGCAGCCAGGAAACAGTGCCTAAAAACAAAAGGATCAACAGACATATGAACTCACATGATACTGTGGCAACATGGGCAGGACCACCATCAACCAGTACCTCATGGCATCCTAGAACTGAAAATAGAAGTGAACAAATATCCCCATGCCTAACCCAGAAGTTATCTTCAACTGATAACTTCTTACAAATTAAAAAATTATTTTTTCTTTTTTTCCAAAGAAAGTTTCACTGGAGAAACAGACTGCTTTTAAGGATAGGCCCAATGCCCAACAGTAGACAACCAATGGAAAGAGAAGTCAGTGACATCTTTAGAGTTTCTTTGTCTTAAGATGTTCTATCAGGATTTCCCCTGTTGAGTGATTCTTATAGCTATGAATCTTGTGTCTCTGTCTCTATGAATTTCTTGTGAATTTTTTTACTCTCTTCCCTTCTGTTTTTGTTTGTTTGTTTGTTTGTTTGTTTAGGCCTTACTTAAATGGCTTTTTTTTGCTTAGTATACTATATTTTATTTTATTATTATCCGTTAGATACTTGTTTGTTTTCTAAGGACAGACAGGAGTGGTGGGTCTAGATGAGAGGGGAGATGAGGTGAGATTGTGTGGAGTCTAAGGAGAGAAAAATGTAATCAGAAATTATATTATAAAATCTATTTTTGATAAAATAAAATAAAACTGCATAATAAATAAAAATCATCTCTTTAAAGATAGGAGCTTATTTTTAAAATTTTCAATTAACAAAATCATATGGTTTATGAAATTTATATTGACAACTGATATTCAGAATCACATATAGAGTGCAGTTATGTCACATTAATCTATAAATGTATTATATCTCAGAGTTGTCATTTTGATGATGAGAATACACACTGTTTTAACACTTTTCAAATATATTTCAAAATATATTTCAAAATATATTTCAAAAATATATCCTGGCTTGCAATCATATGGAGAAACAGATTCGTACAGAACAGGTTTTACGCATCAATGGATAATGTCTAAGAGTACAGTGGCAAACATAAAATAAACAGCAGTGATCACATATCTAAGCAAACATTGCTTAAAGGTAGAAAAATGACAGATCTGAGAAAATACATGAGGGTTAGAGCAATGTAATTGTATTTATCAGCTTACCTCAAGGGGTAGAAATGTTTATATACAATATTGTGCATATGTATGTGTGTTTTAATTTGTTTATTTTTCTTAGAGAAATCTGTAAACAGATTCCATGGATGAAATTCCTTCAGTGATGTTCATGAACTTATCTTCTGAATTTCCAAAGAATATGATTTAAATAATTTAATCAAATGCTAAGGAACTTAAAGCATCTGGTTTGAACTCATCTATCACGCATAGTAACATGAATAAATAGAGACATTCGTCACTATGCACACAACAGAAATTGTGTTCTCTTATTGATATAATTAAATACTCATAGAAGCCTAAATGTATAATAGCTTCCAGACGCTTTGTTTAATGCCAAAAATCAATGGCTCCGCTTCCAGTGAACTCGATAGGCATATGTTCTTAGTCAGAACCATCGTGAACTCTCTCCAGTTTCTAAACATTTATTGCTGGTACTATAATAATAAACATCTTGCATTTATAAAATGTAATGTTGCCTAGAATTTTTCATTTTTCAAGAATGCATAGCACACTATCTAATGGCTCTCATATGGCTAGTATGCCCATGAACAATTTGTCTTCAGAGTGGAGTGTTAATCTGACACCTCAAGGACAGACCTGTTTTCAGAGGGACTTTAGGAAAAGCTCGAAACATTCATGGACTTCAATAACTACTGGAAATCCTAGTGAACTGTGGCAGGGTTTACTCAGAGTTCTGGATTGCATTATTTCTTTGTGCTGTGCTTTTCTTAAATAAGGGTTATTAAAGATGCTAGTAGATTATTTGTGACTCATTGCCAAATATGAACATACCAAGTGCATATTTAATATAGGTGTACATATATAAAAACAACCTAATGATGACATTTATAGTCTAGATGTTTTGTTTTTCATCTGGACTCAGAGGTGGGTGAGTGACAGTTGTGCACTTTCCACTTCTTGAACCCAGTTGCATGTGACAACTCTACAGTAGTAACTAGTATATTGTTTGGTCATAAATACTATAGGGAAGAACAAATTATTTTTCTCTAATGACAAATCTAAAATATTTTATTTAAGATTAAAAAAACATGTTACACATTTGCTTTTTTAAAAAGAGCTATCTGGAAAGACAAATATGAACAATGACTTGATTAGCCATTATCAGAGAAGAAATATAGAAACCCACAGCTGAACAATGTGTAGAGAGTGAAAGATCTTGGAACACAGCTCGTAAGTGAGACGTGGAAGAGGAGAAGGAAAGATTGTAAGAGCCAGAGAGGATAGAGGACTCAAGGGAATCAATGCCCTCTAGACACAGCAGGACTGATGAACACATGAGCTCAGAGTTTGTTGTGCATTACCAATCTTCCCTTTCCCAGATGGCTTGACTAAAGTTTCAGTATTCACACCAGTACTGTGACCTACAACAATCTCTTGTACAGGTGTGAGGATAAAATAAAATGAAAGAAATATACATCTGGCAAACACACAAATCTTGCTCATTTCTTTAAGTCATGTTTCATATTTAGGAATAAGGGGATTGGGAGCTGGAGAGATGGCTCAGCAGTTAAGAGCACTGACTACTCTTCCAGAGGTCTGGAGTTCAGGTTACAAATGGTGCTCCACAATCATCTGTAATGGGATCCAATGTCCTCTTCTGCTGTGTCTGAAGACAGCTACAATGTACTCACATACATAAATAAATAAATCTTTAGAAAAAATATTGTCCAATTATTTCAAATTTTTCTTTTATAACTCCAGTAAATATTTAATTTGTACTTTAAGTAAGTACTTTAAGACTTTTCAGATTCAAAAAGCAACCATGCTTCTCACATTTGTTGATTACACTTATAATTTCCAATATTATTATTATTATGGTGATGTTATTTTACTTCTAAACACAAGTAAATAAGAAGTTATTCTTCTGTCTGATTGCCAAAGAAGTATTTAAGATAGAAATAACTTTCATAATTTGTGTCTTTTAGTTATTTATACTTTACCAACTAACATTTCCAAGGAGGGAAAATGATTCACTGAAGTTCAAAACTTTCTTTTACTCTGTCAAGTCTGTAATGCTCACAATCCAGTGTCCAAAAATATAGGATGAGTAAATTATTGGGATAACACAGAGCAATTTTTTGGCACCATTGTCAGAAGAGAGTGTGCATTAAACATTGAGAAAGTCATTATGGATTCATATCTATATATGTTTTTTATTTTTTGGTTTTCAAAGTATTTTCTCCTAATCTGATTTTGCTTAGCATTTTAAAATTTAAGCCAACATCAAATACAACTTCCTTTAGTTAGTAAGTAAGCTGTAATTATTAGAGCAAAATCAAGAAATATTCTTAGAGCTAAACTTAGCTTTAACATCATTTTTATAATATATATATATATATATATATATGAATACATATTTATATCAGTACTTAGTCATGTACATAATACACTCATCAAATAAATGATAAATACAACATGCACACATGCACACACATACATGTGCCCGCAGGCACACATACACATATGCGTGCATGCACACACACACAAACACACACAAACACACACACATATACCACATATACACACACACACACAAATATATATATTCTCTCTTCCATTTCCTCCCACACATCTTCCCATATAATCCTTCCTATTCTGCTTCAAACTGATGGCCTCAGTTTTTATTGTTTTTTCCACACATACATATTTGTATATACATGTATATTACTAAATATAAACTGTTGATTTCATGCGTTACTTGTGTCTATGTTTTCATAGCTGACCTTTTGGCATTGGAGAATCAATTGGTGTGCTTTTCTCTGAAGATGACCATACCTCCCAATACCAACTTCCCCGTTTCCTACAGTTCTTTTTCTAGGGCTGAGCCACCATGGTTTTTCCCGCCCCCCCCCCCCCCTTACATTTGTAGATTCATTGGTGTCATCCTTTCTTCAGGTTTGGGTGGTCATATTGGTAAGAGTTTACAGGTATAGCTGTATACTTCTGATGTTACTAGAAGTTATAATTCATAGCAAATTCCATGGTCCTCTGGTTCTTATACTTCCACTGTTCCCCCACCATTAATGGTCCCTGAGCCTTAAATATAGGAGTGTTTTGTAGATTTATTCATTGGGACTGAACTGTATAACTACATTTTGACTGTTATGGTTTTCTGTAGTCATCTCAGTCTGTGTCATAGACATAAAGAAGTTCTTTGACTGAGGAATGAGGACTACACTTATATGTGAGTATAAGGATGAATGTTTATTATCGTTGATAGAGATTGCCCTAGCTTAGTAATACAGTAACTGTAGATTCTTATCCAGTGACTATGATTTTATAAGCATGGTATTAGCAATATATACAACACTCAGCATGGTATACCTCTTGTTAATTGGACTTTAAGTCCATTCAAAGAGTTGTTGGTTATTGGCAAAGCCTTATGTGTCACTACGGCATGCTTAGGGGTATTGTACCATGCTAACCATTGATGTAGTTCATAGGAATCATATCTGGGTGTGACTTTGGAATCTTGGAAAGCACCGACTGCAATCATGCAAGCTAGCTGTCACGAAGAAGACATACAGGTCAGTTCTAGTTCAAGGACCTTTGATGCCTGTTTCTGAAGAGCATGGTGTCTGCTTCTAGGGTGTAACAAAGGACCAGCAACAATAGTCTTTGTGTTTTGAAACTGTCTTAGACATTTCTAGCAACAACTCAAAAGAGGGTTTCTTAGGTCTTGTTTGAGAATTGTGTTAGATGGTCTTTAATTCTTGGAGGGAACATCATCAATCTAGGTTAGAAAATCTCATAAAACCATATATATGTATATATATGTATGTGTATGTGTATATGATGTATATTTGCATGTGTATGTATACATGTATATTTATATGTAGATATGTGTATTTCTATGTATATATGTATCTATACAGTGAATTTTATGTAATATAGGCTTTCCCCCTTAGGTAAATAGTTAATAATATAACTCTCTGTGCCTTCTTCTATATTGTTATTATACCTACCTTTCTCCTTCTCCTGTAGGTACCTCCTCCCTTTCCCAAAATTGTCCCTCCTTTCTCCATTCCCCTACAAGATCACATTAATCTTGCTGTTTCCCTTGATCCTCGTCTCTCTTTCATATATACATCATATCATATAGGACAATGTTTTTTTCCAGGAAATTAGCAAATCTAGAATGTTGTAAAAAGAACCTACATAAATACATGTTTATTGTGAAAATATTTGCAGTGCCTTATATAATTTTCCATTATACAGTCTACATATAAGTATATATATTAAGACCCAATAGCTAAAGCCACAGTTTTCTTCTGGTGTTATGTAGTTATTTCCATTATAGACATGATTATTAGTGTTAAAAGTTGTGAGTTGGGCCTTCTGCCCCTGCCTGGTCCTTTGGGCTGGAGCAGACACAGAGTCGGTCTGCTCCTGTCCTGTGGAGAAACTGAATCC
>NW_021604705.1:5394811-5415788 GCF_004785775.1 Grammomys surdaster
CCTGTGGAGAAACTGAATCCTGAGTCATCGAGGAGCCACTGCACTCACAGCAGCTGAAACTGAATCCTGAGTCATCGAGGACCCACTGCACTCAGAGCAGCCGAGGAGCCACTGCACTCAGAGCAGAAGGATTTCCAGATCCAAGAGGTGGTCTGAGTCCCAGGAGTTCTTCCACCCAGGAGATTAGGAGCATAAGACCACAGAGACATCTGGACTCCGAGGAGCTCTGCAATAAGCAAGATAACTGGAAATACAGACTCCAGTCTTACACAGTGAGGGCAGGTACCACTAGAGTTAACCAGATGGCGAAAGGCAAGCGCAAGAACATAAGCAACAAAAACCAAAGTTTCTTGGCATCATCAGTGCCCAGTTCTCCCAATATAGCAAGCCCTGAACACCCCATCACAACTGAAAAGCAGGATTCAGAATTAAAATCACTTCTCATGATGATGATAGAGGATTATAAGAAGGAATTAAGTAACTCCCTTAAAGAAATACAGGAGAGTACAAGTAAACAGATAGAAGCCCTTAAAGAGGAATCACAGAAATCCCTTAAAGAAATGCAAGAAAACACAACGAAGGAATTAAACAAAAACATTCAGGATCTGAAACTGGAAATAGAAACAATAAAAAAAGTTCAAAGGGAGACAACCATGGAGATAGAAAACCTAAAAAAGAGATCAGGAGTCATAGACACAAGCATCACTAACCGAATACAAGAGATAGAAGAGAGAATCTCAAATGCAGAAGATACGGTGGAAAATATTGACACAGTTGTCAAAGAAAATGTAAAATGCAAAAAACTCCTAACTCAAAACATCCAGGAAATCCAGGACACAATGAGAAGACCAAACCTAAGGATAATAGGTATAGATGAGAAGGAAGATTCCCAACTTAAAGGGCCAGAAAATATCTTCAACAAAATTATTGAGGAAAATTTCCCTAACCTAAAGAACAAGATGCCCATAAACATACAAGAAGTCTACAGAACAGCAAATAGACTAGACCAGAAAAGAAATACCTCCTGTCACATAATAATGAAAACATCAGATGCACAAAACAAAGAAAAAAATACTAAAAGCAGTAAGGGAAAAAGGTCAAGTAACATATAAAGGCAGACCTATAAGAATTACACCAGACTTCTCACCAGAGACTATAAAAGCCAGAAGAGCCTGGTCTGACATCATACAGACCCTAAGAGAACACAATTACCAGCCCAGATTACTCTACCCAGCAAAACTCTCAATCACTATAGATGGTGAAACCAAGATATTCCATGACAAAACCAAATTTGCACAATACCTTCCCACAAACCCAGCACTTCAAAGGATAATTGAGGGAAAACGCCAACACAAGGAGGGAAACTACAACCTAGAAAAAGCAAGGAAGTAATCTTCCAACAACCCCAAAAGAAGATAACTATACAAACATAACTTTACCTCTAATAACAAAAATAACAGGAAGCCACAATCATTTTTCCTTAATATCTCTTAACATCAGTGGTCTCAATTCCCCAATAAAAAGACGCAGACTATCAGACTGGATACACAAACAAGACACAGAATTTTGCTGCATACAAGAAACGCACCTCAGTGACAAAGACAGACACTACCTCAGAATAAAAGGGTGGAAAACAATTTTCCAAGCCAATGGTCCCAAGAAACAAGCTGGAGTAGCCATTCTAATATCAAATAAAATCGACTTTCATCCAAAATTAATCAAAAAAGATAAGGAAGGACACTTCATACTCATCAAAGGAAAAATCTACCAAGGTGAACTCTCAATTCTGAACATCTATGCTCCAAATGCAAGGGCACCTACATACATAAAAGAAACTTTACTAAAGCTCAAAACACACATTACATCTCACACAATAATAGTGGGGGATTTCAACACCCCACTGTCAGCAATGGACAGATCATGGAAACAGAAACTAAACAGAGACACTTTGACATTAACAGAAGTTATGAACCAAATGGACTTAACAGACATCTATAGAACATTTCGTCCTAAAACAAAAGAATATACCTTTTTCTCAGCACCTCATGGTACCTTCTCCAAAATAGACCATATAATTGGTCACAAAACAACCCTCTACAGATACAAAAAGAATGAAATAATCCCTTGCATCTTATCAGATCACCACGGACTAAGACTGGTCTTTAATAATGACAAAACCAATGGAAAACCCACGTGCACATGGAAACTGAACAACTCTCTACTCAATGATGACATGGTCAAGGAAGAAATAAAGAAAGAAATAAAAGACTTTTTAGAATTCAATGAAAATGAGGACACATCATACCAAAACTTGTGGGACTCCATGAAGGCAGTGATAAGCGGAAAACTCATAGCTCTAAGTGCCTACAAAAAGAAACTGGAAAGAGCACACACTAACAACTTGACTGTACAACTAAAAGCTCTAGAACAAAAAGAAGCAAATACACCCAGGAGGAGTAGAAGGCAGGAAATAATCAAACTCAGAGCTGAAATCAACCAAATAGAAACAGAAAGAACAATACAAAATATCAATAAAACCAGGAGCTGGTTCTTTGAGAAAATCAACAAGATAGATAAACCGTTAGCCAGATTAACCAGAGGGCACAGAGACAGTATCCAAATTAATAAAATCAGAACTGAAAAGGAGACATAACAACAGAAACTGAAGAAATTTAAAAAAATCATCAGATCCTACTACAAAGGCCTATACTCAACAAAACTGGAAAACCTGGATGAAATGGACAATTTCCTAGACAGATACCAGGTACCAAATTAAACCAGGAGCAGATAAACCATCTAAATATTCCCATAACCCCTCAGGAAATAGCAGCAGTCATTAAAAGTCTCCCCACTAAAAAAAGCCCAGAACCAGATGGTTTTAGTGCTGAATTCTATCAGACCTTCAAGGAAGACCTAATACCAATTCTCTTCAAACTATTTGACAAAATAGAGACAGAAGGAACACTACCCAATTTGTTCTATGAAGCTACAATTACACTCATACCCAAACCCCACAAGGACCCGACAAAGAAAGAGAACTTCAGACCAATCTCCCTTATGAACATCGATGCAAAAATATTCAATAAAATTCTAGGAAACCGAATCCAAGAACACATCAAAACAATCATCCATCATGATCAAGTAGGTTTTATCCCAGGAATGCAGGGATGGTTCAATATTCGGAAATCCATCAATGTAATCCACTATATAAACAAACTTAAAGAAAAAAACCACATGATCATCTCACTAGATGCTGAGAAAGCATTTGACAAAATTCAACATCCCTTCATGATAAAAGTCTTGGAAAGATCAGGAATTCAAGGCCCCTACCTAAACATAGTAAAAGCAATTTACAGCAAACCAGTAGCCAACATCAAGCTAAATGGAGAGAAACTTGAAGCAATCCCACTAAGATCAGGGGCTAGACAAGGCTGCCCACTCTCCCCTTACCTATTCAATATAGTACTGGAAGTCCTAGCCAGAGCAGTTAGACAACAAAAAGAAGTCAAAGGGATACAAATAGGAAAGGAAGAAGTCAAAATATCACTATTTGCAGATGATATGGTAGTATACTTAAGTGACCCCCAAACTTCCACCAGAGAACTCCTAAACCTGATAAACAACTTCAGCAAAGTGGCTGGTTATAAAATCAACTCAAACAAATCAGTAGCCTTCCTCTACATGAAAGATAAACAGACTGAAAAAGAAATTAGGGAAATGACACCTTTCACAATAGTTGCAAATAATATAAAATACCTTGGTGTGAATCTAACCAAGCAAGTGAAAGACCTGTAGGACAAGAACTTCAAGTCTCTGAAGAAAGAAATTGAAGAAGATCTCGGAAGATGGAAAGATCTCCCATGCTTATGGATTGGCAGGATTAGTATAATAAAAATGGCCATTTTTCCAAAAGCAATCTACAGATTCAATGCAATCCCCATTAAAATCCCAACTCAACTCTTCACAGAGCTAGGAAAGGAAATTCTCAAATTCATATGGAATAACAAAAAACCCAGGATAGTGAAAACTATTCTCAACAATAAAAGAACTTCTGGAGGAATAACCATCCCTGACCTCAAGCTGTACTACAGAGCAATAGTGGTAAAAACTACCTGGTATTGGTACAGAGACAGGCAGGAAGATCAATGGAATAGAATTGAAGACCCAGAAATGAACACACACTCCTATGGTCACTTGATCTTTGACAAAGGAGCTAAAACCGTCCAGTGGTAAAGGACAGCATTTTCAACAAATGGTGCTGGTTCAACTGGAGGACAACATGTAGAAGAATGAAAATTGATCCATTCTTATCCCCTTGTACAAAGCTCAAGTCTAAGTGGATAAAGGACCTCCACATAAAACCAGATACACTGAAACTAATAGAAGAGAAGGTAGGGAAGAGCCTCGAATACTTGGGCACAGGGGAAAAGTTCCTGAACAGAACTCCAATGGCATATGCTCTAAGATCAGAATTGACAAATGGTACTTCATAAAATTGCAAAGTTTCTGTAAGGCAAAGGACACTGTCAATAGGACAAAACGACAACCAACAAATTGGGAAAAGATCTTTACCAATCCTTCATCTGATAGAGGGCTAATATCCAATATATACAAAGAACTCAAGAAATTAGACTCCAGACAACCAAATTACCCTATTAAAAAATGGGGTATAGAGCTTAACAAAGAATTTTCAATGGAAGAAACTCGAATGGCCGAGAAGCACCTAAAGAAATGTTCAGCATCCTTAGTCGTCAGGGAAATGCAAATCAAAACAACCCTGAGATTCCATCTCAAACCAGTCATAATGGCTAAGATTAAAAACTCAGGTGATAGTAGATGCTGGCGAGGGTGTGGAGAAAGAGGAACACTCCTCCATTGTTGGTGGGACTGCAAGATGGTGCAACCACTTTGGAAATCAGTCTGGCGGCTCCTCAGAAAATTGGACATAGCATTACCTGAGGATCCTGCTATACCACTCCTAGGCATATACCCAGAAGATCTTCGAACATATAACAAGGACATATGCTCAACTATGTTCATAGCAGCCTTGTTTATAATAGCCAGGAGCTGGAAAGAACCCAGATGTCCTTCAACTGAGGAATGGATTCAAAAAATGTGGTATATTTACACAATGGAGTATTACTCAGCTATTAAAAACAATGAATTCGAGAGGTTCCTAGGTAAATGGATGGAACTAGAAATTATCATCCTGAGTGAGGTAAGCCAATCACAAAAGAACACACATGGTATTCACTCACTGATTATTGGATTTTAGCCCAGAACCTTGAAATGCCCAAGATGCAACTCACAGGCCACATGAAGCCCATAAAGAAGGAAGACCAAGTGGGGGTGATTCGGTCCTTCTTAGAGGGAGCAACAAAATACTCAAGGGAGCAAATATGGAGACAAAGCGAGGGACAAAAACTGAAGGAGGGGCCGTCTGAAGACCTTTCCACCTGAGTATCCATCCCATGTGCAGTCACCAAAGGTAGATGCTGATGTGGAAGTCAGGAAGTGCATGCTGATAAGAGCCTGATATGGATATCTCCTCAGAGGTCTTCAAGAGTCAGACATATTCAGAGGCAGATGCTCACAACTAACCATTGAACTGATCATGGGGTTCTCAATAGAGGAGTTAGAGTGAAGACTGAAGGAGAGCTGAAAGGATTTGCGGCACCATGAGGAGAGCAACAATACCAACCCTCCACAGCTCCCAGGGTCTAAATCACCAGCCTGGGAGCACTTAGGGAGGTATCCAGTGCTTCAGTTGAATATGTAAAAGTGGAGGGCCCTGCTGGGCATAGGTGGAAGAAGAGAACCTTGACCACATGAAGGCTGGATGCCCCGGGGGTGGGAATTTTGAGGGTTGGGAGGTGGGAGTTCGGGGAGGTGGTAGATAGAGGTTATATCCACAGAGAAGAAGGAGGAGGGGTGAGGGAATTGGGGGTTCCTGGGTGGGTGGGGGATGGGGTAAGGGGACAATATAGGAAATGTAAATAAAACATCCAATAAAAAAAAAAGTTGTGAGTTGAAAGTTTTATAAATGTTTTATTTATACTCAATGGAAAATGAAGTATTTTGTATTTAACTACCAATAATTTTTCCCCTTCACCAAATAAAGAAACAATGATACAGTAGAAAAATGTGGAATAAAAAATATCTTACAACTAAATTTTCTGGAAGAGATTTTATGTTCAATATGAAGTGTCTGAGTGTCTCTTTCTATAAAATTTTCAAAAATATTTTATATCTTTCAAAATAATTTAAACATACATGTATTTATCAAAAAATCAAGATTATCCTCCATATATTGCTTTGCAATGGTTTGTTTATTAATATAACTTTAGCATCTTTGATCATAAGTGTGGATGTCCAGTAACATCTTAGTGACCCAGAACTGTTTTATTATTTAATTGTAGTTGATATTTAGGCCTCCTATGTCATTTTTGCATCAGAAGGGGAGCCACTGGACCTATCTGTGGCTGGCAATCTGAATTCTGCTCACTTACCTCATTCCTGTCTCTCCTTTATATTAATTCTTGCGCAGAGAAATTCTGAGCCAAGCAGAAGTTCATATTCTGTCTTTTATGGAGGTCTGTCCTATATTAATAACACACAAAGTTACATACCTATAAGTACTGTGACTTATTTTGTAAGTATTCATTTCACTAGAAATTGTAAGAATGAGCTTTAATAACCCATTATGATAAACTAACTATATCATGCTACTAGATACATGTTGACTCCTTCTACAATTAAAATATATATATTAAAAGATAGATATTTTTATTTACAATTAAATTATAATCTTGCTTATGTTCAGGCTATAAGTTTTTGTAGTTAGAAAATGATAACAAAACTTTGGAAAATCGAAAGATATCAAATGTAGATAAGATGCAGTCTTTTTAAAGATTTGCTTTAAATCTTTTTTTATTTATGTGTATGTTTGTCTGTATATGTGTCTGTAATTTGTGTGTGTGTATATGTGTGTATATATGTGTGTGTGTGTGTATGTGTGTATGTGTGTGTATATGTGTGTATATGTGTGTGTATATGTTTGTGTGTATGTGTGTTTGTATATGTGTGTATGTGTGTGTGTGTGTGTGTGTGTGTGTGTGTGTGTCTACACCTGAGGAGTCCAGATGAGAATGATGGACTTCCTGGAACTAGAGTTACAGGAGGCTGTGAAATACATGAAATGTATTCCAAAACCCACAAACTTGGATCCTACAGAAGAATATATAAACACTATTAACTTCAAAGCCCCAAATGCAGTTCATTGAAGAGAAGACATTGCCTGCTTTATTTTTAGGCACCAGTGATCAGCAACTGTGTGTAACTATTCATAATGATTTCCCATTTCCAATTCCAATAAGGATGTAAAGTCCTTTAATTTTCATGCTTTGCAAAAAAAAAAAAATGCTCCTATTTCTAAAGATGCTTCTTTTTCTAATATAATTTATTAACTTTTAAGATTTTAATATTTCTTGTATAAGGCAATATTTCAAGTATAAGGCAATGCAATACATCCTATGCTATGTGTATAGAGAAGACAGAATTTTAAAATGTCATTAGATATTTTTACTGTGAACTCATTGTAAATAGTGTATTGTTTGAGTAAATTTGGGTTAGAAATATTTACTACATCATATTTTTCAAAATGTGCTGAGATATGTCAAAGAATATTCTAAATTTTCTTCTGATGATTAAGAAAGATCTTATAAATTACAAGCACTAAACACAGGATATTAGAATCAAAATATAATATTGGATTTCTTTCCCTGGCTATAAAAATCTAATAGTGATAGAACATAAACGGAGGTAAAATCACATCAACAGTATAATACTTTAAAATACACAATGTTATTGATCAATTATGAGAAGAATTAGAAAAGATAATAATTGCATATGTACATAGTGACAAGAATAATGTATTTCTGGTTGTCTGGTAATGTAGGGATTCTTTGCATCACCTAAAATATAGAGGAGGTGTTATCACCTCAGTTCACATATACTCTTTTCCAAAGCATAGGAGACATGGCCATTCTTGTGGCCTTGCAAGCTTTATGTAAGCAGATTAAGGTAGAAGTTCAAGGATAACATATACAAAACTCTTCCCAGGACTATGGCATATTCTATATTAACATTAGCAAGAATTTTTTGTCTTAAATTAAGATGCTAAAAGTACTCAAAAACACTGATGTCCCTACTCATGAATTTTTCCTAGTAGGGACATCAAAGAGAGATGAATTGCTAGTAATTGTTGATTACTGTAGACACATCAATGTTCTTAGACAGCCATTTGAGCCAAGAGGATGTCAAAACTAACACTGAAAATTACTCAGTGATTGACAATTTCCAAAAATTTCTATACTCATTATACGCTTTAATATTGCCAACAATGCCATATAGCGCCATTGCCACTGAGGAAGAGCTAGGAACTGTTCACTTGCAGTGAAGCAATGCACTTGGCAGCATCTGATTAAGTGAGCATGTTTCTAATTAGGCTCTAAAACAAATTAAATACTGTAAACCACTAATGAAATCACTGTGGAAATTTGCATTATTCAGTTCAAAATATGTAGAATTAATTAGTGGTTTAACCCCTTAAAAGTGATAATAAATAAACAGACTATCTAAGTAGTAATTATCAGCTCACAAGTACTTTAATAGAATTATTTTTTTTAACTTTTACAGCGCTTTTTCTTTTCTTTCTTTTTTTTTTTTGATTTTTGGAGACAGGGTTTCTCTGTATAGCCATTGCTGTCTTGAAACATACAATGTATACCAGTCTGGCCTTGAACTCAAAGAGCAGTCTGAGTCTGCCTCCTGACTGCTAGGATTAATGGTGAAAATACATTCTTGCCTTATACAATACATCCTGACCACAGTTTCCCCTCCTCTACTACTCTAATCTAGCCACTCCCACTGCCTCTCTCTCCTAGATTCCCTTCTTTTTCTTCTTCAGAAAAGAGCAGGCATCTAAGAGATGACTGTCACACAGGACAAAACAAGATACTTATAGCAAGGCTGGAAAAGACACACCCAGTAAGAGGGAAAAAGTACCAATAGCAAGCAAAAGAGTCAGAGATATACCTGTTCCCAATGCTAGGAGACTCATACAAATGCCAGGCTAAGCGTCATAATATATACACAGAGGATCTGGGGCAAAACAATGCAGTCCCAGTCCTTGTAGCTTCAGTATCCCAGAGCCCATGTGAGCACTGCTTAGTTGATTCCAGGGCCAGGTTCTCTTAATGTCCTCCATCCACTTTGAGTCCTACAATCTTTGCTTCACCTATCCACAGGGTTTCCCAATCTCCAAGGAGAGGAACCCCATGGAAACCTCCAATTTAGACTTTCTCTTTGATCAAAGGTTTTTGGCCTCCATGTATAAACATGCACATATGACCACACAGTCATGTGCATACATGTACACACATATAGACACATAGACACACACAGACAAATAAACATATACACCCTATGTGTACACAGAGAGAAACTGTTCCATTTTACATTGTATTCCTCTCAGTATCTCTGTGCCCACTCCCATCTGCTGCAAAAGAAGCCTTATATTCCTTGTTTTGCTGTTACAAAAATGTCTTCAAATATTTGAAAAAATTAAAGAAAACATAAAAGTGTAGTAAAGAGGAAAATACATAAAGTTTAGAAGAGAAGAGACCATGAAATGATAAATTTTGGTAATGGAGAGAACCCATCTCAAATGTCATGTTCATATTGGACACTCTAATCAGATTTAATAGAAAAAACACTCAACTGAAAGGTGCTGTGGTAGAGGATCAGTAAGTAAAGTACCACTTCCTAAATTTTAAGGAATGAAGCTACACTCTCTGATAGCAAGTTATTTTGTCAATTAAAATAATATTGTTTTTATGTGTGCGGGGCCAAAGATGGAACCTATGGCCCTTTGCATATTAGACATGTACTCTCTGCTGTGACATCAAGAAAATCTGAAGTATTAACATAGCTGACAGAGAGATACACAGGTTCTCATTTTATTTATAAACCGTAAATTAAAGAAGACCACAACCCTGAGTAAATTTTCAATGTATATAAGCCAAAATATGTGTATTATATTGGAGGTGCACATCTTTGTAAACTGATCAATCATATAATAGAAGAAAACATCTACTGACCAAGAATAGGGAGGTAACATCAAGGGAGATCTAAGCTCAAGAGAAAATTGTCATCTGTCTGGATTTTCAACAATACTTGCATATGGAAACATTTCTCTGTGGTTACACATAATTTTTATGGTGGTGACTTAGAATATAACCTAATGAAATTTCACAATGAAGGACTTACACATGAATGACAGTTATTTGTACTACATCCTTTGTGGCCATCTCTGCACATCAGCCTAGGCAGTCAGCCTATACTCTATGATTCAAACACCAACCAAAAAGCATCAATGAAGGTCTCAAAAAAGATTGTGTGTAGATCAGTGTCATGATGCAGTGACCACACATGTCAAAAAGTTTTCTATACAAATGGCAAAAGTATGTGTGTGCCCTTCCTTGCTGCATTAATTTTCTTTATTTTATTTAGGTTTGTTTTTTATCTCATTTTAATTGTTGTTTATTAGTTTTAAGAAAAAGAAAATGAAGGTGAGTTGGTAGGAAGGTGGATAGGATTGTAGACAAGTTGGGGAGCAGAAAGAATATGACCAAATTATAATGTATGAAAAAAATTAAAAGTTAAATGTTTTGATAGCTGTTCTAGCATCATTTAAAGGATTTCACACACTCTTTTTCCTTCATATTCTTTCTATCTCAGCTTCTGTCCTAGAGTCTTGTTTAGAAAGGACCAGCAATACCAAACAATTGTAACCAGAGTTTCTCCATCCTTGCTTGAGTCAACTTTCTACTTTTCACCTGACTCCCACATCTTGTCATCTTGAACGGTTAATGACAATTACCTGTCTTCTTCACCTTGCCACATTAGCTCTGTTAATTTTTATTTTAAGTTTCAAGTTTCCACCTATCTTACAGTTTATTTCAGGAAATTGCTAATAAAGGAAGATTCAACAAACTTTGATATTAAATACTTTAGACTTTATATGAGACATGTGTTCTCTGTCTCTGTTACTCATCTCTGCCTCTGCAGAATGAATACAACCATGGATAGTACATAAACAAATGAATTTTACACTGCTACAATAAAACCGCAAGTCAAAACCATGGAAGTAGGGTGGATTTTGTCAGGGATCTGTAGTTTGACAAATTCTAAGGTAGATACTTATGAAATGTGGTCACCTTCAATTAAATCATTCCACTCCCCATGTATGTTCTGAGCATTTGACACCAAGTGGAAACAATTCATTCCTTTGACGTTGAATTAGAATTATAGTAATGTTCTTGTCACTATGAAATGGCAAGAGAAATATTGTTAAGATCCTTCTGAGACTCAAAGAACTTCTGAAGCTTCTGCATATGCTTTGTGGAGTGATTGTTTTTGAGTGTGTCTGTTGTTAGCCTGAAGTTAACCTTTGTGCCATCTTAAGGCCACAAAGCAAGCTGTATCACTGTTCTAACGGTAGCCTAGCTCTTGACCTATGTCAAATGTCTGCTGTGTATATGAATAATCTGAGACATTCAATTGGAAATCACCCTGTTCACTACACTCCTAGCTCTCACCCGCCTATAGTAACATGAGAAATTTTTTGCTAGAACTACTTAACTACATGCAGACAACTAAGATGGCATAAGTCATAATAATACTTTCTATACCAAGTCACTTTGTATATAATCCCATAGAAAAAGAACCATTACATAGTACTCCTTTTAAGGTTATATTTTTACAGAGTATGCCTTTATTTCTAAAATGTCAGCTTAACTTATTGTACTTGGCCTATATAATCATCACAAATAAATGGTTACATTAAGGAGTATATATCTACACAATTTAGTATTGGTCATTTACTTGAATTTTTAACACAATATTTCATTCTATTTTGGATGATAAACAAACAGGATAAGATGATCACACTTTTCCTGGTAGTTGGTGCAGAATGGAAATTGATGTGCAATATATATTATAATTTTTGTAGAAATTATAATAATATCTTCTGAAGAACTGCAGGTAGATCATAATTCAAGGCAGTGTACCATATAGACCATGACATGTTTCAAGGCACAGGCCAAGAAGATTTTGTACTTTTCCACCACCTGGACCCTCTTACCCCCTCCCCTTGTAAAACATGCTATAAAAAAGCATTTCATGTTCAAAAAAAAAAGAAATTAAAAAAAAACCCTCAAAAAAAAGAAATTATAATAATAAAATTCAGTAATGTTTTCACTGAGATTTTGGTTTTTAGAATAAATTACTAACACTGATGGGAGGTGAATACACCACTTGTTCTGGCTAAAATATTAATGAACAAAAGAACTTTAAAGTTATTATTATTTAGTCTGTAGATATGGCTTTTAAAAATATATTGTTTAGTCAATTTGAATATTTGGATAAATGACTTGAGTACACTATTTACGTATAAGATATCAAATGAAATTTTATCATGAAATTGAAGAGGAGAATAATGTGTTCTAAACAAAACAAATATTTCTTTCATTTGCTCCCTTTTGGTAACCCATGAGTGATAGATATGAGACATAAGTATTACGGTCTTATTTGTCCACTTTAAGACATATAAAGTTCTTTTGGAAATATGCCACATTAACCTTTTATGTTGTTTTCTGTTGCCTCCTTTTATTTTGTGGTAATGAAGAAAGAAGTGGTGCTTGTACCCAGTTTACCTTTTAATGGGAGCGTTGGTAACCTATATGTTCTTTCATTCAGAAATTATGCAAGAAAGATACTAAACATAACCATAGGGCACACTGGGGTAATAATTTATACCCAGATATAATAGAATATAAAGAAAGGAAGCCATAATCTTGAACACTGAACATCTAGTTTAATACACACTGCAATTATTCTTGCTCTTTCTCATTGTGTTGACTCAAATATGAACAGTTTCTTTTCTCCATTCTAGAATTCCCTCTCTCACAAAACACACGTCAGACTTTGCTTGTAAAATCAGCAGACACCTTTCTATGTTTGGGCCAAAAACCACTGAAACATATCCAGAGAAAGCAACAGCTGAATTTGTAGATGATATTATGTTTGGACCTTCCATATTTCATTGATTACAAGAGGCACCTGAGTAACAAAATATTGTGTAGCTGTGTTGGAAGAATTTCAAATACTTAACAGGACAGAAGTCAGATGTGTTCAGGTGCACTACAAGGCGAACCTGTAGGACAATGAAGGCATGACGCTTGCTCCCAAACTAAGCACATTTGCTAACTACACTATAAGTCTAGTCTAATCATAAATTAAGTCACAGACCCCCCCTCTCTCTTTCTGTGTGTGTGTGTGTGTGTGTGTGTGTGTGTATGTGTGATTGTTTTAATAGAAATGTATATATGATATGGAGAAAAATTAAGCCACTTATACTCTGGAAAGCTTTCACATATGTCTTCTTTAGACTATTATCACTGACTTACAAGAGCATATTTGGCTGCATTATTGGCCTGATGTCCCAAGGGTTGAATTAAAACAAGAGTTGAACCATATGCAGACATGTACAATCCAGCTCGTTGGATGCTGCTGTAAACAACGTGCTGCATGAATTCCAAGTAGTTTACTTCTTCTCTGGGTCTCTCTATGGGAGCACAATTTTTTTTTCATAAATAGACTTCCTTCCTAAGTGGCAATATATAAAATAAAAATGACTATGCCTTTGACAGAAAAAGAACCCAGATCTCAGAGACTAGAAACTCTAAACAGCTCTGTGCCCATAGCACTGATAAAACATTTAAATGTATGAAACCTTATAAACCACCTGGCAGGCTTCTTATGCTGACGTCTATGTCTCAAGAAATTTCTTCAGCAATATATATCTTTAAATTAATACTTACGGTGTATTTTCATTTTATTCTGACTCTTTTCATTAGGAAAAGCAAAAAGGGCTCCAAACTCTGAATTAATATCTTTTTATATTTTCATACAAACCAAAAAGTATATTCAGAGGGAAGATAAATTCAAGTGAAACTACAAATATTTATCAGGATGTTTTTTCATAAATTTAAAAAGTAATTTTAAGCTATTTAAGTGTAAATTCAATTGAAAATATTTGAAGGCCAAAATTGCCTTATATTCTTAAAGTTCGTTCTGTTGTAAGGGAAAAATAAGATTTGCTTAACAGAAATTTATATTATCTGAATCTTATTTATGATGTCTCAGGTGTTCTTGAGAGGGAGCAAGGAAGAAAAATATTTTAAATGATCCTCCAACAATACATATTATTCCTGGGATATAGGAGTCTGGGCAATCATGTAATCTGCATCAGAAGAAATGTCATGAGGGCATGACACTATCTCTTACTGCTCAAAAGGCCAAGGATATCATTGGTTAATTTCGGAGTTTTAAGTCATCTGATATTTGTAGTGATTTTATTTTTAATTCATGAACATATAAAATACATATATATACACATAAATATTATAGTGAGACATCATTTTGTGAGTTTTCATATTCTAGGAGTATAGCTATACATTGTATCACCTCATCATTTTATAGTCCATTTAATTGATTTTTCTTTGCTTTAGACAAGTAAACATGTTATTGAAAGACTTTACATTTAAAAAATAAATTAGTTTTTAAATCCTCGTATATTAATTTAGCTTTATTTATACCATTTTTTTAAACTAGGAGAAAGAAAATTTGTCATTTTAGCAGAGCAATGTATGTGTAGTTTTTTCCTATTATGCAATACCAATGGTTGTAACATTGTCAGTTGATGTTCACTCTGAAGACTTTTCAAACAGTTTGTGTATACTTACATGTGAAAAACTATAGCAACGGGGCAGTAAAATGTTACTGCAGATCACTGGGGACTCAGCAAGAGCCTTCTGTAGTATTAGGTAACCTCCTGGAAAGGATTCCCTCCTGCCTACCCTAAGTCTAAGATATACTGTAATGTTTCAGGTCCCTGGAGAACTAAATGCTGCCATAAACAAAAACCACAATTGTCTTTTGAAATGTATTTCATCATTTTTGAGGGTAGAAGGAAGATTGTTTTTCTGCAGTGTATCCTTTGTACATGAAATCTATGAAGTACACAGCAAAGTTCTGAATTACACTGGGAAATGAAACTTTAAAATAAGCAAGCATTGCAGATTTTCCCACCTGAGATGGAAATGAAGGCAGTTACCTAAGTTTTATGTGTCCCATAAAGTTATTACTCAAATACTGATTCATATTTTAGATAAAACTATATAATATATTGACAGACTATTTTCTTTATACAGACTACTTGACTTCAGAGTAAAATAAAAACCTATTCAGTTCCCACTATTTCACTTTATTTGGGCAAAGTATTTAATTTCCATGGACTTAATGCTTTATTTCTGAAGCTCTGCATCATAAAGTTATTTAATATTTCAACATCGAATTTTTCTTTAATACCTGTTATGTGCCCATACATCTAGCAAGAACCTGTATCTGTTGACAATAAAGAGATGTTATCAATTCTCCAAGTAAAAATCTCTTAGCAAAGACACTTTATCATGGACTTATAATACTTGTGAGCAGGAAATCAGATGCCCAACAAAATATGCAGTGCAGATTATAAAATGACCTATCTTAATGTATGTTTGGAAAAGGGTAATAAATGCTGTGAGAGGGAGAAAAAAAAAGTTTGGGCAATACACAGACCCAAGGAATGTCCCTCCCTCAGACACCACTTATGCCCTATTTATTAAAGCTTTATGGAAGTTCTGAGGGTAATATTCTGGAAATGTAATTTGAATGGTCCACTTCATTTGACATCTCCACACTTCTTATCTTATCAGAGTTCATTTCAGGCTCAGCTCAGGTCTTGCCAGACCGATCTTGATCACCTGGTTCCAACTATGTTTCCTTGTAAGATTACCCTGTAGACTTCCAACTGTGTTTCTCTGTAGACTTCCCCTCAGGTCTTTGTTTTGACCATGCCTGTAGCCAATTAGACTCTTCCAAAGATGTCATGCTGCTCATTCCAACAGAAGTGCTCCTTCATTCAAATAGTATCTTCATAGAGAGACTTCCCTTCCCAAAAAGTTACACTTTGAGCACAAGCTCACCTGCTCTCCCTCTCTTCTCGTCCTATGCGGTGCTAGGCAACTATGAGAACTTCATGCCATTTTTAAAAGAAGTTAGAAATTGTGAAGACACAGTTCATCTTCCATCTTTATAAAATAATCTTTTGATTTATTCTTTGAGAATTTCATGCAACATATTTTGATCACATACTTCCCTCCCCAAATCCTCTCAGGTTCACTCGCAATTCCCTGCTCACTCAACTTTATTTTCTTTCTCTCCCTTAAAAATAAAGAGTTTGATTTTTGTTGGCCAACCTCTTCTGAGAATGAGGCCTGGAGGGTGGTTGACATACCGAATGTCATAGACTTGAAAAAAGATTTCGTTCCTCTCTGAGAAGCTATCAATGTGAATAGTTCCTCAGTGAAGGGATTGACTTTGTGGTCACTTCCCTTCCGTTCTGGGTTTCCTCTGGTTTCAGCTTGTGCAAGCCTTGTGCATGTGCTCACAGCTTCTGTGCATTAATATATCCATCAGCATTGTTGTGCCTGGAAAATGCAGTAGCCTTGATGTCAACAGCTGCCTCTGCTCTTACAATCTTTCTGTCCACTGTTCTGCATACTTTCTCTAGTTTGAGGAGAGGGTTGTGAATGTTTAGAGCATTCTCTCCCATTGTTTTCTGTATCATCATCTACTGCAGAAAGAAGTTTCCCAGATGACAGTTCTTCTGCAAATCACATAATTTAATTTTTCTTATCAACTAAATAATATTCTATTGTGTAAGTGCACCACATTTTCATTATCCATTCTTCAGGTGATAGAAATGTAGGCTCTTTTCAGTTTCTGGCTATTATGTATTCAGAAGCAATGGGCACGGGCATGCAAGTATCTTGGCAGTACTACATAGAGTGCTTTGGGTGTATGTCTTGGAGGAGTTTAGCTAGATCGTGAGATGGATTTATTTTCAGCTTTTTAAAGAATCCCAACACTGATTTCCATAGTGACTGTTCCAGTTTGAATTCACATCAATAATGAATCTGTATTGACTTTTCCACTCATCTCACCAATGTCTGCCATAATCAATTTTACTGACCTTCGTTTTTATGATTTGGATAAGATGAAATCTCAAAGTAGTTATAATTTACATTTTTCCCAATGGCTAAAGATGTTGAATATTTTAAATATGTTCTTTTTATTTATGTTTCATTTTTTAAACACTATTTGCGTAGTTCTGCATCTCTTTCTTTAATTGATTATTTTTTTCTTGTTTACTTTTTTGGTTTTAGTTCTTTATATATCTAGATACTAACCTATCAGATGTACAATTGGTAAAATTTTGTTGTTGTTTTTTTTTGTTGTTGTTTCTGTTTTTTTCTTCTCTAGTCTTCTTCTTCCTCGATTGAATGATAGTGGAGGACAAATATGTTTGCTTCACTTTGTTATATTCCCAGGGCTGATGACGAAGCTTGCTACATAGTAAGAGATCAATTATCAATTAATATCTATTGACTGGTCTATTTGAGTGAAACGTAACCTAACGGAGGGGATGAAATTTAAAGCTGGAAAATCCTAGATTTGAGGAAGACTGCTATGGAACAGGAGAGGATTATGAACAGACAATTCTTGAAATAAACATGTGTTTGCTCTAGGGAGAAACTAAAATGAGACTGGCAACCAATTAGAGAAGAGGGGCTTAGGAAGCTGTAGGAAAGGCTACAGAAGAGACAATTCACACACAGTGAGTAATGCCTCTATTTCCTAAAGGATAAAATTTGTGAGAACATTTTCAGAAGCAAGTAAACAAATTACAGAAAACTTGAAGAAACATTAAAAGGAGAAAATTCAATAGTAAAATGATAAAGAAAATAGTCAATGTTCAATAGACAGATACAGACTGGGGAAGCAAAGTCAATCCAAAGAAGTTCCCAAGTAAATGACTGTTTAACTGGAACTGATAAATGAGGCGCACAGAAGTCTCATTGGTGGAGGAAGAAGAAATAACCTATTGATAGCTAGCTATAATTAATAATCTGAAGTAAACCCACTCCTATCAGCTAATCTGGGAGGAACAAGAAAGCATAATTCAAACGCAATTCCATGTTTTGAAGAAACTGAGATCAGAAGACTGCACTCAGAATTCTCATACAATTCCATGGTTGAACTGTGTACTGACACTTGACATTTTGCATTTAAAAAAATGTGAACAGGCTAGGCAGTGGCTGCTTATGTCTTTGTGCCCAGCTCTTAGGAGGCAGAGACAGTCATATCTTTGTGAGTTCAAGGTCAGCCTGGTCTACAGATGGAGTTCCAGGACAGCTAGGGCTACACAGAGAAACCCTGTCTCAAAAAACAAACAAACAAACAAACAAACAAACAAACAAACAAAAGAATAGGCAGTCCAGGAGTATATGGGAGATGGGGATCAGGGCTAAAAGAGAGGATTTGGCTGTTAGAACTGAAGAGAGATGAGCAGATGGGGAACAACCAAAACCAGATGTTGTGAATACAGCATTGACCAGTGAGTAAGAGTAAAACAAGGAGATATGCAGCCAGAGAGGATGAAATAAACTGTCATAAGATAGATTTATTTATCCATCTTATTTATTTATTTATTTATTTATTTATTTGACAGTGTCTTGCTATATAGTTTAGGCTTGCCTTGAATACAGAATTCTGCCTCACACTCTCAAGTACAGGGACTGCAGGCACAAGTTGCAACACCTGGCATGTGAATATCTGTTTTTTTTTGTTGTTGTTGTTGTTTCTGTTATTTGTTTGCTTTTAAAATAGGTTTCTATGAAAAGTGTTACTCCTCTGTTGACTTTAATCCCTACCCTCTTTTACGCTTCCCTTTTTCTCATGAGTTCTCAGAGAATTCACTTTTTATACTTGTAATTTATTGTTTCCTACTTCTTCCTTCCTGAGACAGGAATCTTGTTATCTACCTTTCCCAGAATTGCCTTCTCGTGATCCCTCCCTTCAAACACTACCTGGCAATGCAGACAACCTCCAGCACCTCCTACCTTTCATCAATGCCTCCCCTTGACTGTATGTCAGCCATCAACCACTCACTTAAAGCTTTGAGTACAGTATGCTAGAAGACAACCCAGTTCCTAGTCCCTTACTCAGCCAATTTCATGGCTAAGTGGCAGCAGTTCTGGAGAAATCCATAGTTCATGTGTTTATGTGTAAAACATCTCTTAATAACATAAACATGTGATTTATTTCATCAAGCAAGGGCCATCAACAAGATGGAATACTGGGTGGAACACAGACCCACAGAATGGCCGGGTGGGTGGTCACACGACCTTTGGGGAGCCATTTGGTGGTTGCCCCGTCAGTCTCTTGAAATGCCATCTCAGCATAGAGGCACAGTGTTGCTGTGCAGAGCATTGTGCACAGAAGCAGCAGAGGCAGCAAGGATTATTTATTACACATGGTGGTAAGCACTTGGCATTAGTCTTACTATCATAATTACTATCATAATTCCACTTTGTGATTTCAAGGCCTCAGCTGAAAAGGCCAACTGAAACAAACTTCACTTTGCATTGTTTCTAAAGACAGATAAAATAAACCAACAGCTATTCAGTTGCTCAATTACTGGCTTCTTTTTTTAAGACAGCCATTAGAAAACTGAATTGCATTTCTTTTTTCTTTTTCTTAAGTCCTGCCAATGTTCTATACAGTTACAGGAAAAGCTTCTTTATAATAAACTCAACTGTTTCATAATATAATTCAATTTAGTTTTTTTTCTTTTCAGAAATACAGTCAGTTCTTATTATCCATGCCAGTTACTGTCTAGGAAGTCATTGCAAACACTGAATTAATGACTAAAGAGCCAGTGCTCTGGGGAAAATACAGAGTTAGGCTCCTGTGGACATCTGCTCAAAGACTCTTTACCAACCAGTCAGGATATATTTATGATTTAAGCCTGTTTAGGTTCTGTTATATTAAAAACACCCTGTTCGGTTGCACTAAATATGTATGGGTGATTTGTTAACATTGAGCCTAGGACTTCTCGATGCACACTAACTTGCACTTTCAAAGCAGGTAACACCGATGCCCTTGCCCCCAGTCATATCAGGGTCATGTTGAGCTCACAAGGTTACAGAATATGCTGGCTGTTTTAAACAGAAAATCAGCAATAAAAGCAGCAACAAGAAGAATAAAGCAAACAAACAAAACTCATGTAACACAAATAGATCACTACACCAGAGAGTCAGGAAAGCTAGCATGAGCTGCAAGTCATCAGTCTATCAGTAGCCTGTGACCTGGCTGGGAAGTTTTCATTTTCTCCTTTTCACTGTTGCATGATTGGCTGTTTCTGACCAATGGTAATAACTTGGCCTGAATGTTGGTGAAGGGAGGTATGAATATCTGAAAGCCCAAACACAGAATCTACAAATGATCAATGACAAAGGAGACTGTTCTATATTTTAAGACAATTCAGTATCACACAAGTCCTCTATGTCCCTCTTGCCCAACTGTCAGTCTGCAGTCTTCAGTCCCACTGCAAAAGTAGCCTTCTTGCCCTTTATAGTCACCAGGAGGATGAATCATGAATTTCCACAGAATTTCTGGTGAAAATGTGGACCTGGGACATCCACATAGTCTCAGATGGTGGTATAGACCATGGAAGTATAGATCTTCCCAATTGATGACTTCTGGGGAGGTGAGTGTAAGTGGGGAATAGGTGGGTGTAGGTGGTAGTGTGTAGGTGGGTGTAGGTGGGATGTAGGTAGAGTGTAGGTAGGAAAAGACTCAGTGTTATTTAAGGGGCTTATCCTTAAGCATTTCATTAATTGGATTTTCTTCTTCTTCTTCTTCTTCTTCTTCTTCTTCTTCTTCTTCTTCTTCTTCTTCTTCTTCTTCT
>NW_021604705.1:5415798-5434923 GCF_004785775.1 Grammomys surdaster
CTTCTTCTTCTTCTTCTTCTTCTTCTTCTTCTTCTTCTTCTTCTTCTCCTCCTCCTCCTCCTCCTCCTCCTCCTCCTCCTCTCCTCCTCCTGCTCCTCCTGCTCCTCCTCCTCTTCCTTATTATTCTTCCTCCTCCTCCTCTGCCTACTTCTCTTCCTCCTTCTTCTCCTGTTCTTCTTGTTTGGAAGGGGTACCAAGGGTGAGGGGCAGACATAGGAGGACAGGAAAATGAATGTGACTGGGCTTCATGATGTGAAGTCCCCAAAATAATAAAACTATTATCTAAAAAAAGAAAGAAAAGAAAACGTCATTTAGTATCCTCTTGGTACACTTGAAATAAAATACAGCCTGCTTGATGAACCATGTAAGGCCCTACATGCTATGATGCTGTTAGAATTTCTAACTTCTTATTTTAGAATCCCAATGCATCAGTTTTCTATTACTAAAACAAAATATATGAGATGATCAACATGAAATCAGTTCACGGTCAGTTGTCCCTGTTCTTTGTAGGTCTCTGTCAAATCCAGATCATCATGGAAGAAAGCACACGGTGACACGAATCTACTCACCACAGAGAAGCCAGGAAGGGAAGTCTGGGGTTTAATAGTCCTTAACGAGTGACTCCCTACCCTACACACACAATCACTTGCCTTGATTCCTCTGAGCCATACCTTCTAAAGGTTTTACCACCTCCAAACCATTTGTACTATAGCATATGAGCCCCTGAGAACATATTAGACTCAAATTACAACACCTTACAACCCACTCTATACAATAAACATTGCCTTTTGATATAGGCCCTAGTGAGTGTCTTTACTCAGGTTGGTATCTTCCACAAACAATCGAGCAGAAGCTTACCCTGTCTCTGTTGCCTGTCTATGGATCCTACTCCCATAATGGGGCTGTCTTGTCTGACCTCAGTGGAAGAGGTTGTAAGGAGTTCTGCAGTGATTTGAGATATCATGCTTAGTTGCTATCCAGGGGGACCATCCCCTACTCAGAGGTGAAGGTGAGGGAGGTGGGAGGAGAGGAAAGCTTCTATTGAGATATAAAGTGAAAAAAATAAATTAATTAATTAATTAATGGAAAAATAAAAGAATTACAAGTCAAGAAAATTGTAGTCACAGCACATACCCAAGGTTGACTAAAGAGAAAGTAGCATAGAACACACAGAAGAACATGGGCTCCAGAGAAACACTTGTTCCCCTGGACAATCTGGTGTTTTATAGCCTAGATATCCATGATATAAGAAAGAATTAGGTCTTCTTTCTCCATCTTAGATTAGTCTGGGAACGATGCAGCTTGTTGGTTGGGTCTTTTAAGAAAAAGCAATAAACTAAGTGGGTGAGAATGGGTTGGAAATTTGAGACCCTTATCAGAGAAATCCTCTTGGCAGAAATGCATCTGCCATAGGGGGCTATCTGTTGGATGAGAACTCAGAGGTGAGCCATTTGGGATAATATTAAACTTAATTGGAGATAAGCCTAACCCAACACAAGGCCTATATCCTCATACATCTATTTAAGAATTACTGTGTCCTGTTCTCTCAAGTACGACCACAACTCTCTCTTAGGTTTAACCTTTTATTTACTTAATTAACTCTGAGCTATACAGTAATGTATTCCACTCCATAGTCCACTGTTTTTCTAAGATCTGCTAAGAAATAACACAAACACAAAAACGAAAAACTCCAGAGAGGCTCTTTTCTTTTGCTGCCCTCAGTCTTTTCCATTGACATGCATGTCATTCTTATGAGATGCTCTGGCACTACACAGGGCGAGCATTTCCCAACCTGGAACTTGGCTGTTACTTGTTTCTGAGGCTGGATCTCTCTTCCTTTATGTGTTTTCTAAGCGCTGTCCATCATATTCCAATCAAATGCTCCTTCTCACTGACCTCTTCTTTCATTTTATATACTATCTTTTCCAGTTTCCATGCTGTTAGAGTCACTCAGTGTCTGAAATTGTCTCCTTTCTGTGCTTCTGATTTCTTTGTAACCTCTCACTATGTGGCAGTGCCATTTCACCTGTCATCTTAGTCTCCTTCAGAACAGGTCCTCTGACAACTTTGGCTGTCTGACATCTTCCTGGGGCCTCATAGCATAAAGGCATTTCTATCCAAGAACATCGATACTTCTTGTTTTCTCTGTGACCTCACCAAGGTTGTATTTCTTTTTCAGTTGAGTCTGAAATATGCCTTCCACCATAAGCCTTCTAAACTTCCTGCTCTGAAGAACTCTACTTGCCTACCTTTTTCTGTTTCCCCACATGGCAGCCTATGATTCTATTTATAACAACTTGTACTTTTCTAGTGTCTGTCCATCCACAAGGGCAGATGATAGCAAGTTCAGGAACTCTCCTGAGAACATGAGAACACCTGTGGGGTTATGTATCGTTTATGACTCTTTCTGTATCATAGTAATGAAGCTGGCTGATAGTAACAGGGCCCTCAGGGTGAGAGTAGCCCAGAACCTATACTATCTGGTTTGTCACAGGCTGTTTGCTGATTTCTATCTGACATATACAGTTATCAAATATTTAACACTTTGTTCACTTACTGCCTCCAAGTATATACCCAATAGCACCAAACACAAGTGTCCAGGGGCATTTAGAATGTTCTGAACAGAGAGTAGTGACAGCAAGGTAATTGAAATTTGAATAGCCAAAATGTATAAATCAATTTGTATGTAAACATACATTTTTGGTTATTCTTTTCTACAATACTTGATTCATATTATTTGTACTGAGCTAATATCCCATTTTTTTTACTTGGTCTATTACACCTCTTACATAGCTATTCACTGCTTACCTGATATGTAGAAAATCTTTTGCACTTAGAGGAGAAGATAAAATTCACAGGAAGTTCTGAAACATGAAATATTTAGTTCCCATACCTCACTGATGTACATATATTTTGTGCTTTGTCTTGGAATTCAGTGAATAAAACACTTCCCCCACCCCAGTAGTATAGAGAGGCTGCTCTATGTCCTTGGGGTTAGTTTGTTCTCTCTGTTACATTTAACTTGAGGTAAACCAATTTAAACTTAGCTCCAGTCATTTTTCACTGCTTTTCAAATTTGCCAAGTTAATTTTGAATAGTGAACACATCTTTCATAAGGAGTGCTGTGCACTTATTGTCACTTTGGAACACTGTACTTCTCTGCATAGTTGATGAGACTATTCTCTAATTCATTTTCCAGGCCATTGAAGAAACACTTAAGCACTGCTGTAACCAAAGGTGACCCTTCAAACAGCCCTGGTTATATCTCCCCAGGCTGACACAATTCATCAGGAACCTTCTCTGAATATGGGCAGCCATTCGCCCACAGGCTATTGTTGGCTCAAAGTAACAGAGCAATGAAGACTTCACTTATAATTTTAGAAGAAAAAAAAAAACAAACTGTGTTGCCTTCTGTTACAGAACAATAATGGAAAACAGCATATGATGCTGTTTATAAATCAAATCTCTTTTGTATATGGAGACTAATATTTTGTGTCTGTGTAGTCAGTTCTTAAGTGTAACCTTACATAAACACTATCATTAGATAGATAGGAGGTCACCCTGTTTTGTCAGATGGCAGATTGCATTCATTTATAAATCTTCTTTGTATTTGTACGCTCTGTCCTATACTGAGTAATTATGAGATTTTATTCTTCATGCTATTTCTTAACATTTTCCTTTGTTTTGTGTTACATTTAGGGCTGGAAACAAAGCATCCTTACAAACCATTATAACAATAGAGGAGCTTTGGGAAAACATATTTTTCAAAATGGTGGTTTTCTTTCCATCACGCTTTTGTGAAGCTTCTAGGGAAAAATGTACTGTCAGACATCCTCTTGGCTGGGTATGAAGGTCTACAATGATTTCCATTTGATACTTTTCTTTGTTAGGGTTTCAATTCCTTCAACAAAACACCATGACCCAAAAGCAAGATAGTGAGAGAAGAGTTTATTCAGCTTACACTTCCACATTGCTATTAATCACCAAAGGAAGTCAGAATAGGAACTCAGACAGGGCAGTATCCTGCAGACAGGAGCTCATACAGAAGCTATGGAGGGCTGCTACTTACAGACTTCCTCTCCCTGGCTTATTCAGCCTGCTTTCTAATAAAACCCAGGACTACTATCTCAAAGATGGGACCACCCACAACGGACTGGGCCTTGCCTACCAATTGAAAGGATGCCTTCTAGCTGGATCTTATAGAGGCATTTCCTTACCTGAGGCTCCTTCCTCTCTGATGAATCTAACTTATGTAAAGTGGACCCAAAACCAGTTTGTTCAACCAGCAATGTTCAAAAGATAAATCTTAATGTGGCTTTCAGGTCTACTCCCGATTGTTTTCTTCTCTACCTTGCAGTGGTAAGCACATTGTTATGATTGTGTGTGAGTAATAACTAGCATAGCTGAGAACATTTGAGGAGACTTCAGAATGCATTTTGTTACTAGCATTAGTGTTAATTTGCTAATTCATGATCTTTGCCAATATCATATTCACATAGCCTCAGTGTATCCAGACATCTACAAGAACAGAAGCCCTCCTGACATTTATACCTTTTTATGTGTATTATGTGAAACATTATATTTATTCACCTTAACTCTGAAGAACTAATATAATATAAATATGTCAGTAGTTTTATATTTTTCTCTTTGCATATTTTGATACGGCTAATAACTGAGTCTTGATTATGGTATACCTAAACGTGCTTTACTATTTAAAGTATTTATATTTATACTATTAATAGCACAATCACTAAGGATAACATTAAGGGATACTTAGAGATGTTACATAATATCCTGTTAAATTTAAAAAGCCAAGGTCAGAAGAGGTGTCTCAGAATTATGGCCCTTGCAGAGGGCACAGGTTCTGTTATCAGCACCCATGCCAGGTGACCCATAACATCCTATAACTAGATCCATGGGATCCAATTTCTGAACTCCATGGAAGCTGCACTTACACATGAATATAGCCACACAAAGACATACATATCTAAATATATAAAACTATTTTTCATTTGAGAAAATTAAAGGCTACTTTTTAAAAACCAGAACTAATAATTCAACTGGTTGGCCCAAGATCATTAAAATTGATAACTTCTCAACTTATCTTCACCAGTTGTATCAGGTATGACTTTATATTGACCATATTGAATATCACTGACACTCAGGAAAAATGATTGAAGAATTACTTGGTAAACAGGGATGTTAGGTGAGTTTAAATGAGTAAGATCAATTTTGTGAGTTTGACTTTATTAGTATCTAATTTGACAGACGTACACATGATAATAAAGATTTTGTTCTTGATGATTTCAATACCCAAATCTGGATCTCCTAAATAGGTTGTTCCACCACATACCTTCCTATCACATAAATAAAACAGCACAAGTAATGTGCTGCTGTGAAATGCTGACATACTGTAGAATGATTATGTGAACAATGAAAACCAGCTTTCATTCTTTTGATATTTCCTTCCTTGAGGATGAGAAGGATTTGCCTCAGCACTTCAGATGCCTTCAGAGCAGAGTGTAAACATGTACAATCTAAATACACTGCACTGTTTTCACTAGATCATTGTGACAAGATTTAAATCTTTTTTTGTAGAAAAAGTTGATGTTTCATAGAAGCCTATGGAAACACTCTTGAATCTTGGTACTATGATGTTATCCTTTTCCAAAAGATATAAGGCAGACAGTAAAAATAAGTAGTCATTCTCAATGCCAAGACTAGAAAAAGACTCAGATACATGCACATGACTGCCTGCAATTATAAAAATGTGTGTCAAATCAGGAGGCCGAGTGGTGCCCTTCCAATCACTTGAAGGATAACAAGAAATATAAACCCATGTGACTTTTGTGAACATATAGCTTCAGTTTCCTGTTGAGATAAGGATCAATCATTTAAATTTCATGATCAAAACTTGATATTTGTAAAAAGGTATTTTTGTTTCTTCAATTTGTCTTAATATTGAGAAGTCCAACCTTAAAGAATCAACAGACTTAGCCTGTTCCTAGACTTCCTGGGAGAATCTGTGTCACACATTCATTTCTGCTGGCTGCTGCAGTTTCTAGGCAACCCTCTGCATGTGAATATACCAAGCAATTTATGTGTACTCTAATAAAAGAAACTGTAATTATTGAATTCTTCATCAGTTTTTTTTCACCCAATTGACAAACTTCCAAATATTTTTCAGATGAACATGTGTGCATATGTCATCGTATCCTGTCTTCACTAGTAATTTTATCTCACCCTGACCACACAGGAAAGAAAATATATGAATACAGAAGAGATCGCAAGTCCATGCCT
The DNA here is from genome assembly GCF_004785775.1 of Grammomys surdaster. Lineage (NCBI taxonomy): Eukaryota > Metazoa > Chordata > Mammalia > Rodentia > Muridae > Grammomys > Grammomys surdaster. The sequence goes on from NW_021604705.1 coordinate 5,422,099, forward strand.
TACTCACGAGGTCCAACAATGAAATTGTGGATTATAAAGGCATATGTATATATAAATGTTGAAGGAACTAATATGAACCCTACTCATATTTAAAAACTAAAATATTTTTGTCAGAAATATCAACTTGATACTTGGAATCAGCACGAGATTCTATGATCAAATTGAACTCTGCAGTAAGTAGTTAGTAACTCAGTTTGCTTTATACCTTGGATGTCAAAGTCTTGGCCCACATAAGAGTATGTTTAACAAAGAATCTAATGATAAACTATGCAGGTAAACAATACCTTAAGTATTGACATTCAATGAAATGTTTCTATTGCACTATAAATGAAAGTTATTTGAAATTAAGTTGTTAATAACAATTTTATAACCATTATTTATATGACTAAAGTCATAATAAAAAACAGAAAATTATGTTCAGATGAACCAGGAATACAGACAGTAAGGGGGATTTAGAGATGGGGTTCTCATAAGAATTTTGAGGGTGTAGGAAAATTCTGATTTTTATTTTTTTACAACACAAGGCAAAACCAGTCAACACTGGATCATTTTGTTCATAAAATTAGTTAACATTTGTTAAAGAGAATCCTCCTGAGTACAAGTTTGCATGATGGGTTAGGGGTAAAATCAGAGATAAATCATATGAGGGCTGAATGCTTCTCCAAACTTTATCCAAATGTACATATAAAAGTTAGACTAACAGCTCTCCAGGATATTGTTTCTTGGGATATTTCCAGCATGCTCCATGTTTAGCCAAGATATAAAAAATATTAAATGAAAGTCTACTAAGATATTTTATGTGAAACTTGAAAATATAAAAAATGTAAAAGTCTCATTTGCTTTCCTGGTGACTTGTTTTTCAATTTTAGTTCTGAATTTGCTGATGCTGACAAAACAGTTCAGTTTTAAAAATCAATCTAATGTATTTAATGCTAAATAGAGAAAATAGAAATTAATTGCTATTCTACATAATATTTTACAGGAGATTTATATTCTGCACAGTAGTAGGTTTGTTTTTTTAAAAAAAACTTTAATATCAACATTCACTTGTAATGTCCTGATATATAAAAATCTGCACGTGCATACTTGCTTAGATATTCACACAGACACTCCCTAAAATAATCCCCCCTTTGCCTCACATCAGAACAAGACACACATTCTGTGATCTATTCATGTATCTTTAAAGTGTATTGTCCGTCTGGATTAGATTGAAATCACAACCAATTTTCTTCTTGAGTTCAGTTCTCTCCCACATGTCCTTATTTCTATAGTTTTCATCGTTGTTGCTTTAGTCACATGTCCCTATACCTTGTCTTTTTAACTCCATCATCTTTAAATGCTTATTTTGACTGTTTTTCCATAAAATACATTCATTCTTATCTTGTTTTGGACTGAATGATGGGGGGTGGTGATTTCCTAGTTAGTAATTAAAATGTTATGAATATTTAAAATCAAGCACTAAATCATGTATGTTACTGCAATGCAGTACTTTAGTGTGTTACACAGAAGTCTGGAATTAATCAGATCAAGACTATCCAATTATTTTATTAAACATCGGTGTCATCACTACAATAATTTCTCATTGAAGTATATATGATTCTGCTAATAAGTTAAACAAAATGCTATGAAAAAAATAAAAACCACTCTTCACAAGCCAATTGTGAGAAAGATAACAGATCCACTGATATTGAACCAAGCATTTTCTGTTATTGTTAGGGTGGTATTGGTGATGGTGGTGTTGGTGTTTGTGGTGTTGGTAGTGGTGGTGGTGATGGTGTTGGTTGTGGGGACATTAATGATAGTAACAGTAACGGTGGTGATGCTTTATAAGACAGAATCTGATACTTATAGTTGAGGCTGACCTAGAGTTGTATGTAGACCAAGATAGCCAAAACTTTGTGTTAATTCTCCTGTCTCAGTTTTCATTGTGCTAGGATTAGTGTCAGAAGCCACTATCCCTGCTTGTATCAAGCAACCTTAATATTTCATTCCCATTTATCTCTCTACTAAACTCATGAAAATGAAACAAGGCCAATAAAGAGATATTTGTTTAAATAATTTTAAGTATAAGAAAGCATTTTAATAAGCAATTTATTGCAGTATATTTTATAATTAAAATAATGTGTTATATTATGTGACAATTCTTAACTTTAGATGGCCTTAACTTTTTATGGAATTCTATCAGTGTACTGGATTGTATTTCAATGACAGGTTCAGACATATAAAATTAGAATCATGACTCTCCAGCGACATAAAAGTTTTATTTTTCAAATTTCCTTGTGAAAAAATTAATGATATCCATTCTTATTTGTACAGACTAAAAACTTAATCTAGATAGAGACTTTCCTGAGGATTCAAGAGACTGTCTGAACCCTGCTATTAACTACAAGAAATGTGTGACCTTCATAGCAGCTCTCAAAACTGTTTTTTCTGTGTGTGTTTTTAAAATAAGTTTATAGTATGATTGACCCCAGGATGTCCTAGCAGAACATGACAGAGATGAGGTGGATATGTCTTACATATCAATTATCCTCACCATCATAACCTTTCGCATCAGCTGTTACGAATCATTTAAATAAAAAAGTAACTCTCATCAACAAAGGGCAACATATAAAATGGTTCTGCTTTTTAAGTGTAAATTGTACTCATTCTGATTATTTAATGCACTTTATTGTCAAAAAGCATGACATAGAAAGGTCTGACGTTTCCATAGGTTAACTTACCCCACATAACAAGGAGTATGCAGACATACTTACAATGAATGTGCCCCGCCCCCAAACAGTTGGCTTCAGCCACATGAAGAAAAAAAAATGCCCAATTGCAGAGTGTCAATCTGCCTGACAGTGTAAATCTCCTTAAGGCAATTTAATTCAGATTAAAAAGATAACCTTGGCTTGTGTAGCCAGAATAAGGGATCTGTTTCAAATCTGTCACGTTAGCACTATCAATAACCTACTATGACCCATGATTGAGTAGTTTTAATTAAGTTCTCTCAGGATATTCGGGGGTGGGGATATTAATCCTTCCTTAATAGTTATAGTGAATATTACACATATCTCGATAACTTTTGGAGTTTGGACATCCTTCTAATTTTTTTTAATCAAATTTATCGTTTTCCTTACTAAAGAGCAATTCCAGTTGGGGAACTCTGGCTCCCAGGGGCCTTAACGCTATCCCACATCCAGCACTATAAAACAGAGGCCTGCTGTTTTAATCACGCCTCTCTCTCTCTCAATGTTGTTTGCGCCCTGGTACAGCCCATCTGCCTTGAATCTAGTGCTCCGCTGGGGCTGTACACATCTGCCAGCCAGACTACCTTCGTACACAATTACTCAATCCACCGTAAGGCTCTTTAATAAGAAACAAGTGTGACAACGGCAAGGCTCTTTTTTCCCCCTTTCTCTCTCTCTCCTCCTCCCTCTTAAACCACAGAGTCAAATAGCTCTAATAGAGATGAAGCTTGATAGATCCGCCCAGGTGTAGGTGAAATGGTAGAGCCTCGGGGGTAATAGATGCTTTGCCTGCATGCTGAAGTTTAGTGCTCTGTCCTGACCAGCTCTCCAGCTACACTGAGACCGGCTGCTCCTTGTACAGTTACAAAGTCAACATGCTTCTTGCTGCTCACGTTTGTGCCTAACCCAGAGGGCAACCTGGAGCTAGGTAGGAGCCACAGATCAGCCCTCGACCTCCAGCTCAAGGACAAAGGACCGCAGATTCAGTAAGTGGAAATTTTACCTTTTCTTCTTTTACTTGGGAATTAATTAAGGCTGTTTACTCTCAGGGAATTCTCTAAAGACTGAGCAAAAGTGAACCAGCAAAAGAAGCCTGTGTTCTTAACCCTGTGGGTTTCCCCAGGCGTAGTTTCACTCAGTGTATCAGCTCAGTTTGCAGTGTCCCGGAACTGTCACCGAAGCTTACATACTCCACAAGTGACTCCTGATTCAGAAGCTCTGGTGGACTGAAATGTGGTGCTAATAACAATGCTAATTCGATCCTGTAGCCTGGCATTCGATTCTATTTCTGGGTGAAATATCCTTTATTACTGTCAAAAACGCTGGTGACAAGGGTACTGTCACAGTGCTCAGAAGGCAGAAGAATCTACCCTACTTGAAAACGGATTTCAACTTTCATGCCTGATGGTAGTATTACATCCTCCTTGAAACATCAATATAAGGAATTTTCCTGTAAGTTTCACTTAACAAGTTCTTCCTTGAGCTCTGACTCTTACTAAAGAAGTTATCTTAAAAGCTAAAAGTGGCCCTAGATTGTAGTTTCAATGACAATGATAATGCAATTTTAAAAGAAACAAACTAAAGCCAAAGGTCATTTGTCTAATAGCCTAGGAAGAGATATTGAAAACAGATGTAGGAAATCTCAGCTGTGACTTTTTGCTCTTTCATGCTTGGTTTAAAGCAGCCTCCACATTGCGTTTACTTTGCATTTACAACTTTGGATTCACCACTAAACTATGTTTGAACTGCAAGTTCAGATGTGATCTAAGTCGAGCCATGTTCCTTGAGCCCTGCTCTGAATTTTACTCGGCTACAGGGAATCTTTTTACTACCACACTATATATCTTGATTGTGTTAACAAGCTGACTGTGGTGGACTTTCAGGTGAAATGTCAGCCAATGTAAAAGAATGTGTTTGCCGTTCAACTGTGTGACACTGTGTGTAGGAAATACACATGCAACATATGCCCTGATGAAGACTCAAGATATAAAATTAATCCCTCAAATATTGCCAAACATGATCAAATTGTAAAAGAATGCAATAAAGACTGTCAGTACGTCGCTTCTATTTGTAGTTTCATTAAAGTTTTTGAAATGTAGTTTTTATGTATTTGATGATACAGTCTGGAAACCATTGTCATCTTGTAATATGATGTGCATGCATGTGTAAGTATAAAAGAAAACACAGACAAAATACGATTGCATTTTCTTAAATAATTCCCACTGGCCGATGTTTTGCCTTTGTTTTTTTGACTATTATAGATGGACCTCATTGTAAATGATGATTTAAAAACCATGACGGTAGAGCCTTGATGGCTCCTTTGTGTATTTTCAGAAATGATTTAGCCAGGATAAAGTTGCTGGTATGAGAGGTTTAATTAATTACTCTTAGTTAAATATATTTCTTTAAGGATTGGATTTGACATTCCTGATGGTGGAGTAAATGCAGTTTAAAAGTCATTCTTCATGGTGTGCTTTAACCAACAATTGTTGGCATTGAATAGTGGTCAATGCCTACCCCCTACAGGGAGAGATTCTAATTTCACTATGCCTCCCTCAGAATATGAATGCTACAGAGTACAGTTCACACATATGAATGCTGTAACTGTGTCAGTGATTCCGACAAGTGCCCCTTAATGAAAAGGTCAGTCCCATGATTAATAGGAAGCCGATTTCAAAGGCTGGCCCTCACTTCAGCACTGCATTTAGGTTTGTGTCTTCTTGATTTATTCATTTGCCTTTCAAAGTATAATAAAAACTGTGCGGTCCATATAGCACATTTTTAACACATTGTGATTGTTATTTCAATATGACAACAAAATATCAGTTATTGTATTTGGCATAGGAAAGGAAAAAAATTAAGTGAGAAAAATCCATCAAACCAATAATTGAGAGCATGTGGATGATGAATGAAAATTTCACTCTTTATCCAAATAGTTAGACTACACAGTCTTTGCTTGAGTTTCAGTTAATTTAATCAACTTTTGAGAGGCTGTCTGGGGAAAGGTGGTACAAGGGAAGAAAGGTTTGATGTTTTAAGCTCATAATGAATAAATGCTAGCTATGCGTTAGCAATACAAAGGCAAATGTGTTGCTCTGTGTTATGAAAATAAAACATAATTTTTCCACACAGAAGTAAATTCCATTGAAGAATTCTGTTGAGTGGAGCAGAAAAATTCTAACTCTACTGATTAACCACAAAGAAGCAGTTTAGTCATTAAAAATGTGTACAACAGTCACTTTGTTGTAATTGTTCTAATATAGCCTATGCTGAAAAGTATCAGTATTGTCTATCTTAAAAGTTTTTAATTATTCTTTTTTACTGACATTAAATTTTGATAATACATGTTAAATTTAATACATTTATAAGTTACACAGTACTTAAATATGACCTCTTAACCATTTATTAAAATATATATATTTTACCTTTTAGTTTTCTTACTATGTATTTTCAAATATAATTTTATTGCAATGTAATTAGTTAAATAATAAAAATAATATAATTTATAGGAGATGTCTATAGTTCTGGAGAATTGAGTTTTGCTTCTCTTTTTTTGTGAATCATAAATTATGTCAAGTTTTTGCCTTTTATTTATCAAGTTTTTTCAAACCCTTTTCCTCTTTGTACTTAAATCAACATATAAATAAGTTAATAATAGCTCCATGTTTATTTTAATAATCAAGGGATTCAGATTATAAGTGAGAAGCAATATGTTATTTTCAATATAATAGCCACCAAAGGAGTTCCTAATGGTCACTCAAAGGGAAGGCAGCTCTGAGTAGTGTTCACAGAGTCCTAAATGCCCCGTGTATTACTAAGCTCACAGCTTGATGCTCTGAATTAGAAACGTACTACTAAAGATAGGTCTCATTGAATAATTGTAACTGTAAGCCTAAAATGTATTGAACATAAGACTCTACATTCATGTCCAATCCTTATAGCCCAATAAATTATGCATTGTTTCTATACCCATTCAAAAATGTGAATAGAATAACACAGAAATCTTCCAGTAGTCCAAACACTGTGAACTCTGAAATGTGTGTTCAGATTAGCTCTGCCTTGTGTCACACTGAAGCTTCTCTTGTAACAAGTTCTTTCCTTCTCAGAGCAAAGTCAACTCTACCTCTGGCTACTACATTGAAACTACATAAATTTTGAAAGAGCTTAGTAGTGAAAGTTGTTAATCCAGCAATAGTGTCTGAATACTAAACAGCGAGTATGATTTTAGACCGTTACATTATCACTGGGCACTTAGACTCCATGCTACTTTTCAAGTGTTTATTGCATGCAAAGAGACAGTTATAACTATATCTGAGAAATCACAGGACAGTGCAATCCTTCCATAATTTCTCAGTTGCTAAATAAGTGTTTCTGTTAATCTGAGGGTTTGAGAAATTTATCTCCTCAAAATATTTCTCAGCAGGCCAGAGGATATATCACCAGGAAAACTAACCACAATAGCAGCTCATTTATGGTCATCAAATGACATCTCTATCTTCAAGATCAAGAAAATGAGTTGAGGGTCACAATCAATTTCAGGCCCTGGCTATTCTGAAAGAACACCCAATTATTTATATTTAGCTGCTGGAATCCCAGGTAGATTATTCATTTATTTGCTGAAACACTTTCTCCCGAGATGGACAGAATTAATATAATACAGATCGTTTGTTAACAGAAGAAAAATAAAATATTCACAATAGAAATCTCTTGAATTTCATGATATCATTTTAAACCTGTAAGTCTTTATATTCTTTATGAAATCAAAACAAAATAATCATACTCAAGGAGTTGAGTTTTATTTTCATGAGGTCATATGACAAAACCTTTTAAGTTAGAACATTATTTACTTCTGTACACCTATGACATACGAAAAGTGGAGAGAATGAGCAAAAGGAAATTAATTTAAAATTGAACCCAATCTTACCCATTCTCTCTACAGCTCTGAATAATTGGAAACACTCTTTTGTTTCCTTTGATTTGATGTGAGTTATTTGATGAATATTTTAAAATATGATTGGCATGTGTAAAGCTAGAGTCTATTCTCAGATCTTTAACACAGTGAAGGAAAAAGTGATTTTTGAAAATTAATCTCAAGGTCTTGGAAGAATGAATGCATGTGAATGATATCTGAAAGCTCTAGATGTCTCTAAGCTTTAATGTCTAGATGGCTTTAAGGATTGGTGATTGAGTACCTTGAAACATTGGTCAAGATTTTCTCTGTCACAATTCTTAGTCAAAAGATCAATGAGCTCGCTCCATGAAGCCAATCTTATCCTCATGAATCCCTTTCAAGGGTCTCATTCTCTGTGCCTTCCCTTGACTTTTCTCATCTGTTCCTAGCCCCTTGTCTTCCTCTTCCCTTCTGTTCTTTCCTTCCCTTTTTTCTCTTCTCTCCCATCTCCCTTCTCTTTCCTGTTTCTTCCTTTATCTCTCTCTATCTGTACTTGTCTCTTCTATCTTCCCTTTCCTCCTCCTCTCTCTCCCTCCCTCCATTTCCTCTCTCTCTCCCATTCTTCCATCCTTCCACCTCATCCTTGTTTCTCCCCTCCCCTCTCTTTCCTGCTTTCAGGCTATTCTCCTCTCCCTTCCCATCCTCTCTCCCCCCCTCCCTATTTTCGCATCTTCTCTCATCCCCCCGTCCACGATTCTCTATTCATCTCTTAATTTCTTCTTTATATCCCATCTGCCTCATTTCATTCTTTCTCTATCCCCTGTGTCATTTCTCCCTACACTTCCTTTCTCCTAACATCACATTCCAATATCCCCACCACACTAGAGATGGTTTTTCTGTTAGTTATTTTGTTCTCTTGTTTCAGAGAAATATTGGAAACCCTGATCTGGAGAGGTCTCTTGTCTCTGCTCATTTCCACAGTTTCATTCATCTCAGATCTCAAAACAGTAACCATAGAAATCAATCCACCTTATCAACTGTTCTTTGCATGCTGGGCTGCGGTCCCTGTTCCCTGACACAAGCCAGACTCCTGCCCATATCTATAACCACCATCTAAAAGTTTTGTTTTCAACCCTGTTTTGTATTAAATATTTCTCTTCTTTCTAGGTTTATTGAAATTTGCATTCCCTTCCACAAGCATGACTTTGAACTTTTAAATTACATTTGGTAGCATATTATCATGGCTGTATGTTCAGAATAAATGTTTTAGATGCATATAAATCAGAATTCAGAGAGGCATCTAATTAGTAACCAACATATGTTTTATCATTAATCATACAAACTGTCTTTGGAAGGAAAAATCAGGGAATGATTAGACTCTATTATACTTCTGTCAAAAAATTTGAGAGTGAAACCGTACTTATGGTGGCATGTATTAATACACCTTAATTTCACACTAATGGTTTTTCTGGAAAAGAGTATATCAGTCCTGCTGAAATAAGTTTTTCTTATGTAAGTCAAGTATTATTAATTATGCACTTATTTTTGCATCTGTAGTTACACTTTACTGAATTACCAAACTAAGATTCTGTGGATTAGGGAGCAAGAAATAAAAACATTGTTTCTTGTTAGACACGTACTGTCTTGCTTTCAGGATGAAAGGAATATCCATTTGGCATATGATCATATCAAAATGATTTTGGAGAGAATTTTGGAATTTGGACTTAAAAGAGATACACATACAAGGCTATTACAAGACTTATAATGGGTTTTATGTGTAATATAAGATTAAATATTTGGCATAATTTATGCTATGTTTCATAAGACATAACAATATTTCTCCTTTGGTTCAGAATTTGTTTTTGAAATGTTTACCTTGCATATATTGCTTGAGATCAGATTCATTTAACAAGCATAAGTTTAAGTGACTAACTCTGTCTCTGACTAAAAAAATACTTTTAAAATTGTTTCCCAATTTAGAAGCTTGTGAATAATTCATATTTATTTGATGGTAGTTATTGATGAGTTTCTTCTCTACTTCAGTAATAGACAATTTTCAAGACAAAACAAAGTTAACACAATACACAATTTTTTATTAGATATTTTCTTTATTTACATTTCAAATGTTATCCCCTTTCCCTTTCCCCCCAAATCCCCCATCCCACCCTATTCCCCCGGCTTCTATGAGGGTCTTCCCCAACCCACACATCTACTCCTGCGTCCCTGCCCTCCCATTGCCCTAAACTGGAGCATAGAGCCTTCAGGAGACCAAGGGCCTCTTCTCCCATTGATGCACCACAAGGTCATCCTCTGCTACATATGCAGCTGGAGCCATGAGTCCCTCCATGTGTATTCTTTGGTTGGTGGCTTAGTCCCTGGGAGCTCTGGGGGGTCTGGTTGGTTGATATTGTTGTTCTTCCTATGGAGTTGAATACTCCTTCAGCTCCTTCAGTCCTTTCTCTAACTCCTCCATTGGGGACCCCATGCTCAGTCCAATTGTTGGCTGAAAGCATCTGCTTTTGTATTTGTCAGGTTCTGGCAGATCCTCTCAGCAGACAGCTATATCAGACTCCTGTCAGCATGCACTTCATGGCATCCACAAAAGTGTCTGGGTTTGGTGACTGTATATGTGATGGATCCCCAGGTGGGGCAGTCTTTGGATGGTCTTTCCTTGGGCTGGAGAGATGGCTCAGCCACTAAAGGCTAGACTTACAACCAATACACAATTTTTACATCCTACAAGTCCCCAGGAGTGAAGTCTCAAACTGGTCCTAGTATAGCACTCACTCCAACACAGCACTAGCACAAGGTAAAGAAGTTATTTATTACTTCTACAACACATTTCTTAATGTTTACATAACGCATTGGTATATACCTTTGCTCTCAACTATCCCATGAAGCAGTTCAGTAAGATTTGTTTGTACCTGCTTAAATTAGGAAGAAAGAATATATTATCACGAGTATAGCTAGTTTCATTAAATAACATTTAATTTTGAGCAATATGACTATATGCAAACAGTCTTATTATGTAGGATAAAATAATATACATGAATAAATGCAGAAAATAAACACTAATTTTATAACTAAGTCTTTAGTTGGAGACATGTCTAATTTTTTCTCATTTTCTAGAAAGATTAGATTTTTGGTTTTGCTTTATATATTAAAAACTCTTATTTCTAGGACTTTGAATATTAGACCTTTAAACATACATACAGAGGATTAATATAATATTAAAAACTATAAACATGTTCAGATATATCAATGTGTTTCCATATTAGACCCATGTGACAGAAATTGAATTAAAGTTTATCAGGTTTATTATAGAGATCTGAGGCCTGAAATAATTATTCTGTTACTTCGTGATGTTCAAGGCAAAACGACTAAAAAGCTCAAAGAAGGAAAGATTCATTTCAACTTATTATTTAGAGTTTTCCTTCCAACGTTAGTTGTTCCATTGTTGAGTGCTTGTGCTGTGGCTGATTCCAATGGCAGAGAGCATACAGTGAAGCAACGATTCCTACCTGTTATAAGCTGAGGAACAGAAAGTAATGGCACACAAAAATTATGTCTCTCATTGGCATACACCAGTGGTCTACTTCCATCAGTTAGACTCCCTTTCTTAAAGTCCATTTAGTATCGAACTCCTCAGTGGACTAATCCATTGATGATGGTACAGCCCTCCAAATCCTATCAACACTTGATCGCAATACTACATTGAGAACCAGGCAGTCAGCCTATGAGCCTCTGAGGGATGCTTCCTGTTTAAACCACAACATGAGCATATATGATTTATGTGTGTGTTAGACCTGACTTGAAAACATTAGTGTTGTTGTTGTGTTTTGAATTTATATAATACAATCCTGTTTCTTGGGAGAAACATAGTACTTTGATATTTTTATGCAAGCTCAAAATGGCTTCATCTATCAGAAATGATATATTTCACACTAAGCTTTATGGCAATGTTTCAAGATTTTATTATTATGATAATGTAATTAAAAGTTTGCTTTTGATGTATAGAAATGTGCAAGCGATAATGAAAATATATTTGCAAAGTTCTCTATCTGGTTATATTTCTACTGCGTAATCCAAAATAATGAATTTGAATATTAATTTTTTTACTTAATAAAATACTAGGTTAGATTATTATAGTGTTAATTTCATATTTTTGTCTTCTGATACATGTTCTGATATGAACCTAATTCATGCCAACCTCCTGATCCTTCTATCTCACCTGTAGAGTGATTACATCTTAGGTAGAATTTCTATTGTTATGGATACCCCCATGACCATAGCAACTCTTTTAAAGGAGAAATATGTAATTGGAGCTGGCTTACAGTTCAGAGGTTTAGTTCACTATCATCATGGCAAGAAACGTGGTGATATGGAGGTAGACATGGTGCCGAAGAGGAAGCTCAGAGTTCTATATCCAGATTAGGAGGCAACACGAAGAGAGACTGACACAGGAGCTGGCTTGAGCCACAGCCATACCCAGTGACACACTTCCTCCAACAAGGCCACACTTTCTAATAATAGCACTCCCTATCAGTCTATGAGGCATTTTTATACAAATTACCACAGATGTGTTTATAGTCATGAGCAACTAATACATGGCTTCTAAAATAAAAGTCAAGTCACAGATATGAAGAATCTATGCATTGAAGCATTTGTCTCTTGGATCACTTTGTCTTTCATCAGTTTGTGCACTTATGTTTATCACTTATAATTCTCTGATTATGTAGGAACATTGGATCACTGTATTATTTACTCTGCAAATTGAAGCAATAGTACAGCTATATGAAACATCACATAGAGGTCAGAATTCTAGGTCAAATAGAGGATGTTGAGAATAATTTTTTAAAACCTTTTTAAAAATACTGTTCTGGAAATTGTGAACATTCTTTTAAATTATTACAATACTTGCATGGTTGTTGTAGTGTCCTTTAGGTGGTATCCTGAACAACCAAACATTAAATTCTATTATGGCCCTCATGCCTCACTGAACAACAACAGGGGGACCAGAGCCATTACAAGGTCCCCTTCAATTACTAGAGGTCAGGCCTCTATCCCCGCCTTCACAAGATTAGAATTGCCACAGCCCTTCTATACTTAGAGAAGGGAGGAGAAGTCAGGGGCAGCCCTGATTATACACTGAAGACCTAAAATCAGCCATAGGCCTAAAATCAGCAATAGGCCTGACAAACA
>NW_021604705.1:5435023-5442409 GCF_004785775.1 Grammomys surdaster
AACAGGCAGCTTTTGTGAAAATTTACCAGCCTAAGTAGTCATAGACCTTGTAAATAGGTAGCCTTGGTAGATAATACCAACTTAGATAAGGACAAGTGAATCATAGGCAGAGTCATAATGACCTGTCCCCTGAACCTTCACCCAGCTTATACCCTGTTCTGAAAGATATCTGTATTCCCCCTGAACACCCACACTCCAGTGTCACCTCTTTCCCCACGTCGTACCTTTTTGTGTTTATAACTCCTGTGTGAATAGAAAAAAAAGCCCCTTTTCTTGCAATATGGAAATGTTTTGTAGCAATGGGTTTTCCTAATTTTTTAAGTTTCCTAAAATTGACCAGCTAATGAAATTTACCATTTATCATGTCTACTCACAGAAACTGTGCTTTTGTTCCTCTAGTTCAGGCACAAGCAGACAAAATTGTGTTATTGTAGAGAACACGCTACATAAGAAGCCTCATTCTCTCGAAATGTGGACATGTTTTGTAAGGATGGATTATATTTAGGGAAACCCCTTACTAGGCTTCTTACCAAATATTTACTCTTCTCCCTATCTTGGTCCATTTGTAGCAGGCCAGGGGTCACTTTTTGTCATTGATAAATTTTCCTACAACATATTCAACCTTACTGGATATTTTTTGTAAATTTTAGAAGGACTTAGTCAAGATAGTCAAGTAAATATCAGACTTTCATGAAGGACAAGTTTAAGGGACAACATTACTTGCACTTGTACAGTCATGCAATAGTTAGCTTGAATTGTCAGCTTGATCCACCTAGAAAGAGGAAACTCTAGTTGAAGAATAGTCTCCATTGGAAAGTCTGTGGGCATGTCTGTGAGGCACTTATTTATTGCTTATTGATACGGGAAGGCCCAGTCCACTGTGAGTTGTGATATCCCTTGGCTTGTGGGCCTGGGCTTTTAAATAGATAGTGGAGCAATCCACAGAAATTGAGAGAGTAAGATGCATTCCTCTGCTCCCAATTCAACCTCCTGTCCTGAGTTCTTGCTCTCATTCCTTCAGTGATGATATCTGGAAGTACACTGTGAAATACACCTTTCCTCACCTAAGTTACATGTGGCCATTATGTTTTTCACAGCAACGAAGTTGTACTAACATCAAAGTTCTACTTTAGTACTTTCACATATAAAATGGAATTTTAAAACTAAATGATGGAACATAGATTTCTTCTCATTTTAAAAATGGGACTAAATATGACTTCAGTTATGATGACCCAAAAGAGGAAGTAAAACGATTTCAAAACAAAGTTTGATATGTTACTTTCATAAAGATTCGTGCTAATTATTCACATCTTTATAGTGAATTCTAATGACAAAGTCAGTGTCATGAAAGTATTAGTAAACTAATCTTGAGCGTAATTAAATACCCCCTAGGTCATTTGAATATTGAGAAATTATAGCCTTAATTCCTTCAGTTACTTGTATTCACTTTTGTTAAATGTTTATTACAAGTTAAGGAATTATAATGTATTTCTTGTTCTTTAAATGGATAAAAATTTGCTTTAATCTGTTAAGGCAATTTTTATTCTGTCAATGTATAGTCACCATAATGAAATGGAAACAGTGCAGTATAATTAAATGAGAAGTACATACTTAATTCATCTTGATTTTTTTGTAATATGAAAAAGTTGAAACAATCTCAAACATTATTTAAAGAAATAGAAGAATTAATTGCAATTCCTTGCATTGTTATTTTACTACTGATACTAGAAATCTTTAGAAAATTTGTCAGAGATGTGTGAAATTTCCACTTAATCCTTTGTCTATGATAGGCTGTAATTTCTTTAATAGATATTGGATTTCAGCCTCAGTACTGGTTAGCTATATTAGCTCAGATGAAAAATGCCCTTGAGGCATTGGAAGATTTGTTTATTTCAGAGGCTCATTGCCCTACCTTATAAGTGCTTTGAGATAATGTTTATCTTTAATTGAGTTTGATCCCAACTTGTGAGGTACAGGCCATTAGTAGTGGAGACACATAGAAAGGGGGTGAGAATAATGAGTATTTGAAAGGCTGGTAGCTCCATGAAGATGGAGGTGGTCACGGGCATGTACTCATTGGCTGACCCCATGCTTCTGTGGGCTTTCTGTCCTGGCAATATAGAGAGCAAGACCATATAAGGAACAGAAATTTTTCTTAGCAAATACTAAGTGTCATGAAATCCTCTTTAGATACTCTCATTTCTCTTCTATCCTGTCCGAATTCAGGGGTGACTTCTCCCCACTTTTGTCATCCTTCTCATAAGTTTTTTTCCTGGCTTTTGATTTTCCCAACATTGAACTTTTGCCAATGGCAGAGCATCCACTTCAAAAGTTTCATGCTCCTACATGGGTTTAGTATTTGCCTTGTTTTTCTCTCTTTTTTTTTTCCATTAATTTCAAATTCTGAAGGTCATCCTTTTGGCATAAGAGTCACTGCTAGGTTCTGAAAAGAAAGCTAAACAAAGCACAGGATGTGGAAAAACTCTCTTTGATGGGACATAATTTAATAAGTGGATTTCTAAAACTTAGGCAGAATTTACATTTAAGTAATAAGATCATTTTAATTTAGAACAGTTTGATTTTCAATAATTATTTAGCCAGTTGTATAAAAATTTCTTAGAGCTGAGATTCAAATCCAGAGCTAGATGCCACTGGATTCTCTCCATGTTTGATCTCTGTCCCAGGCAGGCCTGGGTCCAGGTGAGGTACTGCATCCTGTCAAATATTTGCCTCCCAAGGGAGCTGCACCTCCTAAATGTCCCTGGTAAATTTTTGCTATCCATTGCAAAATAGCTTTGTCTCTTTCACACTCTAAATGATTTGAATCTAAGTATGTTAGTTAGGTGATTTCCTTTTTTCAATTTGACAAAACCTAGGTTCATCTGGAAAGAAGGAACATCAATTGAGCAAATGCTTCCAATAAGGAAGCTTATTGCTGTGAGAGTTTAATTCTGATTTTCCCAGCAGTCCATAGTTGCCTGTGGTTGATTGTCTACTGGGGGACTTCTGTAAAGAGAAAAATTAGCCTCTCACAGAGATGAGACCCCCTTATTGGTTGTTCAGTGCAGAGTGAACTTAGCAGGTTGTATGTATATATTTGTACACACACACACACACACACACACACACACACACACACACACAGAGACAGAGAGAGAGAGAGAGACAGAGACAGAGACAGAGACAGACAGAGAGACAGACAGAGACAGAGAGAGACAGAGAGAGAGAAGGAATAATGGCTTTCAACCAGAGTGGAGCATGATATTTGACAGTTGAAGGGAGATACTTATTAGAAGTTCAGAGAAAAAAGATAAAAGATATTTCACTTAAACATGTGTTTGAAAACAATAATAAAAGAAAATACTTCCATCAGCTTGGCCTGTAGAGCATTTTTTTGATTAATGATAGATGATGGATGTTGAAGGTCTCATACCACTGTGAGATGTGCTACCCTTACACAGTTGGTCCTGGATATGTAAGAAATGTAGTTAACCTTGAACCTGGAGAACATACTGCTAAGCACTGTTCCTCAGTGTTGCAGTTGCCCCCCTCAAGTTCCTGATTTGAGATCTTGTCCTGACCTTCATTCTGGATGGGCTGTAAATGAAAGGGTTAAGGAAAACGGGCCTAGTTGCTAGTTTATCACAGCAATAGGAAACAATCCAAGACACTAAGCAACAGAATAACCTTAGTGAATGAAATATCCACCCAGAACAGTTCTAACATTCAGTTAGCATGGGTGCACACATTGTCATTGCTTCTTCAGTGCAGGCATTCCTCCGCAGCCCATTACCCCAGATTGTCTACTCCAGTATACTTTCCCTCAGAAATGACTTATACTGTTGGAGAGAGTGAAAAAATTGAGGCCCATGAAGCTCCCTGGCCCGACATGAAGCTGTTCCAAGTGTGAAGCTATTGTTCTCAGTGGCTTCCAAAGTGATGAACATTTGTATTGCTTTAGGAAAATCCATCCATATAATTGATCATGTGTACAGTTGCAGGCTAGGGAGAGCTTGTCTTGGATTACTGCTGGATAGCCAAATCTTTTTACTAGATGAAACCATGAAGCTTTGGCTAGGCTCAGAAAGTTTACATTGACTTCAAAGTTACTACACTGAGCTATTCTTGGGCTCCTTGAATTGTTGTCCTGACTTTCAATTCACCATGAGCTTGTTATTTGAAAAGGGGCATTGTGCATTCCTCCTGAGTGTCTTGTTTATTAGTATTATTGTTCAATTGCAATAGAAGTAGCTTAGAACAATGTATATTTCAATGTCATCAATGATTCATGCTTGTTTTGTTTAGAATTGTGTACATTTTTAAAAGAATGAAATATAGGTCTTTGGAAAGCTTTTATTTTAAGGTTTATTTAAGTATCCTGTCTCACTCCATGAAATCTATCCTGAGATTGTCTTTTCATGCTCTGGATTTTATAAGAGGCTATACCTATGTGATTTATTTCAGAGATTCCTGTTCCTGATGTATTTCATACCTTCTTCTAATCCCAATAAAATGCTAATCTGTCTGAAACCAGATTAAATCACTTTTACCTCTTTGTGTGTCTTCAGCCATGACCAAGTAGATGTTCGATAAATGTTTTTTGATCAAAAATTGACATTTGTATCCTATAAAATCAGGTTGAAGGGTCTTTAAGTCCTCATCTTCCATTTGTTTTTTAATTGACTATTAGCTGCAACTGATTGATAGACATAAGGACCTTTGCTTTTTTTGGTGAATTGGCAGCTATGTAAATACAGCACTTAACCTTAAGCACTCAGCCATTAACCTTAATCACTGTCCATTAACCTTAAAGCACCCCAGGTTTCTCCCCTTACAATCCCCCAAAACAGACCCCACTCAAAGTGTTTTCTTAGCATGAAAAAGAATCTCAGTAGAACAATTTTTATTGTTCTGAGGGTGGCTGTAAAAAGGGCATTTTTAACAAAATATTTGAGTCTACTTCCTTTTGTAGGGACTAATTAATTTTCCATGCACCCAAAGAGAGATAAGAAATAGAACAGTTACTTGCAGAACATGGTAAGAACTGTTTGATGAGAAAACAAATAGCTAGTTCTTTATAATCACCATTTTATACATGAGGTTATTAATCACAAAAATGTCTTACCACTCTGCATAACCCCTAAATTCTTGAAACATAAAGAACATTTTCATATGCTTAGTGCTTAAAATAAGGCTTAACAGGAATTCTAGGCATAACAATGCTAGTTATTTTAAGAGTAGACTATTTGAAATAATTTCTGTTGAATGTTAATTTACAAAGGAAAATGGATAAATGAAATTTTTGTTAAGTGTAGCACTTTAGATTAGTTCTTATAAGTATTTCTGTCTTGTAACCAGTATTATTGAACTAATAACAGATCATTTTTATAATCCTTTGAAATCTACATTATCTATTTTTCTATATCTGTTTATAAAAAGTAAATAATTGTTATTGAAATGAAATGTTAATTAATAAATTCAAATGTTTTGTGCATTTATTCCATATCATAGATTCTGCTTGCCAAGGCCTACATTTACCACCTATGAAGTAGTAAAATAGCATTGCGATGTTATAAAAAGTTCTCTGTGTAATTTTATATGCAATTATATTTCATGACCTCAAGCTTTGGGGTGAAAACAGTAAGTCAGTGAAGTTCCCATTGTGTTTTGAATATAATAGATCTTAGAGTGTGATGGGAGGGTGGCTGCAATTGAGGAGGGAGAAAGAACACCTTGCTGTATTCAGGAAAGAAACTCAATACTAATGGACTGATTATTTTTAGAATCGCCAAAGTGTTCAGTTTGCTCCAAGTCCCATAGCGAGCTGACACTAGAAGGTGTGAGCAAATACAGGCAGAGAGGGGTCTCTCTTGTGACCGATGTCTAGGTACATTTTAACAAATGTGAAATCTCTCTCAACCAACAAACCAGTGTAATTTGAATACTTCTACCAGAAGCATGTAGTCCCAACAGTGGGATACTTAACTATTCATTTGGAATTTTGTACTTATGTAACTGAGAGGGAGGGTGATAATTGGGTTGGGGGCTACAAGAAACGTGCCATAAGAGGTCCCAGGCTCAATAAGTTCTCTTGGGGCAAATAGAATGTCAGTTTTGACCATTTGTTTTGAGAGTCAATCAGTAACTGATTGACTTTTCGGAACTTCTGTCCCTATTTTTTTTCACTCTGTGGCATTTTTGCCATTTAGCCTTGTAATGTCATTGTATATGCACATAGCCTAAAATCATAGTAATATATCATTTTGCTTGTTATTCATTTATTCAATATAGTTACACCAGTGTACAGGTGGAACAATAGCCTAGATATATCAATATAGATTGGAAATTTTTTCTTACACAAAGTGATGAGAGCATACAAATACAGAATATGAGCAACAAGTGGATATTAATCTGTTTTTATGTGATGCTTCTTCAACTATGTTTACCTATTTACTGAAATGTAGTGAGATATTAGATATTTTAACACAGTTTTATGTCATTTTCATTGTTGAGTGTTTCATGTAAGCACACCAAGGATAATTCTTAGTCATAGTTACAGCTGTATGGTATACATTGTTCCATAATGATTTTGACTTGCATAAGAACATTGAGAATTATATATGTTTAAACAGAAATGTTAATAGATGTTTTACTAGAGTTTAGATTCTTAAACCTGGTCATACTTTACTTACCTATTTGTTTCCCCTTTAGAAAGCAGAATAGTGTAATTATAGCCCTACCTGTGTCTCATAAAACTTGACCTAATGATAGCATACTAAAAACAAGGTAAGCTGTTGATATTCAACTAGTTAGTATCTTGACTTCTTCTCTGTCTGCAGTTCTTAATCTGAATAAATAAAATGTGTGCCTTTTCCAGCAGTGCTTCTTCCTCTCTTTTATTTTGTCCTACTTTCTATTCTTTTCAATATTTAATATTTATTAGGACAATTGTAAAGTAGTTAAACTATATTCTCAGCATTGATCACAGAATTTGTTTGTATCTTTTAACTCAGTCATCTGAATGTCTAGAAAATATTAAGCATTCATGATATTTGTTAAGTTCAAAGAAAGTCTTCCAAATAAGTTTATTTTAATATGACCAACTTCTTACTGCTGAATGCTTTACAGACTCTTCATAACATAGTTAATTGCTCTACATTCGAACTACTAAGATGTATTGAAATATCCATTAATTTTTTTACTTTATTACTAGATCCTAAAAAAAATTATAGGGCCGGGCGGTGGTGGCACACGCCTTTAATCCTAGCACTTGGGAGGCAGAGCCAGGTGGATTTCTGAGTTCGAGGCCAGCCTGGTCTACAGAGTGAGTTCCAGGACAGCCAGGGCTACACAGAGAAACCCTGTCTCGAAAAACCAAAAAAAAAA
>NW_021604705.1:5442509-5454557 GCF_004785775.1 Grammomys surdaster
TATATATATATATATATATATATATGATATAGATATAGATATAGATAGATAGATAGATAGATAGATAGATAGATAGATAGATAGAGATAGAGATATATCATACCATTTGTCAGATGATATGTATCTAATTCAAATCTAGGAATTACAAAGGAGAGAATAAATGCAATATTTGCCTATGGTTATCTTAAAATGCTTAACATGATAATCTCTAGTTGTATCTGTTTTCCTGCTAATAATATAAGTGCATTTATTTTTCCTGCTAAAAAGTGCTACACACTCCACATATACCACATATTTTCTTCATTTCTCTGTTATTAGACACTTAGGCTCTTTACAGCTTAACTATTGTGAATAGTGCCACAGTGAACATTGATGCGTGGAAATATCATTATAATTTGACCTTGGAAAAATACACAAGAGTATTATGGGTTGGGGAAAGATCAGAAAAGGGCAGTATGAGAAAGAATATGGTCACCGTACAGTATGAATGAAATTTTAACAATTAAAGAAAAGATATAGAATAGCTCGTATTTCTAGCAAATATGGCTTTATTTGTATCCACATGTATTTTATTTAATTCATATGGAAACTAAATATAAAACTGACAAGAAGAAGCACACCCCATAAAATTAATGTTTAAACATTGCAGAGAACCCCAAGGTTTAAGAGTTCTGAGTAAGCAGAGGTGAGAACATTAGGCCATCTCCCCTTGATCCAGGAAGAGATCAGTTACCATGCCACACATAATCAGGAGGTTATTAAATAAATACATAGCCCTGTGCATGCCATAAATCAGTTAATAAAATTTTTCTGGGGACAAATTGCTTATAAAATAACTGGGAAAATAAACAAATACCTTTCATATTACGAAATAAACCATGGCTTGTACATGACATGGATTTTTTTCTCGACAAACTATCCTTGAAGTCTTTTCTCATCTTGTTTATTTTAATGACTTAGGTTAGAATGTCAAGTGCAACTCAATAAGATCTGTTATGGTATCTATATAACTGGTTTTCACACATGAGCTTTTGCTCGGATGTTAAATAAAAAAAATATTTAAGAAAATGATACGTTTCACATGGGTTTTTAAGCTGTACAATAGCAAGCCGACAAACTACCATCACTCTAACCCAGTGACAAGAAGCAATGTAACCTCTCTTCACATTCATAGGCCCCTTACACCAAGTGGACAACAAGTATTCAAGCAAACTTACACATTAAACACTGGCTACAAAAACAGATTTTAGCATGTCATTAACATAGTTGTGGTATGCTGAGAGTAGGTTGTAAGTGAAAGAGATAAAGGCAGGGTGGAAGTGACAGAAGAAAAGGAGGTTTGGGAAGGAAAGAAAGAGAAGATAGGAAAGAGAATACATGTAACTTCACAGGGTATGAGAGGAACTGTACCCCACTCACCTCCAACACTCCTGAGACTAGCACTCCTGAGGGGAGGGGGGCAGAACTCTGGCGCCTCTAGTCCATCAGAGACCATCAGCAAGAAAAATGATGTCACAGATGTTTCACTGTATTTTCCCTTCATTCAATTTTCTTCTCTGCTCACATGCCTGTAAGGATCCCTTTTTATTTTTAAGTTTTGATCATTTAAAAAAAAAAAAAAGACACGTACATTTTTACTGAGTCTGGTGAGTCTCTAAATGAGAGCAACTATCTTAACTCAACATAAACATCCACTCCCCATGGTCCTTTGTACATATTCTCCATCCTTGGGGTGGATGGGGCGTCCCTTTTCCCAGGGTACAAGCACGGTGTTGGCATCATCACCTGCACTTGCAATCTCTGGGGACCTGTTGGTGAATAGTGGCTATTAATTAACATTTTACGATGTGCCTCTCACTCTTCAGAGGAAACACACTATATAAATGCCAAACAGTAATAATTTACCTCTGTTCTCCCCTTTGGGTTCCGAGCTTATTCCCTCTCACCCTCCTGAGGGGGACAAAGAGGCAACATTCTTATTATTCCTACCTAGAGGATAAAGTGTCACGTGTAAAAGCAGCTTCTAGGAAGAATGGCTGCAAATGTTTACGTGAACAAAAGAAAAGAGCAGTCTTTGACAGAGCTGACTGAGGAAGAAAGTTACCCACCAGAACTCCCTGCAATCAGGAAATGAAGCATAGATTGCTACCACTCCCCATGCCCCGACACTCTCTAGGACAATACCTTCCCAAGTCACAGAAACAGCCTGCACTGAGGAAAGTATTTCTGGATTCATCATCCCAGCGTCATGATGAGGTTCTAGTCTTACGTTTATTTTCTCATTAATGCCATTTGCAATGTAAGTCCCATTTGAATCTTCGCATCCTTGTTTCCACCAAAAATACTGTGATCGACATTTGTTCTGCTAAGAGAAGCGGAGAATATTATTTTATATTCTGTAACCATATTGGTTTGTAGTAATATATTATACCCAGACACAACAAAAAGAAGCTGTCCTGTTTCGAGGCCAAGAGATAAGGAATGGGTGAGTCAAGAGACCCCTGCTTCCTAATAGAGAGGAACACACAAAGCAGTTGAGGGGCCTGATGGCTTCCAGCAAAATCTTGACCTGAGTGCATTTCAAACAGCTTGTCCTTACTTCAATAAATATGTGAAAAATTACGACCATACTAACATCTGCCTCTATGGGACAAAGTTAAGGTATGCTTTTTCTACTTTTGTTCCCCACTTAAATTTTACTATTAAGGCCAATATTTTATACCATTCTTTCATAATAGAAGGAATTCTAATTATCATTTGAAATTTGTTTCATACTTTTCCCATCTTGACATTTAATATTTAATCACTCCCACTTAAATTAATCCATTTTATTATGGTTGATTCTGAATATGGAATTTTGATATTTCTTATCTCTTTTGCTCCTATACATGATTTTGGCCAATTTTTTGTCATAATTATGGAAAACAGTAAAGTAGTTAAAGACAAAATACATGGTGAAAACTCCCAACAGAATAGAAGGGAAGTAGACTGATACTTTACATTTTGTCTAGATTTGTACTCACGCAGCTTTGCGTTTTTCTTTAATCCAAGTATTTCTATGCATAGCATGCATGATGGCTCAGAGCAATCCAAAAGCAACCAGTTTAGTTCCCAAGCCTAGTGTAGTATGGTCAGTGGGCAATCTAATTTCTATGCTGTGGCTACTATCCTTGTCAATACAACCCTACACTGATAAAGGTCTGAGAAGTGGCTGCTAATTTTACCATCTGCCAAGGTGGACACAGTTTTCCTTCTTGAATGTCACTATTTCATTAAATTTAAGATTTAACTTCTTCAATCATAATGTTCAGAACTGGTTTTGTGCTGTGCCCTTGTTTGAGTTAGACTGAATATTCCATTGATATAAGTTGGTGCCATTGTCATAATAATGGCAAAACATCCTTTATGATTAACCAAAACCTTTCATTTAGAAAGGCAATTTCGACTCAGGAAACCATAGAACATTGTTTGTAAGGGGAATATCATAGCTTATCCACAAGGTCTGGCAAACACAGTGAGAAAGACATCAGAGGGCAGTTCGGGAGGAAAAACAGAGCTAACGGACTCATGACAAGGGAAACTAGAAACCGTTAGTACTTTTTAGGTTAGTTCTTAAAATTAAGATTTTCACAGGACATCTACATCTGTATCTCAATATATTGCCCTATATCTTGTCCTGTGAGAGTTCTTCCTTAATGATTGTCTGAAATGGAACAGTTAACTGAAGCTTTGCCTTGTAGTCCTGGTCAAACATCACCTTCCTGCTTAGCAAAGATTTTACTTCTTTACTTTTTATTTTCTTTCTTTTACTTACCTAGATATGTAATTGCATGTACACTCCCACCTGTGCCTTCTTTTCTATTGTGGTTATAAATTAATATTTTATTATGCATTGGGCACTCCATTTGAGTTAAATAATCTCAGGAGCTACTGACTTCTTCTCATTGAGTCAGTCATTTAAAACTCTGTTAAATCAGATTTAGTCTGGTGATCAGTGGCAGGTCAGTTCAATTAATAACGATCCCGATCGTTAACCTAAGAGACTGAGGGGGAGAGCTGAGAGTCAGGTGATGTGGCGGTCGGCTCGCTGATCCTGACTGTAATCTTTACAATTATAAGTAGCAAATTTTTATTGGAACAAGGGATCTAAAAAAAGATTTCCCAAGTCAGTCAAACGTATAAAAATATGTTTCCCTAGAAACAAAGAAGAAACAGAAGAGAGAGAGAGAGAGAGAGAGAGAGAGAGAGAGAGAGAGAGAGAGAGAGAGAGAGAGGCTGAGACTGCTGGCTTAGATAGACTATCTCTTTTTGATTGGGGAATTGGGGATTTTGTTTGCACTCAAGCAATTCCAGGTCTAGATTTCATAACGCTTTTGTTTCCTTCTCTCTCTTGAGGATGTAAAGCCATTGGGATGGGTTGCTAACACAATTTCTATTTTTAACCTTCAAAAGACAGGAATTATTGTCCAATAAATGCAAGCTTTGCTTTTTAACATTACTATAAATTTCAAGGTCTTTTGACTTTTCCTATACACTGTGTTCATTTTTGTGATGGAAAAAAATGAGATGCATTATATTAAGTTCAAATGTTTTGTTTAAAACCTTGCACTGAAGAAGAAAAAGATATAAACATCCTTCTTCAGGATTTCTTCGAACCCTTTTAAAGTTTATGCATCTGTATAATAAAGGAGAAATAAATGTGATGAGTCAGGAAATTTTTCTATCTTTTAAAGTGATAGTGTGTCAAGCAGTCACTGATGACTGAGAGGAAATACCACTGAAGGGGAACAACAGTGAGATTTAATATCTGTTTGCCTTCAAGGCAACCCATAAATATTATTAATACTTTATGACCCTGGCCAGAAAAGGAAAATCACGAGAGATAGTGGGAAATGATTTAAACTCCATGTCTTTCTGACTGGTTTTATTTTCTTTATTTTTATTTTATTACTTTTTGTGTATATTATTGAACGTGAGCCTCAAAGTGTTGTATTACACAATTATAGCATCACAATTGCTCATCTGGTCTTTTTATGTGCTTATTGGAATGCTGATTAAATATGTCTGTCTTTTCCTCTACTTCTTCTACTTTACCTACTGGTTGCAAGCCAATAGAGAATCATAATCTATTTTTCCCTTTGACCCAAATAATTTTGTATGTGAAATCCAATTATAAAAAAGATGTCAAGGGTAGTCTATAAGGAGAAAGAATTAAAATCTTAGGCAACCTAATGAGTGGATAGGGACAAGGTTAGGAAGGGCCTATTTTTACTCCTAGACTGCTCTTTCTGGAGACTATGCTAAGACTTATGGCCGAAGAGGAAGTGTTTAAAATGAAGACAATTGCAGAGGATTTGTAATTCTTATTATGCTAGAATTGAGGCTCACTGCTAAACATTAGCTCTTTTCTGTAGACGAGTTAAGTTTTCCCACACAAACTAGTAGTGTTATTTTTAAATATAGCATCTTTGGTCCTTACCTGAAATCACTAGTCACGGTAAGGTAGGCTTCCCCAGCAAGCATTGCTGTTTGCTCTCTCCTCCAAGAAGTTCGTATTTTTGATATTTTTTGTGTGTGTAAGAAAGTTTCACGGCTATCATAATTATTCATAGGATCAAATTTGTGACCTTGAAAGTTTTCTCATATAGCCTTCTAATCCAGACCAAAAAATGTATTTTGCATTAGGAATATTAACTTGGATTAATTAATGGAAGTTTTTCAAAAAGCACATCAAAATAGAGAAAAAACATGTATTTTTAATTCTACCTGAAAGCATTTTTCATCACATTTACATATATATGTGTGTGTTTTGTGTGTTTGTGTGTGTGTGTTGTGGGGTGGGCCACTTGTGTGTTTTTAAAGTCAGAAGACAGCTTGCATTGCAGGAATTGACGTCCTCCTTCTACCATGTGCTATCATATAAAGCAACACCTTAGTGATGCACTAAGCCACCTTCTCAATGCTAATGAATTTTGATAATGGGAAAAAAGGCACATATGCTATAAGTTATAAATATATTAGAATATAAAATACTTAAGCAAAAACCTAGTTTTTCACTCAATATGTATTCTTTCTAAAAACACCAAATTTAATAATTGGTGAATATTAGTTCACTATTCTAATCACGTAAATAATGAGGGCCTTTCTATTTTTATTGAAAATATTCAATATGCTTTGAATCAGTCTTATTACTAGCTTCACTAAAAATTATGAATGAAATCTAGTGAACATAGAGAATCATGATTTCCCATAATTTGTAACATTATGTTTGTTTTTTTAACCTTACATTCCTAAAAATATACTTAACTTTAAGCACGGTTGTAAAGTGAAATCATTCACTTCAGGTCCATGTGAGAACTTACTTTCTGGTAATATCAGCAAATGCATCACAAAGACATTTCATTTGCCATAAATAATTGATCACTTTATGGGTAGAATTGATTCCAACTGAAAAAAGTCATAGAAATTGATCCAGGCTACATTCTCAAATACCAGAAGAATGCTCTTACTTTTCTAAAAGGATTTTCCATATTTACCTACTTTAGCAGATGTGGACAATGATTTAGGTCAACATCAGCAGCAAAAATATTCTTAATGATCATTGGTTGCCATGTAAGAGCACAAAACTTTCCTTATGTTTGAGACACAAAAGAAGGAAGTAACACAACCTGTATTTTATTATTATGTATGAGATGTAAAGCTTTTCCTAAGCTTTAAACGCAACAGAAAGCAGCTGCTGGGAAAATATCATTACACATACCTTAAGCTACAAAAATCTAATTTAATGGTGACATTTTATTTTATTCAGATGGTCAATCCGTTTCTTCTGTTCAAACCAGCAAAGCTCACAGAAACTGTATACGGATGAAATCACTGTAAGGTGCAGGCCCATGACTAAAACATTCTTCACAGATTACACAGGGTTACACTGAAATGGAATAGCAGGACTAATGAGATGGTCTTCGGGAGGAGGCAGCCATTCAGCCATATTTGGCCATCTATGTGCATATAAACCGGCTTCCTGGAAAATGATAGAAGGTTTCAAAACCTCAAAAGAGAAAACACAAAATTTCTTTTTAAATAATGCAGTATGTTGCTCTTTTAAATCTATTCCTATTTTAAAATTAATCTTTCTCTTGTTTCCCCAGTCTCATAAATCCAAAAATTTCCTAAAAATTGGTTATTTTAACTATTTTATATATTTTTATGAGATGATATAGAAAATTAGATAAAATGAAAGGGAGAGATAGATATTGATATAGAGAGATGATAGATAGGTAGGTAGATGGCTGATTGATAGATGACAGATATATAGATGATTGATAGATAATAGATACATAGATGATAGATTAGAGATAGATAGAGGAGAAAAAAGAAAGGGAGAATTAATGAGTATTTTATTATTAGTCTGTATGATCATGAGCCAAACCTGAAAATTAAGTGTAATTTGACACTTTTATTGACATGTTTAAATAAGAAGAATAGTTTATGGCTCAGAAGCAAATTAAGAAATACATTTTAAACAAACAAATAAACAAAAATCATTACTAATTCTATCTCTGTATAAAACAAACACCACTGAGAATCACATTTTTAAACTAGTAATCTTTACTGAACATGAAAGTAAGAGATGTGTGTCTGCTTAGCAACAATGTTATTTTGAAATCATTACTCTCAACTGAGAGTAGATTTTATTTGGTATTTGTTCCTTCATTCATTATTTGTAGTTTATCTCTTGAGAGGACCCTCAGTACATCTATAGACAAGAGAAGATGATCAACTTAAGCAGCTGATAACAATAAAGACGAGGAGCAATGCAAGTTAACATTGCCACCGTGACATAAGCGTTAGGGAGAGATCTCCGCTGCACTGCATCTAGGAACCTCGAAGAGTGCCTTTGTAACGACCTTAAATGCAGCAAACTAAACACCTGCTGTGGATTGTAGCTGTGACCTTTACATAAATAAGACAGTCTTCCCACTCAGGAATGACTCCCAGGTGGTCCTGGCACAGCCTGGTCACATCTGTGAGATCCTAGGCAGTTGGGATGAGGGCTCGGCACATTGGCACTGTGCCACATGACCTTGTTCAAAGTTTTACACAAATAAGGAATTTTAAATATCTTCTAAGACATAACAAAAGAGAGGTTGAACGTCAAAATGTGATGCTGATGGCCTGCACAGGGTAGCTTTCTGCTCTGTGGCCCTACACATTCCTGATTCCTAAATAAGTATATTGGAGAAGGTAATTTTCAATTTACTGTCCTTTCAGAATTATCAGTAAAATTTAATCCTCACCAGACATAATCTACATACAATATATTATTTATTTTTTCTCAAGAATTACATACATAGAATATTGCCTACCTACTTTGGTCTCAAAATCTTATGAGGAAAGACAGAGGTTTAGACATATCATTAGAAAAAAATCTACTATTATATGTGAAACATTATAGGAAATATTTCATGTGGGAAGTCTTTTTGATATTCAGAAAGAAGCTGTATCAAATATTATTTCACTAGGTAAGATTCATAAAGAAGAGAAAAGGACGGTTGTATCTGGCAGAGAAACTATGTAAAATAGAAGGTAGGTAAAGGGAAGGAAGTTTAAAATTGTCAAGACTAATGATGTTGGAACACACTGAAAGTAGAAAATAGCTTCCTAGCCGGGCAGTGGTGGCGCATGCCTTTAATCCCAGCACTTGGGAGGCATAGGCAGGTGGATTTCTGAGTTCGAGTCCAGCCTGGTCTACAGACTGAGTTCCAGGACAGCCAGGGCTACACAGAGAAACCCTGTCTCGGAAAAAAAAAAGCTTCCTAAATAATAGAAGCTGGATCATAGAAGGACCTGCACAGATATACACAGTTCAGGTTATGGTGTCATAGCCTCTAGTTATGGTTCCTGGATCTTGTCCCTAAAGAGAGGGGGAGGGGAAGAGGGAGAGGGAGAGGGGGAGGGAGAGGGAGAGGGCTTTATCTGGACAGTTTTACAGACAAAGTTTGCAAAGAGATCAAACTAGACATGGGTGAAGACAAAGGGACCCAGAGAATGAGATGGTGCCTGAAGATAAAGTAAAATGCCAGAGTTAGTTTGAGGCCAAGCAGAGCAATTCAGGGAGAAGCTCAGAGAAGCCAGATTGAATCAGCCAGCTTGGTGAGGAGTTTGAACCACAATAGCTGAGTTGTATCAGCCAGCCAGAGTTTATAAAAAAACTAAAATTATTCAGCAATTAGTGTTCAAGACAACAATTATGCCTGGCAAATCAAAGATACTTACTTTACACTCTCACAATATCACTTAAACCCCCTCAACCCCAGTTTTTAAGGCATATGAAAACAACTTAATATTCTGTTTATCAGGCTGTACAATGGGAGAAATTACATAACATATACTAATACGGAAATATTAACTAAACAAAAAATACATGCACAATGTGAAATGTGAAATTAATCTCCTAGGTTGCCACATGCAGATTTGAAGGACATTTCTAAACACAGGCAAGCATCCTACCCGTGTTATGAAGCAAGCTCCAGAGTGTGTGCAAATGAGTGTTTCAGGAAGATTTTTGCAAATTGTCAAATGCTATTCCCATAACTCTACTACCATGATCTCATAATTCCAGAGCAGAAATACAGGTGATAGAGTCACTCCTGCAGACTTCCAAATCCTGCACCAAGGCAGTCCATAGGAACAGCTGACTTCCTCTATCCTCATCCAGAACCACCCTGCCCTTCCCATCAGGTTGTGAAAAGCAGGCAGGTGTGGTAAACTCTGCTATAGAGTAAAGTTCATCTTATTAGAAAATTTACATTCTAATACTAAGTTCACATTTGCTAAAGGTTCATACTATCATCTTGAAAGAGGAGAGAATTCATTGCCTTCTCCAGAGTTTTCTATCAAGGATAGGAAAATGTAACTGAAAAAATTATTTTGAATAATAGTAGGAAACAAATTTGAATTGTATTTTAATTATATCACAGACTAACTTGCTCCTTCGATAGATGCATATTAGAAGAGCAAAGGAACTATCTACATACACTGAGTGAATATTCAAGGGGAAAGTCGGTTTGACAAATGATGTATTGGATGCATTTGGCAGTCACTGTGTGGAGTGATGCATGATCTGCCTTACAGAGCAGAAGACAGTTGTAAGATGAGGTTTCTGAAGATGTGCATTGGGGAAGAAAAAAGTCAAATGAGGAGAAGCCAGACAATGTCTCCAAAACATGGTACGGCAAAGTCAGGAATTGTCACCAAAACAATACTGGGTTGGCAAATATTTAATCAGTAGATCATTGCAGTCCATAGACATGTGGATTGAGTGAGAAAACAAAAACAAATGATGATTTTATGGTCTTTCTGTTTATATGCTTAAAAATGTAATGTAATATCAAGTGTTTACATTTGCCCTATGATGTGTTTAGTGTGTTTCTGAGATGATCAGGCATTAAGGTAGATTAAAAAACCTAAACTTTTTATAAGAGGATGATATTTATTAATATCAAAAAATTTTATAAAAATATTTATAAAAGGAAATTTATATCAGAAAGTGTTCCCATATCATTTAGTATTTTAAAGTTTCATTTAAGTGTGATAGTGTAAAGTTAGTACATACATCAGAAAAAAAGATAGTCATTTGACTGTGGATTTCAAACAGTTCATTACTTACTTATAAAGTAATGGAGTTGGAGAGATGACAGTCCCTGCAGAACACTTCCAAGAACAATTTGAAAGTTATAGATGCTTATTATCATCCCATTTAATACACAGAGAATGGATAATATGAAATATGAATGAAGAAGTAAAAATTGGCGTTGTCAAAACAAGGTGGGGCTGATCATTGAGGCTCATTATATCTTAGAGCCACATGGCAGGGAGTTTTGATTAAAAATAAATGTCTGGTCACACGGTCATTAAACAACTCTTTCTATTTATGTCTTTTCAGTTTCTTTCTTAATAAGAATGTATATTCCCAGGTCAAATATGAAAATTATGTTGTTTCTATCTTTCAAGTTAATTGAATATGCCTTTCATGTACATCTAATGGAATATTCTCTTTTTTTAATATCTATTCTTTCTGTAGTATAGTTCTAGTCTGTGATATTTAAATCCAAATGATCATAAATATCTTATGACTACTCTTCTTCAATCCTGTCAGGGATCCCTCTGGAACTTAGGGACGCATCAAGTGTTACCATATATTTTTGGCTTTGATGGTACCCACCTGTCTCCAGCACTGTCTCACTCTGGGGGTGCTC
The DNA here is from genome assembly GCF_004785775.1 of Grammomys surdaster. NCBI lineage: Eukaryota > Metazoa > Chordata > Mammalia > Rodentia > Muridae > Grammomys > Grammomys surdaster. The sequence continues at coordinate 5,453,768 of NW_021604705.1, forward strand.
TTACTTTCTTCTTTCTTCTTGATACCATACAGTTTAGACTAAAGCCTTATATTGTTTCCACTTTCTGTCTATAGTTTGTTGCTGCTTGTTTTATTTATTTATTTATTTATTTATTTATTTATTTATTTATATTTTTTTACATCACTGCAGAGCAAGCTTCTTATCCTTCAGATTTCAGATCAAAGATAATTCCTCACATCAATCTTCCATTCCTTACTCTTTCATAATTTTAGTAGGCATATTTTGGAGAAAGCTTCAATGTAACTTTATATTCTGTGCCTCATGTCTTCCTTCGCATGGCATTTTAAATCTGAGGGCTTTTGTAAAATTATATTTTTAATTAAAAGAGCCATTGTTGCATGTAGTTCCTATTACCCTGGTTTAAGCTCTGGGCAGAACATTCTACCAGCCACAACCCGCTCTGTGTTCCCAGCTGAACACATGTGCGCACAGGAGCCACCCCAATCTGTGAATGAAAGACACATACACGTTAGGTGATTTTCAATATGCTTTTAGCTCAATGGCTGGACATTTCTAAACCTCTTGTGGCTAATATGGCCCTATGTTTACTCCTAGCTCAACATTTCCAATTCTGCCCTCAACTTAATTGCTCAGCTACCTTTAGTTCTAGCTCAGCAACCTAAATCTACCGTGAGCTTAGTTTCTAATCTCTCACCAGCTACCCCAAGGCCCAGTAGGGGAATCAGCCAATGGCCGCTCCACCCAAGATCTCACATGGCTAGTGGGTGGATCTCTCTCTCTCTCTCTCTCTCTCTCTCTCTCTCTCTCT
>NW_021604705.1:5454957-5491295 GCF_004785775.1 Grammomys surdaster
GGAGGAGGAGGAGGAGGAGGAGGAGGAGGAGGAGGAGGAGGAGGAGGAAAGGGAGGGAGGGAAAACGGAAGGAAGATAGGGAAGGGGAAAAGAGAGAGAAAGAGAGAGACTGTTTAGGGGTCTCCGGTGCCAAACCGACTGACCAGGAGACCAGTTCTTGGGCTCCTAGATGCACTGCTGGTATCTGCTGAAGAACTGAGATGTGAGGGCATATGGGCTGAACTGGCCTGCAGGTGAGAGAGGTGAGAGGGAGAAGCTCTGGGGACCCCCTGTGGGGTAAGAGACTCTTGGTTAAGGCACTCACTTGACTGGGTTGGCTAGCTTGTTTGAGTTGGCAGGCCTCCATATAGGAACATTGAGAAGTCTTCTGGCAGGAGATTAAGCAGCAGCTTGGTAGTCAAAGGCCTTCTCCACAGTTCCCCACAGTGGGACCCCAAAGACACAAAGAAGTCCATGGGTTTAAAAGGTTTATTGTCATGGCGGAAAGTGGATGAGCTGTACCTCCCCCCACCCCCTCTTTCTCAGGGCAGACCTGAATTAAATAGGGAGGAAGGAGGATCTGGGAAGGAATGCTTAATTGGCTACACCCTCTGGCCTTTAGGTATATCATTAATATGGAGATCTCTTGAGGCTGAGGCCTATAGTCATGCCCTCTACCTGTGCTAAGTGACACAAACCTCTCTTTGGGAAGGGTTGTGGGGGATTGTCCTATGTGATTGAAAGGTGCGGATCAATGGAAGTTTTGGCCCGTGTCAGGAGCCTGGAGTCTGGGAGTGTGGCGAAATGTATTCCATTCCTTGCAGGGTCTCTGGCCATCTCTAGCCAGGGCTCCACCAGAAACCAAGCTATCCTTACACAGTCCCACAGTTTTATGATCCAAACTAGAGTCATTTGGGAAAAGTGTCTAAGCTGACAAAATGTTTTCATAAGATTTACCTGTAGAAAAGTCTCTAGGGCATTTTCTTAATTAGTTATTGATGTAAGAAGTCCCAGCCTATTGAGGGGTGCAATCCTGGGCAGGTGTTCTTAGGATGTATCAGAAATTGTCCTACGCCAGCCATGGTGATCAAGCCAGTAATAAATACACCTCTATAGCCTCTGTTGAAGTTCATGATTGATTTCCCCACATGATTGGCTACAAGTTGTAAGAAGAAGTAACAATTAACCTCTTTCTTCCCCAAGAAGAAATTTTGGTTAGGATGTTTTATCCCAGTAACAGAAAAACTAACTAAGTTAAACCATGTCTCAAAGTTGAAACCCAAGGTCTTATATCTTCCATACCTGTACCATGATGGGCAGGTGTTCACACAGGAATGAGTATGCTGTCTCTGTCTCTCTGTATGTCTATTTCTTTTTGCCTTTGTCTGTCTATCAGTCTGAATCTCTCTCTCTCTCTCTCTCTCTCTCTCTCTCTCTCTCTCTCTCTCTCCCCTCTCTCTCTCTCTCTCTCTCTCTCTCTCACACACACACACACACACACACACACACACACACACACACACTGGGAAGGTATTAAAAACACACAAGCAAACAAATATACAGGTTAGTACAAAGGACACCTGAAAGACTACCAGGCATTTGCCAAGATATAGGAATCACAGATGTGAGTCTAACCAGATCATTGCTATAAAATAAACTTTTTCATACATGATTCCTCATGAGCACATTTTACCTCCCTCCTCCTTCTGAATGGCGTGCTGTGTACAGACTCACTCAAAATTTAAATCTGAGGAGCATTCTTAATAAAGCATGCTAGACTACAAGGAAACATACACATGATTTAAAGGAAATCAGCCATAGACAAAAATACAGACCATAGGCTAATTCTAAAGACTGAATCTGATGATCTCATGAAACCAGTGTCAGTACCAGCAATCACGGAACATTAGTTCTCCACATTCCTTCAAGGCTACATTGGCTTCTTCACCTTAAATTATTTGGGAAGATTCCAGAAATCACAGTTGCTGTATGTAAAGTTTGTCATTTCTTGTTGCTTGATTAATATGTACTCCTGAATTATAGGCTGCACTCTAAAATTCTTGCCACAGTGGTATTCTGAAAATGTAATATAAGCTGAAAAACAGGCCATATATCTTCTGTTAATTCCTCAGAAAGCTTCAGCATTAGGGTTTTCTTTCATGAATAAAACATCATTCAGTATGTAATTGTCAAAGCATAATTCCACCTAGAAAATGCTTCATAAAGTATAAGCTGTGAGATGTATATATTTATGACTATAGAAGAACAGTTAAGCTATACTAGACATAATCAACAATATTTTAAAAATAGAAGAATTCAGTTTTCTTTGAGGAGCTGGCCATTGGTAGTTTGACCATGCTCTAGTGAATATATCGGCAAAAAATATTGGTCTTTGTACTTTATTTTCTTCTTCTTTTGGGGGAAGGAGGAGTCACAGGTTTGGAGGTAGACTTGGAAATAAATGGATGGGGGTGCAATTCCAAAACAATAAAATAAATTATGTTGGAAAAATATAATCATCAGCTAAGACACAGATAAGCATTCAAAAGTATTGCTAAAAATAGAATTTCCTTAAAAATTTCAAATTTTATTATTAATATATTAGTCTTTGTTGCCAAAATGAAAAATACAAGTTGAGTAATGACTGAATAATATGGGATTCACTGATAAATAATAGTTAAAGACAAAATATATATTAGTTTTATATCAATAAGAAATGCATTCACTATCCACATATAATTTAGTTTCCTTTGTTTGAAAGAATTCCACCTTAATGCTATTTTGATTAGCTGAATATAAATAGATTGGGTATTTTAAAGTGGATTTATCACTTCTTGAATTGCTATGGTTTATTTTGGTCCCAAAGGTATATACAAGTTTAAAGAACGGACATCAAATTATCTTTATTGTTGTATTATGTCTTATGCTGCATCACTATGCAAGAAATACCAACCATATATGCATATTTGCTTTCAACTTTGCATCTAGAGTTAGTCATAACTAAAGGCAATGAAGACAGATGAAAAAAAAAGTTCTTTCCAAGTATTTGTGCATTAAAGAATACATATTCATATTGGAGCATTACTTAACAAGAATATGCTTTGTGCACAGAGCAACAGTGCAATGTTGAGAAAGTTCGATCCATTATTCTTCATCCTCTCCTGACTGCCACTCCTGGTGGAACACAGCAGGATAGTCAGTGGAGGTTCTTGAACATTTGCTCTGTCTGAATGTTTAAACATATTGAATGTAAGAACGCAATTAGGAGATATAAATGTCGGAGACATAAGGCAGCTGCAGACTGCTCACGAGGAACATTTATCAACATATTTAATCTACAATTCATTTCACATCTATAGAGCATCGTGTCTATTACATAGCATTTAGAACAAACTATGCTTGAAGCATATCACACTTTCCTAAATAAGCCAAATGGCATATATCCCATGAATTTTAAGTTTCTATTTGAGATGCTAAAATAATTTTAAAGAAATAAAAGTGTTTTAAGAATATTGAACTAAATAAGCCTACTTTTCAACTGACTGTCTTGGGGATTCTCTTGATTTGGAATGTAATTACAGCAATCTGTGCATACAAGGAGAAGCATTTCAACGAAGCCGTGTAACTCAATTCAGTACTTGGTGTACTTGGATACAAGTTACAAGAAGTCAGAAAATAACACCTGAAACCACAGTGCAAAATCCCTGTCTTTCCTGCTTCCTAAATGTATTTCCTTTCTGAGCCTCATCTTCCGTATTCCTGAATGGGGAAATATAATCCCTGCCCATCCCCAAAGCTTTGGATGTCTTATATTATGTAGCATGCAATTAAGCTTTGAGCCAATAACATGAATGCAGTTTATAAATCCAGTTGCTGGTTTCCAGGTTATAGCCATCCAGAGGGCTGGGAACACGAAACTATTTCACAAATGATTGTTTTCTTCAATTTTTTAAATGATTCTATTATTAAAAAAAGACGCACATTGGCCTCAAGTTGCACAAAAGTTTTGAAAAATATTATTACTATCCTTATCTCTCCTGCTTGCCCTGTACCCACAGGATCGGTAAATTGTAGTTCACAAGTCTTGACATTTTGGGAAAACTGTCTAAAATGTAACATCTAACATAAACTGAATACTGTATTATGAGGTCCTAAGTATGTTAAAGAAGAAAAGTAGCCTTCTTTTCTGCTGCTTTATTTACCTTTCTATTAGAAGGTTTAGGAATTTCCGTGAAAAAGGTGTTAAGACATTTTTGATTTAATAATTTCTGTGAATGTGCTATAAAATTCTGAATTCACGTTTAATTCTTACTATTTTGAAAAATAGAATAGCATTGCTGAACTGACCTAGTAAACTGATGCCTTTGAAAAGTTACAGGTAACAAAAGTTAACCATTTATTAACTTTCTTACAGTAGATGTGGAGAAAATTGTACTTAAAATTGTAATACGTGTGTGTGTATGTAAATTACAAAACCAGTCTTGAAGGCATACAGTTTTTCAGAATGGCAAATGAATCTTCAATGAATGAGTAACTTCATATGGATGTTGAGATAGGTTCTTAGTGTATATTCCATACAAGTCTAGAACTCACACCTTTATACTTCTGTCTCAGTCCTTCCTCTGAGACTCTAGTATGGCTCATTATACCCAGTTAAAAATCTTGCATTGTTTTGTCCTCATTATTTTGCTTAATGGACTGTCCTCACACTTTTATCTTGATTTTTTTTCTAGTTTTTCATCTCTGCTAAGGTCAATACGACAACTTGTAATCTTCTAGAATGACTGCTGATGTATTGTCTGAAAACAAAGTTTCAATATATTATAATTTCAATTTTTACAACCCATCTTCGCCATGTTAAAAAAAATTACACACAAATGCAGTGGTGCCCTTCTGATGGACTTCCCTTTGTTTCCACAATTTTGGGTAGATTCTTCTTACTCTTAGTGTTTCAGTGGCTATTCCACACTTCCTTTTTCTGATTTAACCTGGGTGTTTGGAAATATGAGGTTATGTTCTTAACTGACTACCATTTATCATTTTCTGCCTGTTGTCTTAAATACCACAACTTCCTGCATTGTGAGAACCAGTGACATGCTGGAAATGTAACAGATACCCTTAGGATTTGCATACAGACCAATCTTCTAGAACAGTGGTTGGTACTAGTGCCATCAGCTCAAAATAAGGGTAGTGGTAGCTATGAACTGTTGAGTCAAAATATGAACTCCTTGGAGAGCTAGGAAATTTGATCACAAACCTAGAAGCCTAGATACTCTTTGTAAAAAAGTATGGAGAATGCAAGTATTCTAAGCTTCCCAGCAGACAAAAGATATAAACTGATAAATTAATTTCTTATGCTATATTTGAACATTCATGAAAATATATAATATTCTTCTTATTAATTTATTTCTAGGATTTTCTTACCAATGTTAATTTAATATATATTTTTATAAATTAAAACATACATATATAATATCACATGTGTGCTGACCATATGATGAAGTAGAAGAAAATGGAGCAATAATGGCTCTAGTGTGGAGGATGTGTGAGACAGGACGACAATGGTTATGGGGATATTCTCAAAGTAAATTAGGGACTTGTGTAAACATGCTCGTATGTAATCCAGTATAATTTTTAAAAATACAATGTAAATTTTTAAAAAGAATGTAACTAAATAAGGAAGTCCTTTCTTTATAGAACAAAGCAATGAGCTTTTGCTCATATTAAATAAGCAGTTACAAAGCCTTTCTTCCTCAAATCTGTAGTGGAGGGAACATGTATTCTTGCAAACTTGAGGTATCACTTTCATGTGTCTCAAACTCAGAATCTTCATGATCATTGATTGCTTCTTTATGGATGCCCAGGGATCAATAACAATAACTTAATTTTAAATATATAAGCTGGTTATGAAAAATTGATGAATCCCCCTCCTTTAAGTAGCAAGTCTTTCAGTATTGAATATCTCAGCTCCTATTGGGAATTTTCTGGCATCTGCTCCTGATCATCGGTGTTTGAATAGAGGTGCTACAGAACTGAACATTTAAAATTGTTATTGATAGTACTGACAGGGTGGCTCAGTGTGTGAAGATCAGGGATCCCAGACAACAGGAGCTTAATCCTAGAGTTAATATGTTGGAAGGAGCAAACCAGCTCTTACAAGTTGTCCTCTGACCGACTAAGGCACAACAGGTCATGAAGAGTGTTCACATGTGCACAGATGCTGACACATGCACATGGACACACACACACACACACACACACCACACACACACACACACACACACTGCTACCACCACCATCACCACCTCTATCACCTCTACCACCACCATAAAATTAAAGAGTAAGATCTATTTATCTTTGAACCAAGAATAAATATATTTAGATAAGGACAAAAAAAAATACTTAACTGACTCTTTGCTCTGACTTTGTAAACTAAGGTGACATTAACAATTCACAATCTGCCAAAAAACTTACATTGTCTGTGTTTTTTCTTTTATCCTCCTTGTAGACCTTAAAGCTATTTACCTTAGAACATTGCTCAAAAACTAAATTAGTTTTATAAATATATTCTACAAATGGAGATTTTAACTGTATTTGAGTATGTCCCTATGTAAAACACTAAAATAGTATTGCAGGTGTTACACAGGAATACAGCCAACAATTCACTCTTGCTAGTGTGGGTTAAAAAAAAAGAACCAGTTCTTTACCTGTTGATAAACAGTTTGTTGAAGGAAGCTCTGCTCTAAATGTTTGACTATAGAATACACAGCTATACTGTTCCCTAAGCGATTATACTTATGAAACACCAGATAACTGAAACATTTAAAGCATTTTCTTAGTTATTCTTAGCTTAGTTTTAGATGGTAGAATTATCAATTGATATCTTCTACAGTCAAAGTTAAATGTTAACCAATGATGCTTCCTCCTATCCAATTACTCAACCAGAGTATGACATGTAAATACTAAATTATTTTCGATAAGGTATTTATATATTAATTTAGAAACACAAAAGTACCATGAACTAACTTCCCTTCAATCCTCAAGATACAATAAAGGGTTCTAGTCTCATGGGAACTGCATTTATCTCAAGACTCCCGAACAACTTTAATTTTAAAAGTTCTAGATATCTCAGTGTATGACTCACTGTATAAACATATATTTAAAAACATGAGGGTTTGGATATTTTTATAAGAGAATTTATCAAGTTGTGGCCTGCATGAAATAACCTCACAATATAATCTCCAAGATGCAAGCATTTAGGCATCTCATCACAATGTTACTTCTACTTTAAGGCCTGAATCTCAAGGATCACAAGCACTAGTCAGCTGCCAGATTTCCATTTGTGTTTATGCTGTATAGACAGACTCTATGCATATGACCTGCATAGATCAGCTGTTGAGCTGTCAAGAGCTGATCTAGCACTTGTCTAGGACCAGCTACCTAGAAAAGCCTTCCCTGGCAAGCCAGTTGGGAGGACTGCTTGGTCCCTGGCCTGCTTCAGTCTTCCCTTAACTCTTTCCTCTCCCTTATAAGAAAAGCAACACAAGCTTTCTTTGTGAAGTACTGACTACTACAACTCACAACTTTCCAAAGTTGTTCATAGAATAAACTTTAGATCATTTTGTAAATTAGTTCTAAACTTTAATGAAAACATGTGACCTTTCTTCCTTTGCACAAATGCATTTGGGAGAAGCTTCAGATAAACTGTAGGAATGATTCACAAGGAAATTTAAGAACTTATTATCCGTCTGTGGAGAAAGCAACCTCCAGTGAAAATCTCAGTTTGCTTCTGGATGTTTTCACTCACTTGGGACTCCTGGAAATTAACACATACTCAAATTATAGAAAAAAAGGTAATAATTTGTTAATCAAATACCTATGGAACATTTGTACACATTAAGTTCTCATAGTTTTAAAGTTTGTTAGTTTGCTAGGGTAGAAAATAGTAAGTAAATTAATTCTATAAAATTATGTAAAGTAAATGACTCACTCTTATTTGTGAAGGAGGCAATGGGGCAATTAAGCTTAAAATGTGTAAATAAAACTTTACTTCAAACTACCTACACTAATTAAATATTTTAGAAGGACGTGTCCATCAGTATCTTTACTTCAATAATGATAAAGACTTTATATTTAATTTTCATTCCTAAATTATATTTCCTATTTAAATAATCATCAAGTATAATAAGAGATAGAAAAATAATGTTCCACCAGAATTGATATTTAGTGTCATAAGATAGGAAGAATAGATTTCTGAATTTAGCCTCTGTTGTCTAGAACTTTATATGGAGATCTGGTTGGATTTGAACTCACAGATATGCACTTTCCTCACTTCTTGCATGTTTAAGACATGTACCACTATAAACAACTAAGAAGTACAATATTCCAAATTATGCCTGTGTACCTTCCAGCTTTTATATGGGTCTTATTTCATTGCATTTTAGTGTTTGACATAATTTAAAGATTGTGTTAAATATTGAATTATGTAACTCATTAATACAATTAAAGGAATACTTGGATTGTATCATAAAATAATCTTCCTAGACCATTTACCATAAATCATAAAAGTAACTTGTTTGTAGTTTGATAGCGATAAAGTATCTTCAAAACAGAGAGCATTTTATATGATTGGATGTCTATTCTATGAAATTTAATCTTGCCAGCAGATGGCAGAAAAATTCAGAATTAAAATAATTTTTGTTAAGGAGCATGAACAAAGAATTCTTTTGGGTTTGTTTGGTGTATATGTGTGTTTGTGTATGTGTGTATATTTGTATGCTGGCCATTTGAGGTGGGTTTTTTTGGGTTTTTTTTATAGCAAGAATCATCAACTTCAATTTGAAAACACATTTTCTTATATCCTTATAATCATGTTGTAAATATTTCCTAGATTTATATTAACTCTGGTTCTGTAGGTTTAAATATTATAAACAAAGTTATTTTTCTTGGCATTTGACTTCCTTCATTATGGGTGTTATATCTTCACACTTTCCATAATCAAATAACTAGTTGCTTGCTTTCTTTTTCTATATGTCTTAGCTGAAAAGAGTGATGATGCACAAGTATTGTGTTAGCAATAAAGACTCAATAAAGAGGTAATAGAAAAATAAATGGAAAAACAAGCTGCGCTGCCACTTTAAGATTCAGACCAACTAGAGACTCACCAGTGCCTGGCATGCACCTTGAAAAAACTCTTCTTAAGATCTAGCTTTAGTGCAACTCCACTTGATATTATCTGAATATAAAAATAATTGCAAGCAAAATAATAATAATAATAATAGTTCTAGCTGTTCTTTTAATAATATTTTACATGTATGATTTTTCTTGTTATAGTGTTTTTAAAAAATCAAGCCCTTATCAAAGTAAAACCAGGGAAGTATAGTTGAAATCAAGCATCAATGTTTTTTAACTAGGAAATTGCAGCAATTGCACTATACATACATTTATCTGCTCTGAGTTCTTCAACTGACTTGCTTCATTGCTTTGCTTCTTCATAATCTTGCTTTAAATTGTCTTGTCATATAAAGAAGTGTGTCAGGATGCAAGGTTCTCCCAGCAGCCCAAGGATCCCTTCAGCTATCTCCCCATCTCCCCCAGCCTGGGATCTCCACTCAAGATTAGCTTGACCTTGATGGTGTGACAGACAAATTTTCGGAAAAAAAATAGGGATGAAGTAAAGCTACTAAGATTATTAACTAGAGATAATGGATGATGCATACTTCGTATGTAGGTAGGTGCTTGGTCAATAGATACAATGCACCCAAGACACCAACCACCTGTAAGAAAATGAAATAGCAGTTTGTTTTTCATAATGACTACGTGTCATTCTGTGATCTTTTTTTAACAGCAAATAATGCCATTGCTGTTATTATTGTCCTCTGCCTCCGCCGCCTCCTCCTTTCTTTTCTTCTTCTTCCATTCCTCCTCCACCGCCTTCCTTTGTTAATGTGTTCGGGGTATGCGTTATGGACGCGGAAGTGGCATGCCATGTATTTGGAGTTCTGAGGAAACCTTTAGGGATCCATTATTTTTATATTTCTTTTCTCTACTGTGGGCTCCAGAAATTGATCACAGATTGGATTTGTGGATTGAATTCAGATTTTCAGGTTTTTACAGCAAGTGTTTTTACCTGCTAACCTTTACTGGTGGCCCAATTTTTTTCAAAATTTAAGTTACACTCTTTGAAGGATATATTTTACAGTGAAGTTTAAATACTTAGCAAAGATTAAGGATTAAATAAAACAATGTGAGATAATTTACTTAATTTTCTTTCTTTGAATACTTTGTAAATGAAATTGTAATGTGATTTTATGAGGTACATTATTTAGATGTAGCAATGAGGAATATCAAAGTCTCTCTCTCTCTCTCTCTCTCTCACACACACACACACACACACACACACACACACACAAACCTCAAGGTCACCCACATTCTTGTCCCATGGAAGTACAGCTTATCCTGTTAGAAGTGTCTCTACACAGGTGCCTTCTTGTCTCTGTAGACAAACTCGGCTTCATCAACTGCACTGAAGTTGATCTGAGCCAGCAGAAAATGCAAATGAGATCCTCTGGTAAAGATTCTTTTCCTTCTCATCCCTGTAAAATCCTTAGTGTTTTCTTGTCTGTCTACCTTGCCTCAGAAGGGCACTGATACCTCAGTTTACCCAAAGAAAGGGAGAACAAGGATTGAATTGCCTAATTAGTCAGGTTGGCTAATAGGTCAGGTGCGACTCCCATATAAGTACTTTCCTGACATGTTAACAAACATGTTTAAACCATGTCACTTGTTATCTGTGCTAAGAAAGTATGAACTTACTTTAGTGAAATAATCTGTACGCTGTAAGGGTATTCATTAGTATATTGTGGCCTTTAGGTAAATAAGGACAGTGTCCTTTAGGTGACTCTTCCATAAGTCATTATCTAAAGCTCCTAGGAAGATTGGAGCAGTGAGAAATTAAAGTATGCATCATCACCCATGATCCTTTGTGTTAAGAATATTTGTCTTATTTATCTTGCTGTTTTTTTAAATGAGTAGAAAATCTAAGATTTTCTCCATATTCCATTTGTATTGTGAAAGAAAATATATAAAACTGGCATTGTTTAGATAGGCCTAACAAGGATAAAAATAGTTTTGGGAAAGGACTTGATGAAAAAGTTTATGGGATGTTACCATACCTGTTAAAATACACAGGAAAGACTCTGACACTTTACAAAGATTTACTTCCAGGAAAAAAAAAAATCTCCTTTGCTTGCACAAATGGTCACATAGTGACAAGTGACCCACTGCACCAAGTTCAGACAAGTTGCAAAAGAAAAAGAAAAATGACACTTTTTGTCAGTGACAGATGAACTTCACATCCATCAGGCTTCTGTGAGGAAAGCAGCTAGGTGAATTGCGGCTGCTGTCTGCAAGTCTTTCATCAGTCCTACCCCACAGAGCAAGGCTTGAGGCAAAATGCATAGTTTTCAAGGACTGTGCTACTACACAATTTGACTTCTCAGGCTTTTTAAATGCAGCCTGATGTAACACAACAAGGATCAGTACAAAGGAAATATCAATATTTGCAAAGAAACAAGAAATTGAAATGAAATTCATCATATAATCTACCAGGTCTAGGAAGAAATGAAGATTTGAATTATGAGTTATATAATTGCACATCGTCTTGAGAAATGTTCCCAATAATAATATAAAATATTTGAATAATCTTCCCTACTAAACATGCATGTCTTGATTACCTGTTTGGGGACATTTTCAAGCCTCTAACATAGGGATTGAATTCTTCACCTTGATGCCCGAGAACTTGTCTCCAAAATAAGACTATAGCAGATCACTCATCTAAAATAATAGTAAAGCTTGTTTATGTTTTAGCATTTGGATACTTTTAAAACTTGTCTTAAAAATTTTTTAGTATTTCTTTTCTATATAATAAATTATTCTGTTTGCTAAGTTTTGAACATTTAAATAAAAATGAGAAATAACAAAAGTGTAATTCTGATTTAAATCTTTTAAATTTGGACTCAGGTTACTAAAAGTAAGTATAAAAATATTTGCTTTTTTCCCCTAAGACTAGGTCACACTAAGTAACCCATGTGTCCTGGAAGTTTCTATGTAGTCCAAGGTGGCTTCAAACTCCTGCTAATGCCTGGATGACAAGCATTTATCACAGTGCTTACCTTTTTTTTTTTCTTTACTTTACTAAGTATCATAGGCTGTCTTTGAGTTCATGATTGTTCTAAATAGCTTTTTGAGTTCTGGGATTAAGGGAATATATCACCACACCTGACCTATAAAATTGACTTAACATATATAGAAAAAGTTAAAAGCTATAATGCTTAAAAATAATTGAAAACTGGAAGATTAAATCAATGCTATTATATTACTCCACAAGAAACTTTTCATTTATTTACAGAAGGCAATGTTATTAGATTAGAGTTTGTAGACTACATACAAAAATTCTGCTTTCTAGTTTCCCATTCATCATCTTAACTTAGAAGAAAGAAATTCAGAGGGAAATGAGCAAGAGAAGGTGAATCCATATTCTTTTTTTTAAATAGAGTATGAAAGGAACATTAACTTAGCAAAGGAAATGAGGCCATTGATAGTTTTCTAATAGTAGGATTGTCAAGTCAAATTATCTGCAAATGTTCATTGCAATGTTTCAAATGATGTTACTTTGTAAAGGATTCCTGAACATTAGTGAGCTTAGAGAGCTCTTCCTACTGTGCCAAATATATGACTACATATAAGGCAACTTACTATTTGTTGTCTTGTAAAATGTATTGCTATTATCAGAAGAGTAATCTGAATCTCAGGTTAACCACTTTGTTTCACTCTTCCACAGTATGTTAGGGATGTAAACATCTGTAATGAATTTAGAAGTTGTGTGTGTAGCCAGGCAAGAAGTTGTTCTAAAATGACCCAAAACTGACAGAAGGGCTTTTCTCTATGACCTTGATTGTCTGTGTAAATGACCTCAAATTTCCTCAAAAGGGAAGAGAATCACATGTTTGGAGATCAAGGACAGATAGTGTGTAAAAAGTTCTTCACCCATAAATCTTACTTTAAGCTGTATATTAAGGGAATATCATTGCAAGAAGCAAAAATATGCATTAAAGATAGAACAATGGGATGTCTATCTTAAAGATGAGGAACCAAGCAAGGATTCCTTGAACTTCTTTCCAAACACTATTGAAAGTCCTAGCTAGACTAATTTCTCAAGAGTCACAGGGCAGAAGGATTAGAAAACAAACAAATAAACTAAAACCTGAAAACAAAATTAGTAGATGAAAATTATCTTATTTGTAGGATGCATAAATAGCATTATAACTGTAAGCAAAATTTACAAAGTCGTGAGAGGTAAAGCCAACATTCAAGTTTTAGTTCTGCTTAGATTCATTAATATTGGACTACTCCAATAAAAAGTTTCACTTATAATAATGAAAATAAAGTGTTAAATATTGGTGAGTTGACTCAAGAGTTAATAGTATTTGCTATACAAACGTGTTGCCTTGGGTTTGATTCTTGAATTCAAATAAAGGCCGAAAGAGAGGCCACATTAAAATTCATGACATCCATGCCCACACACATAACACACACACACACATACACACACACACACACACACCTCACTCACAAAATCAGTAGATTTAAAATCTGAAAAGGAAAGACAGGAGAAAAATAGGATGGAGATAATCTTATACAACATAGAGGGGAGAGATGGGAGGAGAGAGGGGAGGAGAGAGGGGAGGAGAGAGGGGAAGAGAGAGGGGAGAAGGGGGAGAGGGGGTACAGGGGGGAGAGGGGGGAGAGGGGAGAGAGGGGGGAGAGGGGGGAGAGGAGGGAGAGGGGGACATCACACTTCTAAATCTGATTAAGGAAGAAATAAATGAGAGGAGATATGTTGTGTGTTCACAGATCCAAAGATGCTGTTAAGCTTTCAAGCATGACCTATACATTCAAAAGATTTTTCCCCAAGTCTTACTGTCTTTTTTTATAGTGTTCTAAAATAGCAGCTTAGGTATAACATTTCATACTTCCTAACTATGTACTTTGTTTAAGACTCTATATTACCTATATTTTCTATACCATGAAATGCTGATGTCATAATTCCTTGCCATACAAGTATTTGACACATGTTTGGCAGGTAGATGTTCATGGTTAGGACATATATGCAGCTAGTGTGCAGGAATGCTGGATTAACTCCACTTTAGTTAGCTCAGAATTTCAGAATAGAGGTGGCACCACATCAGATGTGCTTCCATAGAGGGTCTGGATTACAAAAGGAAATATCCCAAGTATACTGAGGGGGAGGCGTGTCACTCTTAATATTGATGTCATATGATGTAGTGTGAGTTGTAGTCTCAATCTTGGAATAATCAAGCCTCTGTACTGTCTTTGATCCATGATTCTGAGATGTTTCTCTTTTACTCTATTTTATTAGGTTAATAGTTAAGCAAAATGTGCCCTTGTCCAGGGTTAGGAAGTGATTGAGTGCTATCTAGCACATTCCTACTGTAGTAACCATGACACCATTCCTCTCTGGGACTCTTCACCTTGCAAAGACGAAACTAATACATTCCTATGCCTTGCCAGTTCCTGGTAACCGTCATTCTAGTCTCTACTTCCTTTTTTTGTCCAGGCAGTGGGCAGTGGCACTATATAGGCTATATCAGTGAAGTTTTACAATTTATTTACAACTTTGTAAAATATTTACAAAATATTTTCATGTTTTTATTGCCAAATTATATGTAAGTTAATGTCCTCAAAGTTTGCATTTCCCTAAGGTATGCCTTCATTTTATATATATATATATATAAAGGCTTAAAATATGACAAATTCCACAGATTATTTTATTTGATGAAAGACAGAAACCTCTTTCTCTAAACTTAGAGACAAGAAGAAGCTTTCTCTACATTATTTCTGTTTGTCATATTACATGAAGTTCCAGTCAGAGAAAATGGGTGGGCAAAGAAAGAGACGTGCAAAGTGAAAGGGATAAGAAAAAACATTTCTGTACATGAATAATTTTTCTCAGAAAAGTCAGTAGTTACACTAAATCCTATTAGAACAAATAAATTATTTCAGCAAAGAGGATGTATATAAAGTTTATACAGTTACTTGAAATTCTATGTGACACAAATTAGGAATATGAAAAATAAATATTTTCAATGTCATCAATAAAAATGTTGAATTTAAGGAGGTAAAAGACTTATATACAGAATTTCAGTGTTTTCAAATGGAATTATAGAAATCAGAAATTATCTTATTGTGTGTATGCACATTTCTTTAATGATATGCTTGTGTTTTCATCCATGCTGTCATTACCAAGAATACTGCTGCTAATAATGCACATGTTGAATAATTGTTGAGATCCTGACTTCGATTATTTTGATAAAGAAAAGTAGAAGTTACATTATGAGTATAGACAGTCCTAAGTAGGTTGAAAGCATCATTCTTTCTCTCCCACCCCATTCTGTGTGTGTGTCCATGTGTGTATGTGTATTTGTGTATGTGTGCACTTGTATACATATGTTGAGACCAAAGTGGAGACCAAAGGACAGATAGAGGACAGATTTGGGTATCAGCTTTGTGAGTCCATCTATTTTTGATAGAGGAGATCAGATTTCACAATTACTTAAAACTTATAAAGTATAATAGTCTGTTTGACTTCTGTGCCACAGGGATCATTCAGGCCTACTGCTTCCCTGGTGCTGGAATTTCAAGGGCAAGTATGTACCGTCACATGATTTTCAAGTGGGATGTAGGGGTTGGAACTTAGGCCTGACTGTTTTCAAAAGAAGCAATTAGCGAACTAATTGAGTCTCCAACCCCCATTTAATTTTTTTGTAGTATCATCTTGCATACTGTTTTCTACCTTTGCTATACATCTTTGTCTTCCCACCTCAGGACTCAGAGGATCTATTTTTCCACATTCTGTTTCTTTTTGACAGTTGGCATTATTATAGATATGAGGAGTATCTTATTATACTATAGCTTGAATTTTCCTAATGGAATATTGATGTTTATGATAATCATATTTAGTGCTCATTGGAGACTTATTTAATATCATTAGAGAAGTGTCCATTCAAGGCTTTGATTACTAATGAATCATCATGTTTGTTTCTTCTTTGTTCAATTTTTAAAAATTATATATCTTGGATCTTAATTGCCTATAAGTTATTTGGGTAGCAAATATTTACTGCTATGATTATGTTAGTAATGTAGAATTTTAATGATTTTCAAGTTCACATTACTGTTTATTTCTATTACCCATGTCTTTGATATCAGGCCAACAAATCACTGCCAAATCTAATGTCATTGAGGTTGTGCCTCATGATTTACCAAAGTTTTACTGCTTAGGGTTTTATGTTCAGACTATGGATCCATTTCCTCTTATTTTTGTGTGAGGTTTTGACAATGATCCAACTTTAACTTTTTGCAGGTGGATGTTCAGTTTGCCCAGTACTGTTTGTTGAAAGTAGTATCTTTCCTTCTATGAATGGCTTTGGCACATTTTTGGAAAGTCATTTCACCAAATAGGTGAGACTTCATGTTTGAATTCTACTCTATTGGCTGATATGACTTTTTTTTCATTTTGTTTTCATTAAAGCTTGCCATAAACGTTAAGCCCAGGCAAAAAGCTTCTCCATATTTGTTTTTTTCATTCATGATTGTTTTGGTTATCCAGTCCCTTTAAACATCTTGTGGGCTACAGGAGAGATTTTTCTGTATTTTCAAGAAAGAAGTAGAAAATTTTAAAAAGAAATGAGAAAGGACTTTGATGAGAGTACATTGGCTACATAGATAATTTAAAGTTCCATTGACATGACAACAATATTGTCTTTATTTCGTGAACACAATTGTCTTTTCTTTCATTTTTTTTACAAATTTTAGAAACAGTTTGCACATTTTAATATATATGACTTTATCTCCTAATTCTAGATAAATTATTAACATGTTTTGTTCTTTATGAATTTTTAAAAATGTTCTCATATTTTTCATCATTAGTATCTACAACTACTTATATGTGTATTAACAACATAATTTCCCAAATTTGATGACATATAAATATTTAAAAGTTTAAAGAACCAAAAGTATGATGATCTCAAATGATACCATGTCTAGACACACATAGTAAAAATATTTCATGCACCTTATTTGTGTTTTATGAACCTGAGAACATTATACATTGTTGAAATCTTAATACGAACAACCATCTTTCTTCTGTATCCTTTGTGTTTGCAAACTTAATTCCTTTTATACTTTCTCCCAGTGAGTTCTTCTATAAACAAGCATTTTTATAGCTTCTATCTAAATCTTCTCGGTGGGTGGCTAACCTTTGACAATTTCTGTTTGAAAAGTCTCATCAGAAACATCTATTTTCATGGCTCTGTCCTAATATCAGATACAACACAGAAATTGTCATAGGGTGCATACTGATCCTGTCGAAATAGAATAATAAATTTTGCTGTCTTGATTGGGCTCAATAGAAACACTACAGATGAAGCCAGCACTGTAATCCACAATGTAAAATAGAAATACAGTTTTACTTTGCAAAATATAACCAAGCTTAAGGCAGGACTTAGAATGATGTAGAAATCTGTCCCTGTAGAGCCCGGCAACTTCAAGTGTTTAGATAAGCCTTCCATGCTGTCTGATCATCCCTGCGCTCTAACACGGAAAGCTGTTCCTTAGCTTAGAAGAGTGGAGAAAGTAGGTTGAAGGTTCCTAGCTATGTCCTGTGGGTTACATGCAGCAAGAGGAAACGCTGTTGATCATCGCTTTACTTTCAAATCCTAAAATCACAGCAGTTCAAATGTACAGGAGCTTCGTGTTCATTACTAAAATTCCTTACGTTGTCCAGCAGAAAAGTCATTGGATCTAGAAGATAAAGACTCTGGATCTAAGAAATACTCTCTCTCTCTCTCTCTCTCTCTCTCTCTCTCTCTCTCTCTCTCTCTCTCTCTGTCTCTCTCTCTCTCTCTCTGTCTCTCTCTGTTCTTTAATTTTTCTCCTTTCCTTTAGTTTAAAGTTTTTCATGGGAAAATAAATGAAGAGACATCCCAATGAAGAACAGGGACAGCACAAACGGGCTCAAGCAATGTTTTTCTTATGTCCGCTGTCATTGAGGTTCTGAGAGTCTTGTTACCCCTGCAGCAAGCTGCTCTAGTCTCACTGCAACAATAGTCCCTAGAGGGAAGGCATTCCCCTACCACTTCTTTTGCCTAACTGTGACCCTGGAATATGTTCTCAATGATATTTTCTTTTATATTTAATATTTAATGGACAAATACTTAGGGCTAGAAGTCTAGGCCTAAGTGGTAGAGCCCTTGCCTACTAGTGCAAGGCCTTGAGTTTGGTATTTAGTACTATAAAATGATTTTAATGAAATCTGTCATAAGCTGAATTTTAACAAGAAATTTTATCAAAATAGCATATTATTATGTTTTTATTAGCATATGTGTATTACATTTAATTGTAATAGATTTACAAATATAAATGTACCATATGAATATTAAAATGTTGCTTAGGTGATCTTCTTCTCTAGAATTTTAAATTCTTTCTGTGGTAGGTATTGGATACCTAATTGTGGTCTTTACCCAGACATGATGAAAAATGGTCATGCACCTAAATCTTGTTTTAAAAGACACAGGGCTGTCCCTCTATTATGATTTAAATGATGAAGTAACTCACACTTCAATGTCTTCCTGACATTATGCTTTAAAAAATGATACAGTCCATGCAGCTCAATGGTCTTTGACTACATGCGTATTGCCAGAGGTATTAAGAAAGGAGTCAGGCATCTGGCTGGTTCCTGGCTTTGCCAACATATTCCTGCACTAAGTCTGTAATTGGCTGGCCACTTCAGTGGCACCAGTCCGGAGCCCACAAGACATCGATGTGGCTGCTGGCTCTGTTGGCCAGCTCCAGTTCCAAGGCCTCCAAAGCTTAAAGCATGGCCCCTGGACCAACTCTACCACCTCCACGCTTCTCAGCTTAACCCCAGACAATAACCTCCATCCTCGCAGCAGATATCATAATGCCCAGTACCTGGTAGAAATAAGATTCGGTTTTTTTCTTTTTTAATTAATTTTTTATTGGATATTTTATCTACATTTCAGATGTTATCCCCTTTCCCCATTTTCCTCCCACCCAGAAACCCCCTATCCCATTCCCCCTCCTCCTGCTTCTATGAAGATGTGCCCCCACCAACCCACACACTCCCACCTCCCTCTTAATGCTTACAGTTAACCAATGGATTTATATATCAGCAAAACTCAAATCACAAGATGCCCACACAGATAGACAAGTTATCCCATCTATCCTAACCTTTTTATATCATCTCTGCCAAAGGCTGGTAGCCACACTCGTTAACGTCAGCTTCCATCTCCGCTGCATTTCTCTCCCTCCTAGTTTCACACAGCCTTCTTCTCTCTGCCTCCCTTAGCCCCACCTCACTTTTCACTATCCAATCATAGGGCTCCCACTGCAAATAGATTAGGCAGAAAAATTTCTGCCACATCTGCAGGTATAATTACTATTCAGACAGGCTACAGTTATAGAACTGGTCTTCAATAGATCCAATCACAACCTCTTTATATGTTACATGCATAAATGTCCTTGAAATGTTAATTGAATTGTAGTATCACAGGTCACTCTTCTCTGTCTTTATGTTGTAATATACCTTATACACGTACACGTACCTACACAATGAAATCCTTCCAGCACACTCTTTATATAATTTTTGCTGCATATCTGTATATATTTCATTTTAAGTTTCCTATCTGAAGGGTATAGAATATAGATAGCCAATACATATTTAATAGATTTGGGGGAATATTCTTAACATCTTTTGTCATTACCAAAACACATTTTATTAGTTTGGGATTTAGAAAATTATTAAACATATTTAATGTTTATGTACTTTTCTCCAACTCTTTTTAATGGAGGGTTATTTTTTAATTTATTTATAAATACTTCATTTTTCATCAGACAACTTCTAGGTTTTTTCTGAAACTGTATATTTGTTTTCAAGCTGAACTCAAGTTAGGAGGCAGTGCCCCATTGTTACTGCACTGATGAAATGACACCCAGCTGAGAAACTACTTGAACACTTCTCAAAGATACTTTCTAAAATCTATGGGTTAAGGAAAACAATTTAATGGGCTTGTGAATTAGAATTAGAACTTCCTAATGTTCTATTTGTTTTCATTCTGTCAATCCAATTGCAGAAAACGTCAAGAAATTCTTCTTATCATTTCCAGATTACAATTTTCATCTCTGGAATACTTTGCTCTCATATATTATAATATCTTTCAAGTTTTAAAAAATATTTCATCAAATGCTTCTTAAAATCACCTTTCTTATTAAAAACAAAGCTGAACATTAATGCTGTCAATGCATTGGATTATTTTTAACTCAAATGTACAATGTTTTAAAAGTGAATTACGCTCTGCTAAGATCTAAAGGTAAATTAAAGCCAATCTTTGAGTTTATTTTAGAAGAATGACTTATTAACAGTATCACTTTAAGTCACTGTTAACTAGAAAGAAATTTTCAAGTGAAAATGACTAAAGGATAGTTAGTTATGTTTAGTTCTATAAAAACCCTTTGCTAACTCTAGGAACACTAAATGTCCCCCTTTGTCTACTTCACACCATAACATGATACACTTTTCTGTATAATAGACCTTCCAAATGAGTTTTTCCACAATTACTTTCTCTTGAAGTTATTGTTATCATTTTTACCAGCTTCAGGAATTATTCCAATCATCCAAATATCTGATTGTTTAAAAAATGTTGCAAAATTTTATGCTTTTAAAATTATTTTATTATACTTATTATCATCGTCATCATCATGTGTATGTATGTATATGTGTATATGTGTGTGTGTATGTATGTGAATGTGTGTGTGTGTCCCTTGCATGCATACAGGTACAGCAGTGCATATGTGAAAGTCACAGAACAATCTATAGGAGTTGGTTATCATCTTATTATTCCAGGGATTGGGTTAGATTAATAGATTTAGCAACAAGTACCTTTACTTGCAAAACCATCTTGCCATAAACTTTTATTCTGAAGTATGATACCTAGTAGTACACAGAACTGAAGAGCTACTTTAAATAAGTCACTGAGATGCTGAGGTTTCTTTTGGTTGTGGTTTTTGTTTTTGTTTTGTTTGTTTTTTGTTTCTTTCTTTTTGTTTGTTTGTTAGTGCTAGCATGATTTCCTGTGGTGAAATTGAATCACTTACTTAGCATGTAGAGTGCACATGTCATAAGGTATGTGTGGATTTCAGAGGACAGCTTGCTGTGGTCAACTCTGCTTCTACTATATAGCTCCAAGGGAATCAAACTCAAGTCATCAGGCATGGATGCTAGCACGTTAAGTACTGAGCCCTTACTACCTCTTTAAATGACCATCAAAAATGTTAAGGGAAATTAAATAGAGGTAGCTTTGCATAAGTAAACAACTTATCTTTCAGAATAATTAATTTTTAGATGATCCCACATATGTAGACATTGAAGGAACATAGACTAGGTCATTTGTAATTTGTAAATATGGTTATTTTGACATAGTTTTATGAGAAAAATATTTTTTATACTGAGATCACCTACACTATGTCTTTTTTATGGGCTAATTCATTATGCTAAACAAAGTAGACAAAATTCCACTTAGAGTACGAAAAAGTTAAATATAATACTCAATTGCCACATAAAGAATTCAAACATGTATCTGTGCAGTACAAAGAAATCTTAAAATTGAATAGAGCAGAAACGAAAGCATCTCTGTGCTAAAATGTCATCTATACTGAAGAAGTTAAGAGAATGCTTTTAATAATAGAAACATTAACAGAAAGAAGTGCTGAAGAGATAAAATTGAATTGTATCTTCCCAGTGGCCCTACTGGAGATGGAATTTTGATCTAACATAAGTAACTATGATTTACATTTGCTTTTTGTAACACATACCATGCTAAGCCAGTTCACAAACTATCCCATGTTTCTCATTAGGATCAGGTTTCTCTCACGATCTTTATCAGTCATCTCTGGGATAAGAGCTTTTTGTGTTCCCCCATCCTTACCACTACTATATGGAGTAGACTTTTCTAATCTAATTCTAGGAATATGAATGACAATTATTTGGGTTTACTGCCAAAACTCTGTACTGATAAAATTTCTTGTCTGTTGTTTTTGTTTGTTTGGGTTTTGGATTCTAAGATATGGTCTTTTTATGTAGCTTTTCTTTGCCTATAATTTTCTACATAGACCAGGCTATCCTCAAAGTTGAACAGATCCATTTGCCTCTCTCACTAAAGAACTGTCATTAGAGGCATACACTAACACACCTAGCTATTGATGATATGTTTAATGTCAATAATCTACAGTATTGTTTTGTTTATGCACAAGTTTATTGACCATGTAGTACTTTACTACGTCTATACACCACCATCTTACATTCACCAAACTTTCCAGAAAGATTTACCTGTTTCCTCTGATCTCTCTGCATGTGGCTTTATCAACACTATTATCAAATCTTATTATAATTATATTTCTACATTTAGTCCTGTATCCATGTCTGTAAATCCTTTGAAGGCTAGGTACTCTTCCAGCTCAGAGACCTTGTAATGGGAATGCCAATAGAGTCTTCTTAAATCAATTGAAACTTATTACATTCTCTTCTGTTATTAATGACTAAAGCTGGTTCTGTCTGCTATTCATCATGCTCAAACTGGATACTTGTAATTCTTTACAGGCACTAAAATACTATAATACCGGATTTTAATTTTGTCAAGTTTATTTGAATTTTCACTAATATTTGCCTAGGGAAATAATAATAAAATGATTACTTCATTGGATGACATTTGAAGTTAATGAATTCTGCTTCCAAAAGCTTTATGGAAAAATAAATAGATGCTAAACTTGGAAAAGGTTCACTCCCTAGTTCAAAGAAAAAAAGGGATTTTAAAAGCTTGTAGACTTTGAAGTCCTCCTCAACATCACAGGACACCATAAATACCATTGGATTAGTTAGATACTGATGCATCATATTCATGGAAAGTAAGTTTCCCTTCAAGTGTGTATATGCTGAAGAGGCTTGTATAAATTAACTTTCCTCCCACATAGAAGTATCAAATATCGTTTAAAACAAAACTTATCTGTGGTGGATACACGTTGTATAGTACATTTAGACATCTGGAATATTAGAACTAATTAATTTTCTGAATAATTGCATGTTGTCATTATTATTGCTAAATTTCATTATAACAGTTGACCCTGGAGATAATAATATTGAAGAGATATTTTGAGTACCCCAACTTGTATTCACTCCAGCAGCATACATACTAAAACTGGAATATGTTTCTAAGGGTTTTAGCAGGTTACACTCCATAAACTTCTTGAAAATATAAAGGTTCCATATTAAGTAGCAGAATATGTATTAAATTTCTGTATTTTCCTAATTTATCTTCAATTACTGTTCTGGAAAATGAAGTCTGAGGTCCTATTACACAGTTATGTTGTGTATTTCTTTTTTTAATTTGTATCTATTTTTTGATTTACATCCCAAAAGCTGGTCTCCTTCTAGGTCCAACCAAACATAATTGTGTGTTTTTTTATTCAGTCAATGTGGACTTCGTAAGTGAATATGAAAAAGCAGGTAGAAAATGCCCTTTATTGGTCAGATTCTTGGGTATGAGCCTTCTTACAGTCAGTTATTTACTAAATAATCAAATACACTACTACTGTGTTCAAATTATCACTCTCTTCAAAAGGGAACTGATATAATGTAAATGATTTATGCAATTTGAAAAGCACATCCTTAGCACATCAACAGTATATCCTTATAGTACTGTTATTTATTTATATTATTTATGGTATCATAACCTATTTTATGATTTAACAATCATTTATGCCTGTGACAGTCTGCTCTCCTTCTCTACACATTGTAGAAATTTCTCACACAAATGTCTCCCTGTTTAGAAAGTTTGCTAGTTAGCTATCTATATTTTTTGGATAATATGCATGTTAAAACATTTTAATTATTTTCACTTGTCTAAAAAATCAAGTACATTTCAATTTAATTGCTCTAGTAGCTAAATTCTGTTAAAATATTCATATTTCCTTTTGATCATGTAGAGTCACATAATTAGAGCACTCTGCAAAAATAAAATAAAAAAATAAATGATAAGTGAGAGGATGATTGCAGATATAGTTTCCCCAAATGGAACTCCATTCCTTTAGACAGAGTTATTACCACTATCATGTTCAACATTTTGAATGGGATACTTTCACTTGGCATCTCTGTTTCTTACAAATATCATTTACAGTAGCAAAAAGATTATGGTCATGTACTGCAGAAGTATTTTTAAGCTACTTGTCTTTGCTTGAATGTGAAATATTACCCACTGGCGCATGCATTACAGTCCTGGTCACCACCTGATAGATCTATTCTAAGAAGTGATGAAAACTCTAGGTGCTGAGGCCCTGATAGAGGAAGTAGATAATTGGGCTAACAGTTTGGAGGCTAGATGCTTTTAGGTCTCTCCCTCCCTCCAGCCTTCCTCCCTTACCCCTTCTTCTCTGCTTCTTCCCTTCTTCTCTCTCCTCTCTTTTTCTCTCTCTCCCTCCCTCTCTTTTTCTGTCTACCTTTCTTTGTCTGATTCTCTCTGTCTCTGTATCATCTCTCCTCTTGTCTTTCCTTTCTCTGTCTCTTTCTCCCTCTCTTCCCTCCATCCTCTTCTCCCTTTCCAATTCTGTTATGAATTATACACTGTATATAAAAATACTGCCCCTAGACCAAGCAGAGAGGGGCCACCCAGAAACCCCTCTGTCAGGCGATCTGAATTCTTGCTTAGGCTGTGAGGCTAAGCACTGCAAGGGAATATAAATAAAAGATAAAAATATCTATCTGGGTTCCCTGAGAGACAAGCCTGACTGCATAGGGGTTGATGTCAAAAGTATCCCCTCTCCAGGAAAAAGACATCAGGATGGGTATGGCCCACATGCCTCACTGGACAATGACAGGGGGACCGGAGCCATTACAAGGTCCCCTTCAAATACTGGAGGTCAGGCCTCTATCCCCGCCTTCGCAAGTTTAGAATTGCCACAGCCCTTCTATACTTAGAGAAGGGAGGAGATGTCAGGGGCATCCCTGCTTACACACTGAAGGCCTAAAATCAGCCATAGGCCTAAAATCAGCAATAGGCCTGTCACACATGTATACAAACACCAAGTCTTGGGTCTCAGTGGAAAAACATTGAAACAGATGGCTATAAGCTAATGTAAACAGGCAGCTTTTGTGGAAATTTATAAGCCTGAGTATCATAGACCTTGTAAATAGGTAGCCTTGGCAGACAATACCAACTTAGATAAGGACAAGCGAGTCATAGGCAGAGTCATAGTGACTTGTCCCCTGAACCTTCACCCAGCTGATACCGGGTTCTGAAGATATCTGTATTCCCCCTGAACACCCACACTCCATTGTCATTCCCTTCCCCACATCCTGCCTTTCTGTGTTTATAACCCCTGTGTGAATGAATTACGATTTGAGAAAAAATAAATTAAAAAAAAATCCTGCCCCCCCAAAAAAATACATGATTGTTTTTAGTGTAAAATATTCACTGAATGACTAGTTAATTATGTGAGCTAGAAAATTTAAATATCAGTTTTGATTTTATACTAATGAAGTTCAGATATAAATCTATGTTAAGATTTTTTAATTTTATAATTATGTTATAATTTTAAGATGCATATTATAATTAATTATTATTTTCTATTTTGATAATTGCTATGTAGAAGTGTCCAAGTATTTCACAAGGTACTAAATAAATAGATCAAATTATTTCAAATAATAATATAATTTCCAAATACAAGTAAATTGATAGAGTATATAAGTTGATAGTGTATCTTCATCATCTAAATCTATGCAAATTTCCCTAGTAGCACAGTTACTTATTCAATAAACTATTAATTATATTTTAATTATATTAAACCTCAAAATTATAATTTTAAATTAATAATCATAAATATAATAATATTTTAATATCAAAAGCTTTTACAAATAGAATGTTACATTTTTGATATTCATGAAGTACAAAGTTAGAGTTAGTAAGAATTTACCAGGCTGCTTGTTGCTGCTACACACAGCATACATCTGCATATGATTATGTCCATAGTTACAATTGTGTGGTGTGGATGTTATCAGAGCAACTAACCATACTCTTCCTGGATTTTAGGCCCTTTTTACAAGATGGAACTCATACCTGCCAACATTACCAGGGCCAAAAGCTTCTGTCTAAATAGGCCATAGGCTTTAGGGGAACCTAATAGTATTCTGCTGTATGCACACAGTTTAAAACTGATTCTTAGTAACATTGCTATATAGTAGAGGAGTGGTTCTGGTGCTCTGATGGGAAATCTGTTTACTGACACTGAAGATCTTCACCTACAATTGATTTTTGATATATCAATAAAGATGCCAGTGGCCAAGGTTGGGTGGAAAGAAAGAGGCTAGACTTCCAGGTTTCCACTGTCTAGTGGAAGGAGGAAAATTGAGAGACCTGGGTAAGAGAGATGGGACAGACTCAGAGCTACTGGGGAGATCTCACAAAATGTAGGCAGAAAAGGAAAGTGGTCTCAAAGCATCTTGGGCAGCAAGACCAGCAGGCTTCACAAAGTAACTGGGTAACAAAGCTGAGGGAAGACTTAGAAGTGTTGAGCTAGGAATGACCAAGCCAGCTCAGTCAGTCAACAGGGTCTCAAGAGAGGGAGAGAGGATTGAAAAGCAAAAGACAATTAGACAACACTATAACAGTACTCCAGCCAGTGCTGAGGCTGAAGCAGGTTTATTTTTCTCCAGCCAGCTTTTACTCCATTTTAAGTACAAGCAAATAATAAGGTCAGTTCTAGGTCAAGAAACAAACAAGGCAATAAACACAAATAGTAAAGTAATAAACAAGGTAGTAAACAACGTCCCATCATCACTGTTTTTAGGGGCTTATCAGGATGCCCAAGATAAAAGGAATGTCACATTCCTTGGATAGTTTACCTTGAGCTTTGTATTAGCCCAAATGTAAATATTTTTACCTGAACCTACTTCCTGAGTCCTAGCCCAATGTCTAAATCCTGCCAAATTCCTACAAGACTCCAAAAACTCTCCTCATAGGAGTAAAGGTAATTAAGTAACTATGTATGGTAAGGGCAAATTTGGAGGTGTTGAGCTAGGAGTAAAGGGAATGGCACACCAGCCACTGAAGGCTTTGAAGAGCCCAGCCGCAGAACCAATATGCCAGTTTTAAAAATGAGCTAATGTGTCTGTATCTTTTATCTGTGGATCTGAGATAGTTCCTTGGTGGGTGCATTCATGAAACCAGCATGGAACACAAAGTGGTGTAGACAAAACTATACATTACATATGTCACCCAAAATGGGGCTATATAACTATGAATGAGTGTACCTCTCAACCCAACTTATAGAAACTTCTTCCTACAATTAGTCAAGATACAGACAACAATAGACATCAGAGTGTTCAGTCCCAAATGGAAATTCTATATCACAACCATTCTCACCAACACTCAGGGATAGTTGTGACAGAGGCTGTGGAAAATGTATAAGAGCCCGAAGCAGTGGGTGACTAGTAAGACAAGCCCTTGTAAAAGTACAGTGACAGTGGTTATAATAGCATACACAAGAATTATATAAAATCAAACAAAATAAAAATCCTGGCATTATAATGACAAGTAATCCAATTGCTGAGTGAGAGAGACTTTTTATTCATTAAGGGTATGGGTCAAGGGAAGTCAACCACATGTTAATAAAAGGTCTCAAACCAATGAGTATATGGGTGAAACAAATTGAACTTTGGTAAGTTTTAAAAGAAGATATAAGTTTAGAGGCTTAAGGAGGTTGAGATAGATTTTGGGGAGTGGAGGTTGAAGATGATCAAAAATCCATCATATCAGTTCTAAAAGAATTAATAAAATAAGCATAAAAGATATGTAAAAAGAAGAAAATGTCTTTGCTTCCTACAGATCACTCTTTCTCATAGCTTTTGAATTAGTCAGTGTGAGTATCAAGTCTATTTTGCTACATTCTTATATGAAATATTCATTCTAGTTCATGGAACAGATTAATTTATTTTGAAGCAACCAATAATTTGACATTTTCAAAGATTCTAGACATATACCAACCAGCTAACCAGATAAAATATGTGCCTTTCTGAAGCATATATTTACTTTGGCAGAAATGGTGATATAATAAAAATGCATGAATTTGTTATCAGTTAAAATAAAGAGAGCTATAGTGAATATATTGAAATTTAACATGCTCAGAGACGACTGCAAAACATTTTGAAATTAATTAATCCAATTAATATATCTGTCATGAAATTACATATATGTTGCAAAAAGTAAGATTATGCACAAGTTCTGTCTATGCTGAAGAAGTAGAATACTAAATGCTTCATGTCATACATGGGCCTTATTGATTCACGAATCAATAAGGCGATCAAGACAACATCTTAGCAAGGAGGGTAGAAACTGTTATCATAAAGTTACTAACATAGTGACAAACTTATATTGATCACTAACACATGAAAGTTCTTCCATAGGTATTTTATAGGCTTCTTCAATAACATCAAGACTGCTGATCCATCTGCCTCCTGTGTCTGCTCAGTCAGAACTGTGCTCTAGTTTTTCTTTTAAGCTACAACTAAAAGTTAAAGTATCAAGGTAAATAAACTCAACTTCTAGAAGATAAATGTGAGAGTTTATTCAATATCATAATGCTAGAATCTATCAAGCTGCTATTCGTTGGGTGGCAAATACATTATTTCTCAATGAATGACTACACTCACATACTTCTGTAATGAAAAGTCAAACAGCATAGTTAGTCCACTGAGGAGGATGCATTTCTTGAGACTAGATGACATTCTTACCATTATAAGTATATAATAATCTATCTTTACTGCTGTCAAGTTAATTTCTTAAGCACATGTTTTGTTACTAGATAGTCTCTCTTCTTCCTTTTCCTATTTCAGTTACTTTTTTTTTACTGAAAGCCAAACAACACACAACTTTATAATGATTTTTATGTATTTGACTTTTAGTTGTGTAAGAAATAAAAAGCAGAGGGAAGCATGTACAAATGTAGCAGTGGGGATTTGACATTTATGCACACAATGACCTTTTCTGGTGTCTTTGTTTTTTCATAAATCTTCAAGATACTGCTGTCTAATGGCTTTGCTCTACTCTTAGAATCTCCTTGTATGTGGTTCTGAGCAGTTAGGTTCATGACAACCCCTGCTTTTGCTTCTGTAGAAATATTCCAAATTCTTCCCAACATTTCAAGAATAATTTAACTGGGTTTTAGATTTGTGGCACTTAATATGTATATCATCATACCACTAAATATGCACTCTAAAACTTTCCAGCTTTTAAAAAAACCTGTCTGTATGATATGTGGATTGCTTACACTGGTTCTCAAACTTTCCTAATGCTGCTACCGTTTAATACAGTTCCTCATGTTTTCATGATGCCCAAACAAAAATATTTCATTGCTGCTTCATAACTGTATTTTTGCTACTATTATGAATCATAATAGAAATATCCGATATGCAGGACATTTGCTATGCAATCCCAAAGACATCAAAACCCACAGGTTGAAATCTACTGGCTCAGATGGTAGAGGTGATTGCACCAAGTCTGATGACCAAATGTAGCCTCAGAACTGACACGATGGGAAGAGAGAACAACTCATGAAAGTTCTTTTCTATCCTGATGTGTCATGGCCCATGACTCAAACAAATAAGAAATGGAGAGAAGGTTAGCCTGCACATTTCTACACAGAGCAATTTGCTCTGTTCTTGCTGGTTTCATCTTTGTCCTCTTTTGGCTCTTGGTTCAGTTGACTAATGTGTGTCTGTGTGGGACACTCTCAAGTTACCAGACTTGGAATTTATTTATTGAGCTTTATGAGATTCCTCATCATCTATAAAAACATTTGGTCATGATACTTCCTGTGTAATTCCTATTCTACAAGGTAGTTCATTTCTCATTTTTTTCTTTCTAGTCAATGATTTTTTTTCTTCCTGTTTGTTTTCCTTTGGCACTTCAATCAATTTTTATTCATATGTTTGTTTGTTTCTTTAGTGATTAATTTTTGGTCCTTTCAAGTTCTAGATTTTGAATGGTTTCCTTTATATTAGTGATGTGCTCTTAGAAATTTGTGAGAATACACAGATTCTTTTTTTTTTTTTACTTAAAAATTTTCTCTAGTTTAAGATTTCTCAAGGATTGTTTGCTATCCATTGTTACCTTGAGAATGGCCCTCTTAAATGCTTATTTTACATTCTATATTCTCAGTATTTTGAACAAAGCTAAACATTCTAAATATAATATAGATATCCTAGATATCAAATTTTCTTCTTTCTCACAACTCAATTTTTAAGATAGCATAATTTTAGCTATCCTTTTGGTGATTGACTTTTCCAAATTAAGTTTTGCTAAAATTGCCTGGTTGTCATATATAATCACTGGGTTTCAGCATCATTAGTTTTACTGAACTAGTATTTTCAAAGAGATGTCTTTGAAGTTACACCAAACAATCAAAAATTATATATCCTTTATGTTGCTTTGGTGCTGAGAGTTTCCTCTGTATTTCTCTACACTATTTACCACCTCTGACTTGCCATCACTCATTACTAGCCCTTCCCCAATCTGGTGGTTAGTACTCTGGCAAAATTCCTACTGTAATTTTATGTTGGAGGGCGTCTGCACAACACCACTATAACAACAGCATCCCACCTGTAATTATATCTTCACACAGATCAAGCAGACATGAACTGCTATGATCTTCTTAAAGACTAAGTATTTTCAGCTTCAAACTTATGTTTTCCACCACCCTTGTGTAACGGGCTCTTGGAATGGAGCACTTTGCCTTAGGACCTCTATTTTTCCCCTTTGTGAGAACACTTGTGCTCCATTGTCTTCTTGCATTCACCTATAGGTTAAGGTTTACCTTACAGTATTTTGAGCTACAGTAATTGTTTTCATAATCTTGATGGGAGCTGATATTTGATAGACTTCAATTTTACTGGGAAATCTTTGAAGAAACTCTATGGGCTTTACTTTCCTCATATGCAATATAAACAAAGCAGCATGGCCATGTGCAGCTTAAGGAAACTGGAATGCGTTGCTTCAAAGAAAGCTCCCACGTATTAGTTACTCCGTTTTTAAGATTCTTAGCATATTTGTTGCACATTCTTAGAAAGGAGCCCTACCAAACACCTAATATCTTCTTTCACACATCTAGATCTGAAGTACAAAGCTTTCTACACAATCATTCTCAACTAACTATTGAATTCACATGAACACATGCAATTCATTGACAAACTGAATACCATCATAGAACATAAAAAAAAACAAATATGTATGAAAAGCCACAACAACAATCACAATGCCTAGTAAGATTGACAAAATTAAATGATATAATGTTCCTTTGTACAGGGCCATTGATATGTATATATTATTTAATGCTTAAATTTAATGCTAAAGCATAATTTTAAATCCTTCTATGCAGAGACCACGGTGACCTATCTACGCCACTATCCCCCTTAGAAATCACTATTGCATTATTCTTAGATAATTGCAACTAAGCTCATACAAGCTTCACTTCTCAGTAATGTTTGCATGTAATTGAGTATTCAAAATCACATCTAAAATAATGAAAAAAACAAGATGTTGTTATTAAATTGGCAATTTGTGATTCTAATTGAAATTTACATAAAAGTGATCAAAACATTTTTCACAGGATTAAGCAAAATAATTAACAAATTAAAAGCTGGAATTGAATTGAAGTTTTTAATGAGAAAAAAATTATCGTGAAATAAGACAGTTTTAAGTAATAGAGACTAACTATTGATATTTGAGTTTTTCTAATAAATCTATATAAATCAGTTTTGGATCTTTAAAAACGATTTTGTCTTCTGTTATATAAAACCCCATGTTACATAATACTACAAATTAATACAGAGATAGGAAGGATAATTTTCACCATCTTTCCAAATCCAAGTAACAAATAAAAGCAGCACCACTCTATACATAAATGCACAGTTCATTCCAGTCTTTTAATAAGCACAGAATAAAAAAATAATTTTAAATGTTGGTTTTTAATAAGGCAGGACATTTTTTATCACATTATACGTAAAAAATGTCTTTGGTCATGATTGGAATATAATTTCACTGAGGCAGAGTTATATGTGCATTTATAATACAGCCAAATTAAACATAAGTTTAGCATAGAGCTTCCGTTTTAGTAGTTAAAGTCATCAAAGCAATTAAGGGATTTGGGAGGATTGCGTCTTTAAAATTGCAAGTTTCATGAGATCCTAAATAAGCAAGCCAGGAATTCGGATGTATTTCTTCTTGGAAAACTCTTATAATTTGAATAGTATATTGGCCTCCATATGGAGTACTGTACATGAATATAATTCTATCCTTTCCTACTGCCTGCATGAGGACCACTGTTGTCCTCACTCTAGGTTATACTTCAGAGCTTGATAAGAAGACCCTATTCCTGAAGAAACCACCTGCTTGCACCACAGAACATGGGTATACCAAGCTGGTACTGAACTGACAGCATCTTCAATATTGCCTAGCATTCATAGTGCTGACTGGTGCTGCGCATGCTACCAGTGGATAAAAGTAATTGACTAAAAACTGCAATAATTATGGGCCTTCCAACATATACTGACAGGTGCAATAGTTACACAAATGCTTGGGGAGCAACCCATCATTTTCCTGCTGGATTTAAGGGCTTTAAGGTTTCTCATCCAAACAGAACCCACAGATGGCACTGTTATGGGGCTAAGAACCTGTGGAAAAATAGGTCATAGGTTCTAGGGGACAATCTACTACTATTATTCTGTTAAATGAATTTGATTTTAAATTGGATATATATATATGTATGTATATATATATGTATGTATATATATACATATATATATTTCAATCTATAAATATATAAAATATTTAACACATAAAAATTCTTTGTAAATATTATAATTTATATATTCTATGTTGGTTATATATTAATTATATATTATATGGTATATAATATATAGTATATTTTATTTACTATATAAAATTATATAAATGTATATATGTATTAAATAGTCTCAAAAGAAATAAAAACAAAAATATATAGATTAAAGACAAAAATCAATTCCCCAAAGAATGTCATGTGACATTCATATAGGAGTTGTGTTTTATGCATGATCATACATACAGTCATATGAGCATGCAAAAACAAACACATGAAAATATCATATTCTAGCCGTCAGTTTATATGTTTATATGCAATAATTTGCAAAATAAGTGTGCAAATCCAAAAGTATAAATCTCATCAACCATGTATTGACACCTCATTAGTAATTAATTAAATAATCTTGACTCACTGTAAGGTATTTATCTTATGGATTTCTTCACAGTTATAGAACTTTAAATAATATAATACTTACACTCTCAAAATTTTACATGTGAGCCAACTTTACCCAGGAAATTTCTACATATCTTTCTCCAGGGTCTAGACCATATTGCTATTACAGGAAGACACACATTTTGTCACGTTCTTTACTTTACTGTAGGCGCTTATACAACACTAAAATTTGGCTCTCAGAATTTGAACATCATCTAGGTAATTATTTTTTTCATATCTAACCCATTAATGATTATTCTATTGATGCATAGGGGAACATATTTATGTATGATTCTATACATATTAATTTGAGAATGTGAGGCAGGGCATGGAAGAAGTTAGAGGGAAATGGAGATGTAATTATGCTTTACTTTTAAAAAACAAAAAAAGAACAATGTTAAGATAAAGGTCTTTAGAGTAAACGATAAATTTATAAACAAGAGAGAAAAGTACATATAAAATTTTACTGTGATAGGATGGTTATAGTGGGAGTTAGAGAGGAGGATTTGGGTAGGAATTAATCAAGATACATTGTATTTATATATGAAAATTTCAAAGAATCACAAAACTACTCCAGCAGTTTTCCTGCTAATGTCTCCTCGTCTATGGATGAGACTGTAATTCAGACCTTCCATATTGAAATTTCATCGGATTTTATTTGACACTGGTGCTATGTATGCTGTCATAACTTCTATGAGTTCATATATGTCTAGAATATAGTATATTTAAAATCACCCACTCCCTTTGGCTTTTAAAATCTCCCATCTTCCTTTCTACTATGATCCTTAGGCTTTGGGAGAAGTGGATAGGAATATAGATGTTGACCACTCTGCAGTTTCCTATTTTCTGCACATTGATTGGTTGAGGGTCATTTAGTTAATCTCCATCTATTAAAAGAAAAGAAATGTCTGTAGTGAGGGGGTGAGGAGATACTATACTGTGATGTATATATATATATATATATATATATATATATATATATATATACCTTAGAAAATACTAAACAATGTTAATAAATACATATATAAAACATAAATCCAAAGTCAATCAATATACCTCATATAAATCACATTTGCTACATATTTATATTATTATACTTATTAATTTATACAAATGAAATAATATTTTAATTTAATGCTTGCGAATGGAATTGCTAACATAGAACTTAGTTAATTTATGTATTGTGTTCATAATTCCTGTTTTCCAATTTTTTTCTTTTAGTGAAAATAGATTACTTTTTCATACAATATATCCTGATTATACTTTTCTCTCCCTCTACTATTCCTAGCTCCTCTCTATATTTCTCTCCTCCAGATCCACTTCCTTTCTGTCTCTCCTTAGAAAAGAATAATCTTCTAAGAGAAAACAACTAAACATGACAAAATAAAAGTTAATAAGATGAAGCACAAGCTATTGAGACAAAGTTGGACACAGTAACACAACAGGAGAAAAGAGTTCTAAGAGCAGACACCAGAATCAGAGACCCTCTAAGCCAAAGCTATTATGATATACACAGAGGACCTGGGGCAAACCCATATGAGTCTGTGTTTTCTGTATCAGTCTTCCCTTGCTATAGGACTGCTACTGCATCTGGCTGTTTGTATGTTTAATGTCAATTCTGATGATCAAACTTCAGTTTTCAGGCTTGAATGCCAATTAGTTGTTTCTATACCCTATGTGGTTATTATGTTAAGATGATACTGTCCTTGGAGAATTAATGTAGTATTGTGTAGTTCCTTTCCATTTTGAGGAAATAGAAATATGTAAAACTCATATGTACTTTGCTTAGTTTATTTAGGAACCTTAGTAATCATACTAATCAGAAATATGGAGTCTCAGCTGGTCATCTCTGATCCCCAGGCAGGGCTTCCAGTGACAAGACTGAGTAACCTTCTTTCACTTCAGTTGTATGTGCTAACAAGTCCACATGGAAGTACTCAAAGTTTCTATTGACAAGACATAGTATTGCTCTCTACAAGCTGAGAGTGGGTCCCAATTGTCAAGGACAATGCACACAATTCATTCAACATGGAGGAGTTGAGTTGGTGCCATATATTCTAGTCTCTTTGATAAAATGTGCTGAAATATAAGATATGATGTAAGCTACAGAAAGTGAAATATGGTCCTCAAACTAACCACAAAATCTTTTGACCTGTGATCTGCCCTGCCTGCAGAATATACTAGGGCAATCATGACACAGAACTTGTGGGAATAGCCAATCAATGTCTGATTAGACTTAAGGCTCCCTCCACAAGAAAAGAGAACCCATGCCAAACACTGCTTAGGTAACCAGGACAGGACAGGACAGGACAGGACAGGACAGGACAGGACAGGAAAAGGAAGGGAGGGGAGGGAAGAGGGAGGGAAGAAGAAGGGAGGGGAGGAGGGGAAGGGAAGGGAAGGGAAGGGAAGGGAAGGAGAAAGAAAACTGATCAGTGCCTTACCCAGTCATCATCAGAGAGGCTTCTTCTGACATTACACAGAGTGAGAGTGTAAACGAGAAGTCTCCATCAAAAACTTTCTTTCAGAGCTGCAAAGTTTTTAAGAACCAGAGGGATGGAAGCAGGAGAAGATGCTCCTTTTATCTTTCTTTTTAAGGAAAAAATCTCTTTTGTCCTGCCTGCTGTATATACAAGTTTCTGCCTCTTCCTTCTACTTCCACTTCCAACTTGCTACATGACTGGCCGTTAGTGTGTTTAATGTCCATTCTGATGATCAAACTTTGGTTACCAGGTTTGAATGGCAATTAGGCATTTTCACTGCCAATCGGATTATGATGTTAAGGTGACATTTTCTTTGTAGAATTAACTTAGCATTCTGTAGTTCCTTTCCATTTTGAAGAGAGTTTTGGGATTACATACATAAACACACACACACACACACACACA
>NW_021604705.1:5491695-5514432 GCF_004785775.1 Grammomys surdaster
GGGGAGGGGAGGGGAGGAGAGGAGACAAGAGAAGATACGAGAAGAGAGGAATGAAAAGGATCTAATTATGTTTAAAATCATTTTAAATATTTAAAGAAGTAAAAAAATATACCTTGACAATTAGCTTACTACTTCAACTTCATTGCTATTTATGGATCTTTTGTTTGTCTCTCTGTTCTTTTTTTTTTTTTCATTTTCTTTTTGGATTAATTTTGGAATTTGGAATTTTTCATTTCTTCTAGATGTTCCTTGTCTTCTACGTACAAGTTTTCAAAAAACTTTCCTAGGTATCATTTGGAATTTGCTTGATTCTGTTATAATTCCACTGGGTTTGAGCAGTAATTTTATTAATTTGAATCTCCTCATTCTCTTGTCTCACTTGGTTGGTGGTTTATCGATCCTGTTCTCTCTTCAAAGAATCCACTTTTTGTTTAGACACTAAGTATTGCTTCATTAAACTCCATTTTGTTCATTGCTGCCCAGATTTTAGTATTTATTGCTGCATTTTTGTCTTGGCTTTGATGTGATCTTAACATATTCAATTTTATTGAATACATTCTCTAGGCTTTCATATTTTTGTTATTGTTATTTTTAATCATTTTTCTCTCGTATATTATGGATATTACATTTGATTTTTTCATCATATCCCAGGGTTCTTGAGAAGAATGTTTTCTCTTATTTATCTGTTTGCTTTCTTTACTATATTGGATCTAGCACTCCCTGTATCTTGTTCTCTACCTGTACACTTTATTGGCAGCTTGGTTGAGTATATAAATATTTGCTTCTCCATTATTTACTTCTGAGTTTCTTACATTTTCATCCATATTATGATTTTTTATTCCATTTTACTGACATTTTTATCTATATTTCTGGCTTTCTTTCCCACATATATAAATACATATGCTTGTTTATACTTTTAGATGCCATTGATGATTTTTATAGAATTTTGAAACTTTTATTGATATGTTCATCCTTTTATATCTTTAAATATAGTAGTTAAAGAGATATATTTTTAAGGCTCATGTTGCTTGGCTTTTCTGTATTTCCTCTGTTTTTACATTGCATCTTGTTTGCGTATCACTTTTAGTTTTATCTGGAAATCTTTCTATCCAGGAGCTTGTTCTCAAAAGCTCAGTCTCCAATATCATTTAAATAGGAAAAAATAGCTGCAGCAATACCCACAATGACTTAGTGTATAAAATATAAATATACCTAAAGTAACTTAAGTCAAATAGCTATTGACCAATATTCATAAATAGGAAGCAGCACAACTAATACAAAATGTGTTAAAACTATGTTGGAAATACATGCTGCACAAGTGAGACAGAGGAAGAGACACAAGGGGAGTCAACAAAGTGAAGTAAGTGAGGCGAGGTGGTATTGAAAAGTGTTACAACAGGGAAGAGAAACAAGGGGGTGGGCTGAAAAATAAAACAGACCCACTCTCAACAGCCAGGTTTGGAAGTAAATTTCGTAACTGTAACAAAGAATATTTTAAAAAAATGAAAGTCTAAGCTTTTCTTAAACAATAGGATAAAATAAGATACTAAAAAAAAAGAGGAAAAATAAGAATTATGAATATTAAAAAATGCAAGACAAAAAGGAAAGGAAAAGGAAAAAGATAACCAAATAGTAGGAGAAATGTAAAATCAAAGGAAGTAAATATGTGAAGAGAAATAAAAATATATTTTCTTCAAATATAACAAAATATATACACTGTAAATTATATAGGGAAACGGAGACTGAGGAAGCAGGAGACAAAAGGAAATGAAGAAAATAAGTTAAGAAAAGGAAAAAGGGTAAAGATTACAAAGACTTCTTTTTGAGGCCCTCATCCAAATTTAGACATTACCATTAAATGCATGTGACCACCCTGGAGATCACCTGAGCTTGTGGACCCTTGTCCTTGACAAGGTTTCTGTAGGTGTTGACTTTGTTTTAGACACATGTTGGTTTGTTAGTCTGCATGAGCTGTCTCCATTTCAGTTGCCTCCTTCTTAGTTGCTTCTAGATCGTATTCTCTGGGTTGACTGAGACTCCAACAAGGGAAATTTCCCAAGAGTGTTGAGAGTATAGGAGAAAACCACCACACTGAGATCTGTATAAGCCGAAGACCTGTCTTCATGTCTTCTGATACTTAGATAAAGATCTAAGTTTTAATTATCCTGCTAGGAGTATATACTATAGAGTTCTGGGAGTGAATGGCAGTGAATGGCAAGCATGTGCCTCTAAAGGTTAATCTATGTATTTGATGACTTAATGTTGAAACCTATCAGTTTCTGTGAGACTGTGTAAAGATGTGGTTCATGGCTAGACATAGGCCTAGAACCCCGAGACTCTACATGAGAACCGTTTGGCCGTGCCCCAAGAACCCAGAGTCTTGACACACAGTCTTGTCTCTATAGACCTATATTGGTCAGTCACGTAGGCCATTAAAGCCCCTCTCAAAGTACGTAGGTAGAGGGCGTGACCATAGCCCTCAGGCCCTAGAGATTTACATGCTAATGAAGGTCAGAAGACAGAACAAGTTAAACATTCCTCCCCAGATCCTCCCCAGAACCTCCCCCTTTCTCCCTCCCTATTTAACTCAAGACTGCCCTGAGTTTCAGGGGCATACATCCAGATTCACCCACCATCCACCATGACAATAAACCCTTTTGGAACCAAAGACTTCCTTGTGTCATTGGGCCAGCAAGCCTCCAGACGCTAAAACCTTAGACGTTTCTCCTGTATGTAAGACCGAGCCGAAAAATAAGCCCTGAGACATCACGATGCAGGCTTATTTTTTCCCACAAGTTTCCATGGTTATTCTCAGTTAAAATCTCTAGGCCACCAGAGGTGGAGTCATGCCCTTCTCTGGATGAGCTGGGATGTAGTTCTCTGCTTTCTTCAGTTTGCCATTGTTTTGCCCTACCCTCTTCTGCAGCTTTCCATTTCAAGCTTGTCTTACTTGGGGCTTTGGCTAGTTAGATTTGTAGTTGTTTCCAAGTCTCAGATTCTCAAAGCAGCTTAGTTTCCAATAGCAGAATCATTTTTTGGAAAGTACAAATAGTTCCCCTCTAATCACATAGTGATAAGGTCTCTTGTCCCCATCTACCCACTGGGGAGAATGCTGGATCTCTATTGAACTGGTTTTCTTTTTACTAGTTTATCCTGATTTTCTTCTGTACTTTCAAGCTGTCCTTGAGGCCTCTGTTGATTTCTGAGGCTTTGCCTCTTTCTCTCTTTGGAACAAAATCTACTATTTCTTAAACTGACCCTTCTCTTAACCAGGTTACAAGCAGAAAACTTCCAGTCTGCCATCTTTCTAGGAGGTCCTGGTTTTGGACTCATAGTGAGGAAGAATTCAGTGAGGAAGCTAGTAGCGGAATTTCTGCTCAAGTCATGACAACTGAGCAAAGATAAAGAAAGAGGAGGACCAGCACTGTGATACCCATTTGAAGGGCATGAGCTAATGACACAGAGTTCCTTTCTTATAAATTTTATAAACTCCAAGTGGCACCACTGCACGACACCCTGGCCTTCAGCTTGAGTGAGGCAGCACTTAACATTCAACCATAATAGACACAAATTATTTTTATAAGTTTAAGCAATGATCCCAAGAGTTAGAGTTAATTGCCCCAGTTTGATATCTAATCAAGCAACACTATCTTAATAGTTTTTTGTATTAATTAGCTTCTACAAACATACCTCTTTATCTAATATTCAG
Organism: Grammomys surdaster; assembly: GCF_004785775.1. Taxonomy (NCBI): domain Eukaryota; kingdom Metazoa; phylum Chordata; class Mammalia; order Rodentia; family Muridae; genus Grammomys; species Grammomys surdaster. Next base: position 5,495,405 of record NW_021604705.1, read on the forward strand.
ATTGACTTTAGCCACTTTCTGTTCCCTGGTTAATTAAGGAGGCAGATAAAAATTTTGGTAAATTTAGTTTGTATCATGATTTCAAATTAGGCAAATTAAACTTTGGCAATAATTTTATCTTCATATTTTACACTTTTCCAAGTTTACAAGCATATTTTTTGCATATTTATGTATCCTTCATTATTTTAATCCTGAGTTTAATTGAACACCCTACATCATTGCTAATGTATTTGTTTCTTTTGTGTATATAACATGCTTCCATTTCACCCTTTTTGATTTACATATTGGCATCTTTCTATCCAGGAACAAAAGCTAATAGTCTAATAGACTATTCTACCATCTGGATCTTTTTTAATATCTGGTAGAGATTAAATTAATGTTGAACAATTTATAGCTTTACTACTGGCGATATTGTACAACTATATCATAGCAGATTTTCACAATGGCAATTTGCATATATTTTGAAGATACTAAGTTTAATCAGTTGGTTTGGTTGGTTAACATGATTTTTGCAAAATTTCTTTATCAAATTTTATTTTATCTATTTTCAAGATATATATCTAGTACTATGATGAGTTTGTACGATTATGTGTCCTTCTCCATACATTATTCAGTAATAATGTCTTATAAGGACCCCTAATATAGTTACTCATTATCCTATTGTTTATAAATATGGATCAATCAGTTCAAAATAAATGTATGGACAAGGTTAAAGAAGCTTGGATTTACAATCAAAAGATGTGGCATCAAGTACACAACTTTTAAATATGAATGAAGGTAAATATTAGAAAAGTTTGTTTTAAATATGAAACAAATAAGCAAATACCAATGGATACTAATATTGTTTGAAGTGTACCCAAAATAATTGTTGTAGGTCTATGAGTTAAGTGTCAACATATTTTATAGATTATTATTGAAAAGCTATCTGGAATTTTCAGTGAGACTGTTTGTTACATTGGGTCTAAGTTTCCATCTGGCTAGGTATTAATCAAAATATTGAAGTCATAGAACCATAGCAAATCAAATAGTTCATGAAACATTTGTGTATTAATTGGGATGCTATATATAAATTATGGATATGTTCAGGCATGCAACAAGAAGTTTAAATATGTTTTTTTTTAAATTTTACAGTTTAGAATGATCAAGTGAGTTACTGTTTTCTTTTTTTCATTATTTTTTAATGATCATCATGAAACAAAGGGGTCAGTGAAATGAAATCTAGGCTACTCTCAAATCTTACCTCTTTGTATATGCAATTTCAATAAGTGGATTTCCTCTCTACTGACTACTCTACTTTTACATTACTTTAAATATTTTGCTCGTTTTTTAAAGATAGAAAAAATCCTTATAAAATATTACTTTTAATGTTGAAAGACTTCATTTAGAGTCTAGAAGTTGTAGCTTATTCTATACATGGGGATGCACTCTATGGTTTCATAATATAGCAGATAGGAATGTGAAGTTCCTGAAGGAAAGTCAAAGAGAAATGTTTATTCCAGAAAAAATGTATGGAGAAATAAATACTATGAAACTATTGAAATGTGTCTTGTCGTTAGTAAAGGTGATATTTTCTTCCAAGAATAGACAGTATTTTTTAGAGAATTTGGGATATTTGTTTTGAGAAAATATTATTCTATGAAGAAGTATAGATATTCTTTGTTTCACAAATGTAAATTTGTTTATACATTCATGCAATTATGAATCTATATAACTATGTGCATGTAATAATGCTCATTTCACACAAGTACATGTAACAACTTTATGGAAGACTGTTTTAAAATTGAACCATTCCTATCTATCAAACTGTAGCTCCAGACAGTATCAACATACAAAATGTTCTAACTGCACAACTATGCAACATTTACTTCTTTATTCATGTTGAGTTAAAAGGAAGTAATGAGGAAAATAGCTTAGAAACTTCAACAATTCCCCCATGATAAACACAAAGCCTTCCTTTTAAGCCAACCCATCCAGTATGATCTTTATAGCACTTAGAGCCCAGCTTCAAAGCTCTCTGCTCAGGAAGGGATCACGAGATGCAGTGATGTTCCTTTGTAAAAGATCTAGCTCTTGTTTTACTTGCCTTTTGCTTTGAGCCATTCCTATATCAAAGTCATTTCTAGTAATGAAAGAGCTTTGGGGGGATTTCTGAGTGACAGGTACTATTACTAATAAATTGCCTCAGAATGTAAAAATGTGACCCTTCAGGTGGTTCAACCACATTGTTTGCAAACTGTGACCAAGTATCAAATTTCAGCTTTTCTGCTAAGCACTAACCATGGAACAATACAGGTCCACTCTTTAGTGCTTTAACCCTGATTGTGTGGGTCATAATTAGAGACCGAGCTTCAGATGAATGGAAAAGAATGTGCTATGCAATTGTCTGTAACCAATCTGACCCTGCTTGACCTGGACTACTTCAAAACCTGTAGCCTCCTGTAGCCTGGTGCCTGATCTCTGTATAGTTAACACCGCATCCCCACTAGCCTTTTCAACACCAGCCTTTTCCTGCCCTTATGGCCTCATCAAGGCACTCATTTTCAGCTGTCATAAATTGTATTTTGGAGTTCAAAGATTGCACAGAACAGTAAAAAAAAGAAATAAAAGAAAAATTTACAGTTGGGAATCATAGAAAATGTTTTGTAGAACTTTGTAGAACCTTCAACTTATTATAAAATATATGTACATTTGAATTAGGAATGACCACAAAAGAACAGAATAATAAAGAAAGGAATGAAGGCATCCACTTATAATATATTAGCTACAGTCATTGAATTTCAAGTTGCATTTAATTCATCAAAGTCTTGTTCACAGGTGGCCCATGCATCATCACATCATCATGTTGATACAATAGAAAGTCTCTCTTTCTCTCTCTCTCTCTCTCTCTCTCTCTCTCTCTCTCTGTTTCTCCCTCTCTACATATATATATTTATATATATATATAATATATAATAAATATATAATATATAGTATATAGTATGTAGTGTATAGTGTATAGTATATAGTATATAATATATATACATATATATATATTTAGAGAGGGAGAGAGAGAGAATTTTCAATGAACACTCTAGACATGTCAAAATAACACTCAGATATCAATATTTTAAAAACATACTCAGAATAGTTACATTATCAGACTGTTCATTTTTCAAGTAGATTTAATATGAAAGACCAGTTGGTCTGACATTTGGGAAATACAATTTGGGAGAAAAAGAATACATTGTGATTACTAACAAAGTAACTTTGCATTCCAACATTTATAAAAGAGAAATGACATATCCTATTATATCCTATTTCTGTTTGTATCCAGTGACTGAGTTTTTCTCTGCATCCTTCAAATGCAATTAGGTAGAAATTAATAATCACAATTATCTTCATACAAAATGTCAAGAACTTCGTAGCCAGTGTTTCTTCTACTCTAGGTATCAAGAGTCTCAGTGAAAACGACTATCTCTGCTCTCTTTGTCTCTGTCTCTTTCTCTGTCTGTCTTTGTCTATTTCTGCCTTTATCTGTTTCTGCCTCTGTCTGTCTCTGGTCTTGTCTCTCTTCTACCTTGTGAATTCTAGAGATGCACCAGACACCCTGTTGATGTTTTTGATATGGTGAGACTTTTAAGGTTTCACAAGCAGACATACAATAATACACAAATATGTACCATAGGAACATATGCAAATTCACTGGTAGTTGTATTCCTTCATTTTAAACCTTCAACTTTGAAACCAAAGGAACGCTGCCCACATTCAAGTAAAACTGAGAGTTCTATCTATTGGCTGCTACTGTGTCTATACACAGCAAATCTCACAGGTGCAGGTATCCTGGGAAATCCCTGAAATGTCTTTCAAGATTCTGAGTGTGGAGAAACATAAATACTCTTGAATGCTCTAAAAGTTCTGGGTTAAATGCTCCCCCAAGCAATTTGTCATTTCCGTGTTAATTCAGTTTGTAGAAACATATAATTAGAATCTCTAATACCTGCACTTTTCTTTTCTTTATGGGAAAACCATGTGGCAGGGCACAGAGCAATGAATAAGCTGGGAAGGGAACACTTGTGGGGTGGCTTTATAGTCCCTGCTGAAAGGCCACACTGCTCCATTTCCAAGACAAAACAAAGAGAAATCACACATTATTCCTTTATTGGAAACTAGCACCTCTCCTTAAAACTGAAAAGTGCTTTTATGTAACATAAGTAATTTTGTCTTTACAGGTGTTGAACAAAGTGACCTGGGGAGTGTGTAATCTGGGCTTGGAATTAAGTCCAGGTTGCTGGCTTAATTGTGTAATATATAAGCACGTAGTCACAGTGCTAACAGTAAAGGAATGCCTTTTATCTTGGAAATTAGAGAACAGGGCCCTCAGATGAGCAGCCATGAATGTTCCTTGCAAATAAAAAACATGGCATGTGAGTTTATATGCATATCTATTATAAGTGTATAAATTAGTACACAAAACTATGAAGTTTCATGCAAATGTATATTTTTTCTTATCACAAATATTTAATTATATTATGCAAGGAGATAAAAAATGAGCTTAAATTTTTTATAGGAATTAGAGTTTTATAATGAACACAAACTGATTTGCAACTATGAATATCACCAAGTTCATGAATGTTACACTTGTGATTGTATTGTATTAGTTTATACTCTAATAATATCTTATTTAATCAATTTACTAGTTGTCCATGAAAAAGAGTTGAGAGGTTTTGTATTTTCACTTAGCTTTCCCTCTCTCAAAAGGTTACCTAATATTAGTAATGATATAACTACCACTAATGCAAGGCTTCATCGCAATCATTATTCCTAAAGAAAAATAGATAGGCTATAGTGAAAGATTAAATGAAATATATGTTCTTCATTTAGTAAAATTAAAATTGTTATGCTTTGTACCTTTCAAAATAAGAATCTTGAAGCTGCAATTTGTCATTTTCATTGGAATGGAACATATACATGATTTTAATAGTTCCTATAAAAATCATTCTTTTTCAGGGGTACCTGATTCTATACATAATTTGCCAAAGCTGTTCTTTTCTCACTGAACTCGTTTGTGAGTTCAGGAATGCTAATTGAGAAAACACATTTACTTTATTCTCATTGGGGAACTATTAAACCCAACATAATTAAATTGGTCTCATTCTAAAAAAAAAAAAAAAAAACTTAAACAATAGGTATTTCTACCCACAGATTCTTAAATGGGTTCCAGGGAAGAGAACTAAGAAACCATGAGTTAGCATTCATCACATAATAAATGATTCTTTTACCCTCAAAATGTGATCTGGAAACCTTTGGTCATATGTAATATGAAATGATTTGATATGAGTTACGCTATTGAGATTTCCAGCGGTGAAGACCTGAACCCACAGTTTCTAGAAAAAGCCAGAAGCACACTATATAGTTTACCACTACATACACACACACACACACAAACACACACACACATACATATATATACATAAAACTTTCCCCTTTCTGTTTCTTTCCTCTAGTGTGTCCAAGTATCTACACTCCAATCTTTTCTGTCTCTTCCATACCCTGCCCCATTCTTACTTTGTCCTCCCCTATCTTCAAATTACAATTTGTTTCACTGATTTAGACTTTAAATAAGTACTAAAAAGAAGGGAAATAGGCTTGTGATGTAAGATATCTTAGAATCAAGAGTAAAGTGAAAGCTGAAAAGAATGTTATGTGTGCAGTGGCATCATCAGGACAGAAAGGGTTAGAAAAAGCTCAAGTTGAAGCATAAAGGTCTTAGGGCATATTAAAATGGCTGATACTACTTTAGCTAAGAAGAATTTGGATGATCTCTATTTTAGAATTTTACTACATAGAAAATCAGGTAAGTGATAAAATTACATGTGTTTGAAAAAAGGACAAAAATATTTTTTAAATAAAGGAATAGCAATCAAAATATGTTTTGTTTGATGACATCTTAAAAATCTGACTTTACTTTTTTCTTTTCTTTTTTTTTTTTTTTAAACAGTAACTGAAATCTAACAATCTGCAAACCACGTAACACAATGCCTGGCTCACTGACGCAAAAGGCAATATTTCTGTTTATCATGGTCAATATCATGTTTATAAGTGTTGTTTTGGTTATCATAGTATGACCTGAGTCCCACTTGTGCAGAAATGTGATGTCAGTATAATAAATCAAATTTGCATTTAATGAATCTAAAGTACTTTGGGCTGAACTTCTTTACATGACTTACCTGGTTTCCTCTGACTGCACTCCACAATGGGATGTTAAATGTTCAAGGAGGAAGACCAGCAGTCTCAACAGACCTGGACCCCTGAGATCTCTCAGACACTGACCCACCAACCAGGCAGCATACACTAGCTGATATGAGGCCTCCAAGATATATATGCAGAGGACTGCGAAGTCTGGCCTCAGTGAGAGAATACACATTTAATCCTCAAAAGACTTGAGGCCCCATGGAGTGGGGAGGCCTGGTGGGATGGGGTGGTGAGTATGAATATATTCTTGGAGATAAGGGGGAAGAGGAATGGGATAAGGAACTGTCACATAATGGACCAGTAGTATGATAACATCTAGACTATATAAAATAATAATAATAATAATAATAATAAATAATAAAAATAAACAAAAGCTATTTATGCTTATTTTTTATTAAAGAATTTTTTGTACAGCAATGAAGACAAAGTGTACAATATTTTTGATTTGTTTACGAAATATCTTGACTGGCAATTTCTTAATCTTTTTTGTGTAAAAGTGGAGATATTTGATATATGCTTTAAAATATTCACAGTTCATGTGTTTATGCTACGAAGTTTAATTCTGTGTCATTATTAAATATTACATGTCTTTTACTACTTGTGAGTTTACTCTTCCCGCATCTTCACTGGACTTACAATATCTCCCTCAATGCCTCTTCGGTGGTAGATAATAGCAGAGATATCAGAGACTTATTACAATTTCTTTTTGAGTATTATCTCAAAAGGATTCTCATTAATTTGTCTTTCAATGCTTGATTGTGCTCGAATGGCCTGATACGCTCACAGTGTTCACTCTTTCTGTCTCAGAAGCTCAATATTCAATCACTTCCAAATATTCATTGGCATTTACATTTTCAAATATTTCTTGAAACGTGCAAAGTACAATTACTTTCAGAATTTTCATATAATCTAGTAGTTAAGGTCTCAGAAAGTGAACTTCTGGTTGTTTTCACTTATGGTATTTTCCCTTGAGCTTTTTACTGTGTCTTCATGTATACATTCTGATCTGAAATTCAGATTTTTGTGGCCTGGTGATCTCCTGTATTAATTAAGTTGTTGAAATTTGAGAATTAAAATGTACACGAAAGCCACATTTTTTTTTTACAAGTTCTTATACAATAGTTGTTACCCTCTTATAAAGTGACATAAGGAAATTTATTATTATATTTGAGAATCTGGGCTTATAAATTATACTCCCAGTATTAAACATGCTCAACTTTCATTCTTATGCTTTATGCATCACAAATAGCTGGTAAAATGGAAAATTATAATTTTTCTGGGTTTAGTGAATAGAGAAAAGGTAAAAATGGCTGTCATCAACCTAAATCTAGTATTCTATTTTCACTGTTCTTGGTTTATTTGTTTGTTTAGCTTCTATGTGTTCTCTATTTTATTTTGCAACACATAAGCATTTTCAAAGATACTCACTGCATTTATTTCTATCATTAGTGTTATGGGAAAGTCTACTTGGAGTTCTGTTTAGTACTTGCTGGCAATAAAATTCTATCTGTTCCTTCCCGAAACTACTTATAGATTCCTTGTCACGTGCTTTTATATAAACACAGTTTTCTATTATATAAAATTGATACATCCTTTTTTGCAAACTTCATTTGCTTATTTTATTGGCCATCAATTTGGTCTCTTCAGTAGAAGTAATGTAAAGAGAGTAATGGGGATTTAGTCACATATATGAAATCAGCGATGGGTATTGTATAGAAAACTGGTCTCCTGGGAAATTTACATAGAAATAACATGCAAGCTTTCTCATAACTTTTGGAAATTGGCCCATAATGCACAGAATGTTATGGCCTTTTGATTTACATGAAAATCTTTCTTCAAATGACTGTGCCCTAATATCTGTTTTTTATATTTTGTTGCATTTCAGCATGAGAATTGAATAATAACTATCAGAGCTTCTGTAGTCAACTTGACACATCTGGAAATAGGGAACTTGAATTGAGGTTTTTGTTTTGTTTTGTTTTGTTTCTGTTGGACTGGCCTGTGGGCATTCCTATGTGACATTTTCTTGATTGCTAACTGATGTAGGAGGACCCAGCCCACTGTGACAGTGGCCTCATAAGTCACATGGGTTCTTCTATCTAGGAGAGTTGAGTAAGTCAGGTGGAGCAAAACTGTTAGCAACATTCATCCGTGATCTCTGCATTAGTTCCTGCCTCTTGTTCCCCGTAAAGCTCCTGACTTCGCTTCACTTAATGATGGGTTATGATGGAAAACTTTTCATTCTCAAACTGACTTTGGAGAGGATTGTATCACAGCTACAGAAATCAAATTAGGACAATGACTTACCAGTACTTAGCAGTTGAAAAACTTTAGAGAAAACAAAAAACAAGCAAGGAACTTCACTGGACTGTAGTGGTTTTAGTAGTTGTTGTAATCTGTTTATATTCTATAGTAATTCAATTCTCACAAGTAAAATTGATGAGAAGAATGACTACTTTTTATTTCCTGTGCTAAAGGAATTAGTGTTCTAAGTGGCATTAAAATTATGCAGCAAATGTTTCACAGCTATTCCAATGATAATATTCTTAAATGTCACAAGGTGCTATTTTGACGGGTAGAATCTATTTTAGAGTATCAATAAAAAATATACCTTGCATGCCAGATGTGCATAGCTGTCTTTCATAATACCATTGGAATTGGAAGGAGCTTTATAAGATGACACAAGAGGAAATCCAGGACAAGAAGGCATTGCATTGTCTTGTGAATATAGTCTGAATACACAATCTTCCACCTAAATGGTTACTTGCTTAATTTTTCTTATTCATAGCCTACTCGTGGCTTTTGTTTATGTTAAAAAATCATATTAAACTGAGTTTAACATGTTTACATCTTAAAGGATTGACAAAGGGCTATAAAATAGCCTGGAGTTTCTTTTAAATCTCTGCTTACATATTCTTGTCCATTTAGAGGAAAATGTGATGCCCTTAAATGAAAGGGATTTTAAATTTTTCTTGGATGGTATGATTTCTCTGTCTCTTCTTGTCTCTCTTTGTCTCTCTCTCTGATTCTCTCTTCCCCTGCCCCTCTCTCTCACTTACACACACACACACACACACACACACACACACACACACACACACACAAATGGTTTGGTTTTAAATATATATACACCTAGATGCTTCAGCTACTATGTATTCTCTTTAAGAATGATCTCATCATGCTGATGATGTATAAATTCATTTAAAGAATGTATAGATTCATTTAAAGAAAATTGTTGTTGGTATATGGCAGCATAAACAGGGGAAATAACTTTTTCTGTCCCATACACTTAATGTCTTTTCCTGCAATCATGATGGGTTTTAAAGTTTCTGAATGTAATTGCTTACCTAAACAATGAATTATATTTGGGGAAGAATGCATAACCTACGTTATACCTAGAAAAGCTTCTCCAATCAACAGTCAGCATGTATGCTTAGAGTCTCTGTACAGTTTTATTGAACTTGACATATTAATGTTGCCAAGACTTTGGAAGTTTGTGAATAGTTTTCCTGCCAGCCGGGTTAAGACTACTCAGCAGGCAGGTGTGCACCATTGAGTTATACAATTACATACTTGAAAATCAAAAGGGGGAAACGAAGTCATAAAAGCTACATAGACGAGAATTCCAAATGCTCTCTCAGGGTGCATCATTACATACTTCAGATACACAAAATAAGCCTCCTTCCTGTCAACAGCAAAGACAGAAATCAGACTATATCTCCTTGATACTTGGAGAGAAGTACCACAAATTTTCACAGGAGTTGAGTAACTGCAGTGTACCCAGAAAGTCAAAACCAGTGTCAGCATTGATTCTGTTTACTTCAAACTTTCATGGTGCTTTCTTCACTAAATTTAATATTTGGCAGACAGAGAGAATAGTGGTATATATATATTACTGTCGATATTTTGAGACCTATTATCCAAGACATAAGAATGGCTTCTTTCTTCTGTCTCTCTCCTCATGATGTCTTTTTTTTTTTTTTTGTAATTTGCCCGTGTTTGGCCCATTGTAATTATAGTACATTATATATTATATACATTATACATAATGAAATTCTGTTGTTTTCATGGAGTAATCCTTAACACTGCACACAGTAGGCAAGCTGTGGTAGCACGTACTACATTATAAATATTCAGGAGGTTGAAATTAAAAAATCAAGTTGAAGGCCAATCTGGGATCTGTAATAAAGAAGCTCTCTCAGAAAATCAAAATGATTGAGATTACAAAGTGTAGGTGTTATGGCAGGATTTTCTAAGTTTGTAGACTGAGGCTATATTTGCCTAACATGTTGGAGTAGGTACTGGTTTTCTCATTGGCTTCCTGTATGATGGCAATACAACGTCAACCCTAGTGTCACTTGAAGTGGTTGCCTTCTGAAGGCTTCATATCAGACTTACATTGTGATATGGCTATATTAATGCTGACAATACATCAGTGTGGGAGATCTTTCCATTTTCTGAGGTCTTCTTTGATTTCTTACTTCAGGGATTTGAAGTTCTTGTCATACAGATCTTTTACTTGCTTGGTTAGAGTCACAGCAAGGTATTTTATATTATTTATGAGTATGGTGAAAGGTGTTGTTTCCTTAATTTCTTTCTCAGCCATTTTATACATTGAGAAGAGGAGGATGAGTATTGTATTTATATAATTGTTACCAATCCCTCTCTTTCCACCACCTCTTTCCATATCTCCCTTCAGTTTCTCTCAAATTAATGTCTTTTTATTTAATTATTATTGCTAAATACATATTGATATTTGCATATTTATATATGTGCATATATCTGTTAGTTATATTTGTATAAAAGTCTATTCTGCTGAGTCCTTTTCGTGTTGTTCTTATGGATATATGTTAGTGTTAACCACTTGGGATTTGATAACCTATCAGGAGTTTTGTGCCTAGACAAGATTTATTCTCATTTTCTCAGCAGTCACTCTCTAGAACAATTCAGTTTAAGGTGTGGCCAGGTGCATCCACATTGACAAGACAACTGGTGTTGGTATTGTGAAGATCTTCTTTAGATAACCCTATATCTGAGACTTCTTGGGACCACTTCCTTATTATATGTAAAAGACCCTATCTCACAGCAGAGGTCTTGTTCTACTGACTCTTAGAATAGAATATGTCTGCATGTATGTTTGTGGAGGAATGCACAGGTTAATGCAGGTATATGTGAAATTCAGAACAATCTGGAACATCTCTTGTAGCTAGAGTTATAGAAGGTTATAAGCCACCAAACATGAGTGTTGAGACCTGAACTCTGAAAATCTTCAAGATCACTAAACACTCTTAGATTCTGAGTCATGTCTCTAGCCTCAAGAATCATTTTTTACTATGATCTTTCCAGATTGCTCCAGATGATGCTAACTGTGGAGAAAATAACTGAATTAACTTAGATTTTCCTCATCATATTAACAAAGTTTTGCTTGAACTCAGCCTTGAGGAACAGCTGTGGAATATGGAGGTTTCCTAGATTCATACATCTTCAGGAGAAACATGGTGGACCTGTTATCCAACTCTGAAACAAACTAGAATAGCACAACTCTTCCAATAACTCAAAAGTCCTTTATTTATGTCCCAACTATGTATTTGTGTATGCACAACGTCGTGTGGTTCCAAACCTGGGAAAAACAGTTAATATGGTAAAAATGTAAACACTTTTCTTTTTTCCCATTAATATATAATGTTGCATAATGGATTCTGCTGATGCAAGTTATAATAATAAGTTGACAATTTTAAATACAGAAAATATATAAAATTAATATATTGATATCTAAAAATTCTAGAGTCATTTAATAATGAGTTAATTGGAATATTTATGAACCTTCTTAGCTAAAAAGAAAATGTTTTAAAAAAAGTACTAATTCAAGAGAAATCATTCTGTAATTCTTTTCATTTTCCAAAGCATGCAAATATGTCCATGCCCTGTTAAAGAGAAGTAAAGGAACACTGTGGCTATGGTTGCTTAGTCACTAATTTTCCTAAAAACAGTTAAATTCAGGTCAGACTAGGAACCAAATTATTGTTTTCAAAAAGCTTTTCAGATCAGATTTCTTATGTGAGCTAAGGTCCCACCTGACTTCTAAGAACTTCTGCAGAGTATCAACGCACATGCATGCCGATCAGGAAAACTTAGCTTGCTGTAGTTATTACTTTTGCTATTAATTTTATTTAGTGTACAGAAATTGCTGTTTCACAACACTCTACTTTTTAAGATAAGATTCAGCATAATACACAAATTAAGCTTAGTTTATATCTACTTAGCACTTAGTATATAAAAAAAAATCTTTTAAGTAGGATTGCCATTCTGCCCTGGGCATAGGCTCCATTTTGTGAAGTACGCCTTAAAAACAACCAAGTAGAAGTTAGATACTCCAACAACATTTGTGCCACTATTGCGTAAGTGTATCATGTGGGCAAGTCACCATCATGTATTTCAGGTTTTGTAGCTAGGCTTGTCATTACCTTTCTTCTTTGATAGTGTGCAGAGTACCTCCTAGTATAGGGGTATAGCCTCTAGGTAGACACGAGTTTCACCTATCTGTGCTCAATGAGATAATGAGATATGTAAGTGTTGCTTAAAGTAATAGGGTCTTACCATCAGTTTATGGAGAACAACAAATAGCCCTAGAAATAGCCTGAGTTGTTTGAGGGTATTTCATGAAGTCTTCTTTGTCTATCAAATTAATTGTATGTAATCCATTCTTGGCAATTGAACTTCCTTTAGGTGGTAAAAAGTATCTAGTTGGAGCATTGACTCTCCCATCATTTAGTGACCTCCTTTTGATTTATTCCTTATATGTATGTACTTTAAGAATTTTTACACTTGTAAATTTCCATATGATCACTTAAATGGCTTTTGTTTTCTATTGTTTTTCTTATATTTCTTTGCTTATCTAATCTTCTTTCCCCTTTCTAATGTAATCTTCCTGTTCCAGTATCTCCCTCTCAACCATATTCTCCTCCATCACTCCCGTTCCCTTACTTTATTCCTAACTTTGTTGCTTATAGATACCATAGCAACCTACTGGAGGTGTATAGCTAACACGGACATATAAGATATTATATACAATATTTAATTTTGGAGTCTAGGTTACCTCATTCAGGATGATTGGGTTTTTTTGTTGTTGTTCCATTCATTTGCCTGTTTATACCATCATCTTTTTAAAAAAGTTTAAATTCATCCCATTTTATTGTTATATAAGGAGAAAGAAATGCTAATACAATGCATTTTAGGATTAAAGATGAGCTCGGATAAATGGATTATTGGTTAAAAGCACTTATGGGACTTATGACTCTGAGTTCACTTTCCAGCAACTGCATCAGGTGGCTCAAAATGCCTGTAAGTCCAATTTCAAGGAGTCAACATTCTCTTCTGTCTCGGCAGGCATATACACATGCATAGTACACTAAATTCATGTAGGAACATATTCATACTCATAAAATAAATGTCATTTAAAGTGAAGGTAATGTGATCTAATGTCATAGATATTTAACATTTTCTTCTCATTATTTTGTCAAACCTTCTGAGACCAGATTGTGTACCTAGAAAACCAAGAGTGCTTACCCTCAGAACTGAAATGTATGACTCGGTTATTTTTTTATGTGTGATAGAACTAGTTACATTTTCTATTTTAAATGACAGTGTGTTTCTACAAAGATATGAGAGAGTCATTATTGAGAGGGGGCAACTGTTGTTTCAGTGTATCCAACTGACTAAGTACTAACAGTATTCTCTGTATTTCTGGTTAGCACTATAATTATTTTAAACAGCAGTGTTAGGAGACATGAGTAGTGTCATATGTTGCCTCTCTGGGATAAAACAGAAAATCTCAGGCTCTCTTATTCAGTCTCCCACCTCCCCATCTGTAGTGACTTTTGGAGCTTGTTCTGTGGACCTGGAGGATCATGTATGAGGGAAAGCAGTGTCAAAAGCTGCTTGGACATATAAAGGAGCTCAGTAATAGGCATCTCTTGTGTTGACCATTGAACTGTGGATGTTCTCTGTTTCTTTCTCTGCTGTAGCTTATCTTGATTGTTATAGAAAATGCTGTAAAATGTTTTATTTTTATAAAACTAATATGTTAATTATTGAAAATACATAGGCAGGAAGGGCCTGGGTTTGGGGCCTTTGCACACAAGGGATTTACTCTATACTAGTCCTTAGAAAAACTTGGCAAATAGATCATGTAACTACCAAATCTGTGATTCTGGTTTGGAAGCATAATGCCAATAATGTATGTAATCTGCTACAAATTCTATGGCAGAATAAATAGAAATTGGCTCAGAATAAAATGGGCTAATTTGCAGGCAGAAATCAAATGGGGAGAAATCTTTCAACATTAAGCTTTTCAAGGTGGGAAAATAGTAATTTTGATTGATAAATGCTAAGACTGAAATAAAAACCTCTTGCAGATAAATGTCTAATTATATTTCCAATTAAGCAAATGGCCTCAAATGAAAGAACAAAATAATAAGGAGGTGGCCCTCAATTACTAGGTATGAAGTTTCAGAGTAAAAAGACACGTTACAAATATGGCTTTTCTGGGAAGTTCAAACAGCTTTTATTTACTGAAAGAATGAGCGAACAGAATAGGAGATTGGAAAAGGCAGAATGTGTTGGATTTCTGTGTATGATCTAGACACATGAAGAAGTCTGCAATTAACACTTACATGGTGTTAAAAAGTTATACCAGCAACAAAACTGTATTTGAATCCCTCAGAAGAAAGTGTTCTAGACATGACAATGATCTACATTCTCCGAATGTCTATGGTAGAATGGTAGGAAAACTCAGATTTCAGAAAGAGGATATTCTTAATGGTCCTTAGTTATGTCATTGTGACATAAGCTGTAGTCAGAGGAGAGGAGGGAGCCTCGGTTGAGAAAATATTTTCATAAGACCAGGCTATAGGTAAACCTGTAGGACATTTACTTAATTAGATACTGATAAGAGAGGGCCCAACACACTGTGGATAGGGCCACTACAATACTGGTAGTTTGGATCCTGTAAGAAAACAGTTTGACTCTCGGGGCTCTAGCTAGGTCTCCTGCACATATGCAGCAGATGAGCAGCTTAGTTGTAACATAGGTCCTTCAACAACTCAGATCTGCCACTGAGTTGTCCACCTGCTTATCGATCCTGCACCCCTAATTGGACAGCCTTATCTTTCCTCAGTGGGAGAGGGTGCTCCTAAACCTGCAATGACTTGATGTGCAGGGCTGAGGAGAGTGGTGGGGAGTGTTAGGGGAGTGACAATCAGAGGGGGTCCTTTCTTTTTTAGAAGAGGAAGGTAGAATGGGGAAGACTTGTGTAAGGGAATAATGAGAGGACAGGAAGGATGTTTGTAAAGTTAATAATTAAATAGTATTTTTAAAAGGAAAAAGAAAGTAGCATAGGCAAGTCATATGGAGCAAATCGGTAAGCAGCAACCTTCTATGGCCTCTGCATCACCTCAGTCCTCCAATTTCCTGCTCTGTTTTAGTTCCTGTTCTAACTTCCTTCAATGATGGACTATTATGTGGAAGTGTAGACCTAATAAATTCTTTCCTCCCAAACCCTAACTAAAACAATTCCTTACGTTCACCCTTCACTCCCTGAGAAATACAAGAAAACAGGAACAACTTCTGTATGAAAGGTGCTGGAAGCAGAGAGAACATTCCATGCAAAGAACACACAGTAAGGAACTCAAATGCTTCCATCTCAGGTTAGCACCCTGAGATCACTTGCTCATGAGTTCTCACGAGTCTAGAGACTAGGGATATTTTATGGTTCTCATTCTTTGAAACCCCGATTAATATTCTGTTCATTTTTATTGAGGATTTTTGTAAATGTATGCTTGTGTGTTAGAGATAGGGTTTTCTTTCACTTGTCTTCATGATATATATGGTTCAATATAAAGAAGTAACATCTAAACATGTTATGGAAATGCTCACAAGCAGGCTAGAATGCTGGCAGACCCATAGCATCACCTGACTCACTATTTTTGTTGGATTAGAGAGTAGTAGTGTATTTTGTTGTATATTAATATAAATAAATGTTATTTGGTGACCTGGCCCATCTCTCAAAAAATGAAAGCTAAATCTATTGAGCCCCTTTGTTTGCATGCCTCAGAGATTAAGGAGGGGCCATAGCCTTTTCTTCATCAATAAAACAAAGTGACATATATAACTTACATAGCAAGTGTACTTGGATCTTACTTGATTTTTCAGAAATATCTAGGTTAGCAATGGTGAATGTTTTTGTTGGAAGGGCACAGTGAGCTCTTGCAGTACATGCCTAGCATGAAGGAGGCTTTGGATACCAATAAAATTCTGCTGAGTATTGTATACCAATAATTCTAGAACTTGGAGGTAGGGAAGCAGAGAATTCAGAGTTTAAGGCTATCCTCAGATATATAGGGTGTTCCATGCCAGCATGGGTGACAGGAGGCACTAACTAAAGAAAGAGGAAGAGGAGGAAGAGAAAAAAAGTCAGTGGGTAGAAGGAGCCTAGGTTAATGACTTACTACAGAGAAGAAAAGCATGGTGTTACAGTATCCTTGGTTTCAACAATTCGCTTGTGAGGATGAGAAATAAATTTCTGTGAAGACTCTGAGAATTATAGTTATTTTGTGTAAACTTATCTTTCTTGACTTCTGTAAATTTATTCATATAAATTATCTTTAAATAGTAAACCATTGTTTGTGGATAGGAAAAACATGTTTGACTAGTATTTTAACAAAGGAATACTTGTTCAATTTTATGTTGATATACTATTAATATGAAGTGTTACATTGGTAGAATTGTTTTCTATCCTTGAGGCTCTGTAATATAGAGACCTAAAATAAAATGAAACACATTTGACAAAGTCATAACGATGTGAAAACGGCAGGTGATTATTTTTAAATTTTCCAGTGTCATAGAAAAGTGATCCCTGCTCCTAACATCTTCACAAAAATAAATGGAACAAGGAACCAATGAGTTATTTAAAGGACTCATTAACTTTCATGTGACCCTATTTGTAATTGAGACAGTTGTGTCCTAGATGTACCCTACAAGAATGATTTATGAGGTTTCCCAGCACAAATTGACTGACAGAATGGGAAGAAACGTGTGCTTTAGCCAAACCTGTGATGCCCAGGCAAAGGAGGAGGCATCCCTTAAATAGTTCATGATACAGTGTAATGTTTAGTATTTGAAAACATAATTATTTTTCTTAAAGGATTTAACATTCTCAGTTAATAAAAAGGTAAAGTCATAAAAATATTCCAAGTTCTTATAAGCTGTAGCAAGTTTTTAAATATAAAATGTTTTAGCTTTTTGTGGAGAACAAATATAATTTCTATGAATTCATTGCATATTGCAAAATGGTATAAAAGAACTTATCTTTTATTCTATGGTACAATCCTATCTATGGCATCCAAGTTTGAATGGCAATCTGTGCTATTTTATTACAATATGTAGCTCATTTGCATGTTATAATTATATCACTTCTCATTTTATTTAAGAACGTTATTTAGATTGGTGAGTGGGTTCTCACTTTGACTAATAAAAATATGTTTCTGTTATATATTTGAGATAAAGTTGTAAGGTTATTTTAAAATTATTAATATCATAATACCCACCACACTTGTTACAGTTAATGAAAAACTTAACAGTTGAAGGAAATAGACTAGATATACTGGTTAATGAAAAATGTAACAGTTTATGGAAACTTACTGGATATACTGGATTCTCCAGATAAATCTAAACTAATTCCATAAAGTCTTAAAAGCAGACTACTTTTATTGACAGTTGCCAATGGGTGGTTATATTCTACTCTCTCTTAAAATAGGAAGTCTTTGTGCATGGACCAGAGAGAACTGAAGAAACTAGAAAATGCCATTAGTGATTCTCCAGCAAGGAAGTCCACCTGCTACTGCCTTGGTTTCTGCTCAAATAATAAGACTTCTATTATTTTAGAATTGTCATTTACTAAATCGAGGTCACTGACTTCTTGGTAATTTTTCACAGCTATACAAAATAATCTCACATCATACAAAGTCAATGAATCCACGGAGGATTACTTTTAAAATGTCCTCTTTCTCCCTCTGTCTGTCTCAGAATTGTCTGTGAGAAATTGAGAAAACGTGGGGCATCTCCGAATGTATTTCTCTCACAGTATTTAGCTCATATATTAAAACAGAACCATAAAGGGTAAGTCTTGGATATTTGTTCAGTTATTCTTGCAAAAGATTTTGTGATCAAGTCATAAGGGTGACTCATGGTGCTCTCAGTGTACTTCATTGCATCTGGACAATGGATGTTTTAATTACTCGTACATTATTTGGAAATAGACAGTAATCAATTAAATAAATGCATGTGTATATATTTACCTTTGTGTGTGTGTATGTGAAGTTCATGAGCATGCTTTGGGGCATACATATGTAATAAAAGTACATGGAGGTCAGTGGAAAGCCGCATGTGTTGATCTTTTGTCTTCAACCTTGAATAAGACAGAATCTCTTGTTTGCTATTTCATTTACTATGCTCTTTAATCCATAAGCTTCTAGGAACTCTTATGTCTAGCTCCCATGTCACTATGGAAACACTGGTAATACAAACCCACATGCAACGCTATGAGGGTTCTGGTAATATGCACTCATGTTCTCACTTACACAGAGTATCCTGGTTTGTTTCTCTGTTTGCTGTGATAAAAGACTGACCAAAAGCGATTAAAGGAATAAAAGCTTTACTTCATCTTCTAATTCCACATCACAGTCCATCATTGGTAAAGTCAGTCCATCATTGGTAAAGTCAGTCCATCATTGGTAAAGTCA
>NW_021604705.1:5514442-5541316 GCF_004785775.1 Grammomys surdaster
AAAGTCAGTCCATCATTGGTAAAGTCAGTCCATCATTGGTAAAGTCAAGACAATAACTTGAAAAAAAAAACCTGCAACAGAGAGACCATGTATAGTAAGGCTTATTATTGGCTCTTTGACTTGCTCAGCTTGGTTTTACAGATTAACCAGGAACCACCTACCTAGAGAAGGCATTATTCATTGAATGCTAGGTTGATATCAAACATTAATCAAGAAAACGCTTCATAGTCAGACCACGGGCCAATCAGATGGAGGCATTTCCTCAACAGATTCTCTCTATGTATGTCTAGTTAAAAACGGAAGCTATGGTACACAAATGCCTTACACACTGAGCCATCTCCCAAAGCCACATTTAAAAAATGGTTACGGTAGAAAAGCATTTCCTCATTGTCCTTTACTGTGTCACCTTGATACTCAGTAAAATAAAAACAATCAAGATAATATATTTAAGAAGGTCATTTTCTTGAACACATATATTGAGCTAAATATTTTTATTATACAAAAAAAGAACCCTACCATCAAACCCCTCATGTTACTATGAACTTCACTGAGATAAGATTTCTGTAGATTAGAAAGATGGCTGAGTAGTTAAGAGCCTTACTGTTCTTAAGTAAAACCAAGCTGAGCAAGTCAAAGAGCCAATAATAAGCCTTACTACACATGGTCTCTCTGTTGCAGGCTTTTTTCAGGTTATTGTCTTGACTTTGCCAATGATGGACTGTGATGTGGAATTAGAAGATGAAGTAAAGCTTCTGCTCCCTTAATTGCTTTTGGTCAGTCTTTTATCACAGCAAATTAAGGACCCAAATTCTCCTACCACTCACAAAACTCACAGCAGCCCTTCACACCAGTTCCTCGGTAATTCAATGCCTCTGGCCTCTGTGTGCACCTGAACTCACACACGCACGCACACACACACACACACACACACACAAGTATTAAAATATTAAAATATTAACAGTGTCTACTATTCTGAACTTAGCTTCAACTAATAGCATGTTTCACTATGCATATGTGTGTGTGTGTGATTAAAGATTTATTTGCCTTTATTTTATCTGTAGTGTTTTTGCCTGAATATGTGTGTATGTATGTATGTATGTATGTATGTATGTATGTATGTATGTAAAACTGTAGTTGCATAGCACCCATGCAAATCAGAAGAGGGCTTCAGATCCCATGGAACTGAAGTTGTAGTCAGTTGTAAACTACAGTGTGAGTGTTGAGAATCAAACTGGGTCCTCTGCAAGTACAGCCAGTGCACTTAAGTACGGAGCCATCTCTCCATTTGATTCAAAATGTCTCAAACTAGTTGCCACAGAAATCCAATTTATGTTTTTAGTAACTGTGCATGAGTCATACTGCCAGTGCTTTTGCCTTACTTCTCACATATCATCCAAAACTGGAAAATATTGTGAGCATTAAAATAGGAAGTTAAAAAGTCACCAATACTTTGAAGTTTATTGTTTATAAAATTGGTTGAATTTTTCCATATTAATTTTGGTGAGAATAGAGTTTAATTTGTCTCTACCTCATTCTTATATGGAATAAGTTGGTGATTTGAGGAAATTTTTCAAGACCAGACAACTTCCTGAAATTGCACTTTGTTCTTATAAATAGAGTCAATTGTATTCATATGTTTGGTAGATGATCCAATAGCATGCTTGTCGAACTGAGTGAGCAGTTTACTCAGTTCTTTGGAACGTCACTCTAGAAATCAAAGAATAGAGACAATTCAGTGTGAATTTGATTTTTCTTGTTGACAATACTTTTTCTCATGCACGTATGTTCATCTTGCATTCATGTGCTGACATTTTTAGTCTGGTTTTGGAGATACTAACTAACTATGAAACTGTTAATGACCTCTAAGATTTATAAATGCATTTTTTAACCATTAAAAAAGTCCTTGCAGTTTGCTGAAAGTTTTTATAAATAATTAAAAAGAAGATAATTAATTACAAATTTTCAATTAGTCGGTCAACAGAAATTAAACAAATATAAGTTCCATATAATCTTCTCCAAATATAATTGGTTTTCAATAAAAAATGTTATTAATTCTTTCAAAATTACAACAATATGTTTTGATCCTACTCACTCTCAGCTCTTTCTGCCTCGTTCTTCCAAGTTCCCCCTTCCAATTCCTCACGTCTCCGAAATCCATGTTCTCTTTTTATGTGCATTTTTCTTTTTCTGTTTTTAAGATTTGTATAGATGAGTACAAAATTAAATAAGCATTATGTAAGTCATAGGAAGATATTTTACAGCGAAGTAATTAATCTTGTCAATATGGGACAGAAATTATCATCCCTGGAAATTTCCCACAGAAAATATTTTTATTTCCCTTACAGAGAAAAGATCCTGGAAGAGTGACTTACCAAATAACTCATGTAAATTATGGTGCCTAAGGATCTAAGGACATACTACACCACACTGGTTGCAAGGCTAGCATCAGCTGAATACGTTCTCATCAGCAGTAGTCAGGTCAGCTACAAAAAAGGTCCTCCAGATGCAACTCAACTATGTGTGGAGTCACAGGTGGGATCTGGTTAGCTCCTCAAATTTGAGTCATTGGCAGAACCTCCCCTTTCTGTCTTCATGTAAGAAATAGTTCAGGTTTGGGAGACAAATAAAAGAGGTCAGTGCACAAAAGTGCAGACACACCACATATTAAAATATACAGTTCCTGCTCTGGCAGTGCCATGCTCAAATGCAGACAAGGATGTTTACTCTTCAGAAGGTATTCCCACAAAACAAGAGTAAGAATCCAAGATGTCTGTTAGGTGAGTAGTTTTGTGAGTGATGTCCCAGTGCCCTGTAATGGCTGACACCAAACAAATCTGGAGTTGGAGATGGATGTTGCTGCATAGGTATTTAGAAGAATAAGAGGAAATGATATGTGTGGACAATGTATCTATGTAGTTTGCACACATGATATCCTCAGTGATGAGGCTTTGTCCTCAGAAATTTCTGCTTAATGGAGTCACTACTGATTTAAGGCATCCATATACCTGGTTAGTGGTCTAGCACATGAGGCAGGGTGTACTGTGGTGTCATACACATGTATGAGCCATTATATATCCCAGTTGTATATATCTAAGAAATGCAATAATATTATAGTTCCCTGTATACTTGATAATCATCCATTTTAAAAACAATAAAATTCTTCACTAAAAATACTGAGCATCATCAATACAGAGTTATCAATTCTTAGACTATATTACTAGAAGCTCACTTGTCTAAATCTTATATTTGTTTGTTCTAAATAAAATGTGTGATGAGAAACATTAAATGTATCATTGTATATTTTTCTGATTGACTCAATTCTAGGAGATTATTTTATCATTATTATAAATACATACAACAAAATATAAAAATTATAAAATATATGAGATACCAATAAATAATTCAAAATCAGTTTTTAGTAACTAGACTATTGGCTTTTTAAACATCCTACCGTGCATATCTGTATACGCACATATAGGTATTCTGTCCCATATTTAGGAAAAGTTTACAATTTTTCTTTCATAAAACATCATTAGGATATATTTATGAATTGTCACCAAATAAAGTCACAGTTATAAACAAACATACATATGTGCATTGCTAAAAAACATATGCATGAAATGTGTGTCTAATAAATACACCTCTTATGTGTGGTGTCCGTATTGTATAAAGTAAATACATTCCATTTAAAAGGACATAGATATTTTCTATTTCCAATTTTATGAAATCTTGTGAAAGCAGCTTCCCCCCAGAATTTATGGCTACTGTTTTCATACATTTCCCCAAACAGAATTGTTGGGTAATGATACGTGTATTACACTGTCTTTCATGAATCGGTTTTTGTTTTATTCTTTCTCCAGTAATGCAGCAGTATCTTGACATTGTACCCTTCAGTGTCCATTTATCCTGATTTTCTTCCCATCTGCTACCCTAGAAAGGTTGCATGAGACACTTATACTCTCCGATCTCATGCTCAGGCCTCATTAATCATATTTTCATATGAGCGCTTTTGTTTGGCTCATTTAAAGTTAAGACTTTTCTACTGGATTCCTTGTCTCCTTAAATACTATCATATTAAACTTTAATAACTACCATTTAAAGACGTAATGGAACACAAGAATACACATTACATGTTAATAAGTTAAACTTTCAAATAGTACTACTTACTTCTATTTGCTCTATACTTGAGAAGTATTAATACATATTATACAAATAGTTGAATGCTACTCCTAACTTCTTTGTGACAAAACCGTGAGGCTCAGAAGAAAATATAAAATCTTAATCATTTTCTAAGAGCAAATAGTTTCTGCATAACACCTCTGCAATTTGTCTGTGATTATACTGTTCCTTTCCTCTTCCTGACAAAGTAACATAAGGCTCACATTAAGAGACACAAAAACAAATATCACACTCTGCTAGAAAATCAAAGCATGATTCTGGAAGTTGGTGCTACTGATGCATTACTGTGGGGCAAGAAATAGAAATTTAGATCTAGGAAAGTCTGTGTTTATTTCATAATTATAATATATTACTATTATTTTATTTTCTAACAAAGAGCAGTCATTCAGGTTTATTTTTTTCATTATGAAAAATTAATTTTTTTCTAGTTGAAAGAACATTGACATAAACAAGGGGAAGTTGGAATCGGACCTAGGTTGTAGATAATTCTTGTCTTCTCTGATAAACTATTGTATTGAATGTACAGTATAACACAAGAAAAAGGATCCACGATAAATTCCGTGGCCTTCTAACAAAACTGAAATCAAATACCTGGGGTCACCTAAGGTCAACTCTGCAGCTTCTGAAGGTTGGCCATTGTCATTGACCTGGTGAACTGGATGGAGCCCCCTTGGCCATGGCTGGTTTCTCATCATTTTTCTGTCAACAACACCCTAGCCAGAGGTATTTTTCTTCTGGCAAATATAAACTACAGGAAAACAAATAGCAACATATGTCTTGGGTTCTGTGCTTGGAGCTGATACACGGTTACTTTCACGATATTCTTTTTCTAAAACAAAGTCTCTTTACCAAATACATAGCCTAAGAGTGGCCACTCTAGACTGTGACAGTGATTATACTGTCATGTGGCAAAAAGCACCACCAAAGCAACTGACTTGTGTTTGAAAATTTACTGTTTCCCAACTAAGATAATAAACCTGTAGTCCTGTTTGAATAAACACCAAAGGGAGACCATTTTAATTTCTGGAAATAAGTAAGGATAATGTTGAATTTCTGGTCAGGTCATTTCTTGCTGTAAAATTATTTTGTTCTTGTTTTCTAAGAACCTCTTTCTCTCGTGTGTCTGTGGATTCCGTTTCCAGGGCTAAAACCTCTGTTTGAGTGACTCATTAAACTAGTCACCACTTTATCCACCCCCTCAGCCTCATACCACAGAGACCAAAGCTGCGGCTGCTGTGTCACACGAGCATGACAACCAGAATCCAGAATTCTTATTCAACTTCTTCCAAAAAAGCTTGCCATAAAGTTTTAAGAAGACCATTTGTAAATAATTGTGTTCAAGAAAAATAGCATGCTTGCTAGGGAATCAGATCCTGATGGGACAGCCCATAGCGAGTTCAGCAGAGGCAGAGGAAAGATTGAGTCCCGCAGTACTGTGAAGATAGAAGGCCGGAAATGTCTCTAGTGGCTGAAGGGTGAACAGGTTTTGTCTGAAGAGATAAGTCAGCTAAATGGAGAGTGAGAGACATGAGCCAAATTTAACACTGAAACGATGGAAATGATCTCTGGGATCCAATTTGGGAAGAAGAGGAGGAGATAAGTCAGCCCTGAGTGGCCAGGGATGAGAGAACACAGAGGTTAGCATTGCTGAAGACAGTTCAGAAACAGTTTCGTGGTATGGAGAGATGGGCTTTAAAAATAATAATTTTTAAAGTTAACAAAGAAAGTTGGGGATTTCAAAAAGGTCAAAAGTTAAAGCTTTGTTCATTTGTCTTGCTTTCTAGGTAATTTTAAAGCACAATCCATGGGACAGCCTGTAAGGTGACAAAGCAGAGAAGTCACCTAGGTGCATCTTCCTTCCTGCAGGTAAGGGACAGAAGTACTGTCTATAAGGCTGTGGGCTTCCAGCCACTGTTTGACTTCAAGTGAAGCACACATCTCTTTGAGGAGATTAGTAGCCTCTTTATAACTTTAAAGGCAGAGTGCTTAGTATAACAATGAGAGAAGAAATTGAAAGCACAAACAGGCATCATGTTATTTTTCATAATCCTGTTATATGCAATATTGTTTCTGGATTGTGAAACACACTTTGGACTAAGGAATGAAATACCTGTTACAATTCTATGTTTTTCTATGTTCTTTTAAAATTTAGCATAGTTTTTTTTTTTTTTAGAAATCCATACTTTACATGCAATGAAATACAATCACCTGTACCCCATATTACCTCCCTTAACGTCTTCCTGTTTACTCTGACATGTAACTTCCAGTATCGTATGTAAACCATCAAATCCATTTAAAATGATACGCATATCTGCATAGGCATGAGGCCATCCACTGGAGCATGAGAAACCTACCAGTGGTCACTTGAAAAAGGAACACTTCTTCCTTCTCCAGCAACTAACAATACCTCCTCAGTATGGAGCAAGGCCTGCAGATCTTCCCTCCCCAACCATGCTGGGTCAGTATTATGCAAGTCTTGTGCTAGTCACCATAGCAACAGTCAGTTTATTATCCTAAGAGCAGAAGACAGCACTCCACAGCAAGCCTTTCCATCCTCCAGCTCTTACACTCTTTCCCTCCTTTTCTTCTGTACTCTTGACCCTTAATCGCAGTGGTGTTAATAGAGACGCCTGGTTTAGGGCTGAGCACTCACACCCCTGTTTGTAGCACTCTAACCAGTTATGCGTCTTACCATTGACTGTTGTCCTTTGCAAAAAAGAAGCTTTTGGATTAAGGCTGCCCACAGTTTTGGTCTGATTATAAACATAAACATGTAGAAAGCATGATATTTCAGTAAAATAGCAATAACAGGTTCTATGCTAGGGCCCATGATGTACCCAGCCACAGAGTTCTGATAAAGATTACAGTATCAGGCATAAAATGCTGGACCCTGTGGATCAAGCTCCTTGTCCAATTGGGAAGTGGTTAGTTACTACCCATTGCATTAATGCTACAACTGCATCAGCAAACACAACTTGCCTGCCAGGTTGGTATTGTAGCATTCATAGCACAGTGTTGATTAAAGCCA
Source organism: Grammomys surdaster (assembly GCF_004785775.1). Classification (NCBI taxonomy): domain Eukaryota; kingdom Metazoa; phylum Chordata; class Mammalia; order Rodentia; family Muridae; genus Grammomys; species Grammomys surdaster. The sequence goes on from NW_021604705.1 coordinate 5,521,650, forward strand.
TTGGAGTCTTTTCTCCCACTTCAAACTGCCTAGCACCTTCCAATGCTATGTAATCTAGACATCATGGAGAAAGTTTCACATGCAGCTTGACATAGATCTTGCCATGTAGTTTATATGTAACCAAGGACAACAGCGATAACCTGTGTTACTTTAGTATCTTCTGGGGCCTCCTGAACAGGAACTCAGAAGGAGGTAAGCTATGCTTTCTCCTGTGAATTTTAACTAATAAATCATGTCATGCATGAGGGAAAGTGTGTATACATGCAGGGTAATGTCAATAAAGTTATTTAAAAATATTTTTCAGTTAGCCTAAGCACTAATGTGTTTCCATTAGGATTTCCATAGATCGTTTTAGTTTGGGTTAAGATACCTATCATCCTAAATTCCCATCTCTCTCCCATCCCTCCTCCTTCGTCCCTACTTCATCCTTTATGGTCAGTACTCCCAGTTTTCCCATTTCACTTGTGTCCCACTGTCCTCTATCCCTCCCACCACTTATATCTGTGAAAGTAGGCTGCCATATTCATTTGCTTTGTGTTTTAATTTATATTTTTCTGATAGTTAAGAATAGTTATCACTCTTAAAGTATTTCTTAGCCATTTGTAATTCTTCTTATGAGAATAGTATGTTAGATCTATAGCCCATTTTTTTTGCTGATTTTTTTTCCTTAGAGTTTAATTTTAGGATCTTTTGGATTTTCTCGACATTAATCCTGTGTTGACCAAAATTTTAACCATTTACTACTCTATGGCCTTGCCATTAACTGACTGTAATTTTTGCTACTGTACAGAGATGTTTATAATGAGATCATATTTGTTGATTGATGGTGTTATTTCCTGTGTATCTGGCATCTTACTCAGAAAGGCATTACCTATACCTGTACCTATACTTTGAGGCAGCAGCAACTTTCTCCTCCTCCTCCTCCTCCTCCTCCTCCTCCGCCTCCTCCTCCTCCTCCTCCTCCTCCTCGTCGTCTTCTTCTTCCTCCTCTTCCTCTTCTTCTTCCTCTTCTTCTTCCTCTTTCTCTTCTTCCTTTCCTTCTCTCCTCCTTTTTTTCTTTTCCTTTGTTTTGCTGTAGTACTTTCTATCAGGACTTATGTTGAGGTTTCTGATTTATTTAGAGATAAGTTCTGTTCAGGCTGAAAGGTAAATATCTAATTTCTTCCTTCCTTTCTTCTTTTCTTTGTTTCTTCCATTCTTCCTCCCTCCCCTCTTTCTTTCTTTCTTCTTCCTTTCCTCTTCTACTTTTCCTCCTTCTCCTCATCCTCTTCCTCTTCCTGCTCCTCTTCCTGCTCCTTCTTCTTATCCAGTTTTTCTAACATATTTATAGACGTAGTTGTCTTTTTTCCAGTATATTTTTCCCTTTCCTTTTCAAAATAAGGTAAATCATAATAGTGTAGAGTTATATCTGGGTCCTCAATTCTATGCCATTGATCTGTATCTTGATGTCCCAATACCTTGCTGTTTTTAATTACTTTGCCTCAGTTATATAATATAAGTAGAGTCAGTTATTATGATACCTCATGCATTATTCTTTTGTTCAGGATTGCTTAGGTTATATAAATTTTTGGTTTGCTTCTTATGTCTATGGACAATAGATTTTTCCTGAGATTACAGGATTATAATTTTTTAGTATTATCATTTTCAGAATATTAATTCTAGCAATCCATGAACATGGAAGTGTTTTCTATCTTCTAGTATATCACTCAATTTTTCTCTGAAGTGTACTAGAATTTCATTGTGGAGGTCTTTTATTTGTTGAGCTTTATTTGTAGGGTGTTTTTCTTGTGTAGGAGTAGAGGAAAGCATTATGAATAGGATTAATTCTCTGACTTCTTTTTCTGTGCATTTGTCATTGGTACATAGAAAGGCTACTGATATGTGTATGAATTTTGTTTGTTTAAATCTTTATAGTCATATATAAAATCATATAATCTGCAAGGATACCTTTGTGTGGTTTTTTTTCGGATTTGAATTCCTTCTATTTCTTTCTCTTATCTTACTGCTTTAAAAAAAAAGACCCCACACACTCTATTGAAGAGGTGTAGAGGGAACAGGCAAGCTTGACTTGTTCTTTCTGCTAGTAGGGACTCTTGAGCTTTTATCCTCTGCATACTGTTAGTTATAGGTTTGACCTGTGTAGCCTTGTCTTGCTCCTTCTATTACTAGCCTTTCTGCAACTCTTATTGGGAAGGAATATTAGATTTTGTCAAAAGTTTTACTTAATGAAATGATTGTCTTGTTTCTATCACAGAGTCTATTTATATGATATGTGACATCCATTGAGTTACATGGGTTTAAACATGTATGAAATTCAAGCAACATGGTGTAAAAATGATATTTTTGAAATGAGCTTGAAACAGTTTTCCAGAATGTTTTATTGCTGCTGCTGAAATGCTGTAATGTTTTCCTCTTGAAAACTGTTTTTGAGATTAATATCACTTCTACCTGTCCCTATATCAAATGTAACTTCTGGAGTTTTGCATTCTATTTGTGACTCCTTCACTCTTCTTATATTTTTAATACATAGAAACACACACATACACACATACACACACACACATACACATGCAAACATGCATGCACATGCACATAAACATATGAACACATGCATAGAAACTCCTGAGTGAATTTAATGGTGCGCTTATATGTAGGGCTGTAATTTTGCATATGTGTCCATCAGAAAGATCATTCTATAAATTTTATTTTATATTTATCTGCATCATAAGGGAGTTTATCAAGCATCTTTGTTCTTGAGAAAATTTGACTGGTGTCTGTTCCTTGATGTTCTGATAGAATTCAGTAACAAAGCCATCCAGGGTATTTTTAGTTAGTGGAATTTTTTTACTACTTAAATTTTGTTACTGGTTATTAACATGTTTAAATTAGCTATACTATTTTATTTTAATTTATGTGTATTATATGCATCAAGAAATTCATCTTTTTTGTTTTTTCCAACTTTGTGGAATATGGGTTTTTAAAGTATGTTCTTAGGATTTTCTTACTTCCTCTAGTACAGGTTATAATATTTCCTTGACATTTCTAAATGTATTGATTGGAGTCTGGTAACTTTATATAAGTGCTTATCAATCTTATGTTTTCAAAAATCCAACTCATTCTTTCATTTACACTTTGTTTGCTTTATTGTTATTTACTTCTTTACATTAAAATAATTTTAGGAATAATTTTTAAAATGTCTTTCAGTCAATTAATTTTTTTCTTGTATTTTCAAGTCTACTGGGTATTATATATTATTTATTTGAAGTATCTCAAATTGTTGATGAAGTCATTAAGTGCTATCGAGCTCTTAAAACTGTCTTCATTACCAGGCAGTGGTGGCACATGTCTTTAAACCTAACACTCAGGAGGCAGAGGCAGGTAGATCTTTTTGTGTTTGAGGCCAACATAATCTATGGAGCAAGTTACAGGACACCAAATGCTACACAGAGAATCCCTATCTCAAAAAACAAACAAGCAAACAAACACACAAAACCAAAAAACAAAACAAAATGACTGTCTTCATTGTGTTTCAGAGATTTCATAGGCTGTGTTTTATTTTCATTCGCTTCTCAGAAGTTCTGTATTCTGGTTTTCTCTATGTAATTAAGCATTCAATAGTGTGCTACTTGGTCTGTAGGAGTTTGTATACTTTCTGTAGTTTCTATTGCTGCTGATATCTATCTTTATTCTCTTGTGATCAGATAGAATACTATATTTATTTCAATTTTTGTGAAATATCTTTGAACTCCTGAGAAGAATGCTTATTCCTTAGTGTTTGAGTGAAATGTTCTATAGGTGTCTTTTTGGTTCCTGAGATTTAGGTCATTATTTGACTCAAGGTCATTCTGTTTACTCAGATGACCTGTCTGTCCTTGTAATAATCTGTCAGGAGAAAGCTGTAGAATCAAGTAGCTAAATTTGAAACATCTCATTCTTGTGGACAACTATGTGACAAATTCTGTCCTGGTAGGCCTCATTAAAGGGTTTCAGAAAATGTCATATGGATTTTTAATGCATAGAAAGCCATTTGCCCAACACTTTTACATGAATTTCATCAAGTGTGTGTGTGGATGGGGGGGTAGTAGCATTTTTTACCATGTGGTGCTAATTAACTCAGGCAGGAATAACTGTGTCCCATAACCTTGCTTAATGGACTGTGAAGCCTCTATGTAGTCTCCTAAGTCACAGAAAGAATGTGACAACTGGACAGCATGGACTGTTTTCAGCTATTGTAGTTTACTCAAGAATGTAACTGATTATAGTACAAGAAAAAGGATGTATTCTAATGTAGTTGTAAAGATCAACACATCATTGCCTTGTTTTTATTGTGTAATTGCATCTTTGTACCACTGATTACACTTGGGATCATTTGCATAGGGCTGATGTCACTACATGACCAGCTTCACCATGAGATGATAGACGTTTGCTGTATTTAACCTGCATTTCATTATTTACCTTATACCCATGAACCTCACAAAGCTCCTAGTAAATTTCTACTGCTGAAGCTTTGTAAGCTGCTTCATTGGATCATTGATAGAATTCAATCATAGGGTTCACTGATGTAAAAAATAGCAAGAAAGTTCTCATTCATAATAAAAACAAATATCTTTAAGTTTTTTGTCTTTTAAGTAATGTTTTCCCTATTTGTGGCAGCTTCAATTCAAGTTTTCTATAGTCAAAGAAAATAAGTTTAGGGGCTGGAGATAATAAGGTTTAGCAGTTAAGATCATGTGCTCCTTTTGTAAAAGATCACAGTTTAGTACACAGAACACACATCGAGTGGCTCACAACGATCTATAACTCACGCTACAGCAGATTGGATACCCTTTCCTGGTCTTCATGGCACACACACACACACACACACACACACACATACATATGCACACATGTGCACACACACCTGCATATACTTAAACAAACATACACAAGCATATACATATATATATATATATGTATATGCTTGTGTACATATATATATATGCATGTACATACATATTCAAATTCATATTATTATATATTTGAATATATTCTTATATATTCAAAAATGAATATATAAGAATATCAAGTAATTAATTAAAATACTTGTACCATGTACTTAAATGACAATATTATATCTGTTATTGCCTAGCCATGTAGATGTTCTTTCTCAAACACCCACTACTGAAAATACAATCCAGTCTCATGGAGTGTGGTGAAATTTTAGCTCACCAGTTTTCTTTTAGGATTCATATTTCTCACGCTTAATGAATCAATTGTGTGTTTCTTAAAATTAGGTCCAGAATAGCTGCTTCTCAAATAATTCATTTCCTTTGTCTTTGATGAATGGAATCTTCAATAATGTGTGCTGGGAATTTGTGAGATGATGCGGCTTTGCTGAAAGAGAGTTTCAACAGATGTGCATGGACACACAAGGCCTTCCTACTTAGTTTGGCTTCTGAACCAGCTTGCTCATCTGTGTCTGAACACATCATCTATTTCTTTATCCAGCTGGTTGGCCAGAGGAACTAGCCACAGTGAGGTTTTCTGGGTACTGTTTTCATTTTTCCTATCCACACCATCTATATCATGTTTCCTAAATAGTGAGTACTTCTCTAGTGAAGCCACAGCCCAGAAGTTCTTAAATTATCTTCTAATATTCATGGACTTCTCATTTTTGAATGATAATGTAGAATCAACATTTTTTGAGTATTTATTTTATATATGGAACTGAGGGTTTTTTTTTCTCTGTCTTTTCACTCATTCAATATGTCTAGGAAGAAAGAGTTGATATTATTTTCTCTGGTAATTCAGTGTTGAAGAAATGAACTTAGGTTATCACACTGATATTGCAAAAGAGCTGCTATCCCAAAGAGATCCTCTTCTGACTTGGCAGTCTTAGCCAGTAAATGCCATTTACAGAATTATGTAAGATTCATAAAAATCTATAGTTGATGCAAATAAAATGCAAAAACAAACAAGTTCATTACAAGCAAATGTTAAACAGAAAATAGAGTAAAATGAAGAACCTAGTTATTTCTCAGTTCCCTCTTCCTGGACTGGCAGTAGGAGGCAATGACAGGAGGAGGAGCATCTTCTCTGGTGCGTCCTTCTGTTGACTGCTCAGAACCACACTACTGGCTTCTTTGACCTGAACATGGCATTTCAATCCACATGACTTAATAGTTGTGAATGTTCTTCAGTTTAGTCTTGCCCATTGACAGAAGGTTGAGCTTTGCCATCCGTCTCACGAGACTTATCACATGGAAAGCCTTGGTATCAAGAATACTTTAACTGTATTTATTTCACTCCTCCTCCACAATTATGCCCATTTATTTACTTCTGTATATTATTACTTCATATTTAAGGTGTCTAAATTCCTTGTTGAGTAAAAATAAATACATTTATATGAGTACTCCTGTAACTGTTGTAGAATTTCCTGGTAATTGCTTTCTATTTTTTATTGTTTGTAGTGTTGTTGGTTTGTTTGTTTTTCTTTCTTTTGTTTTTGTCCCTCTCATTGTGCTATAATGATTTAGTACTTTTTTTATATTGTTGAATCATTATATGTACTCAGTGTAAGTCTTCCAATTGTTGGGGATGCCTAAGGTCTGCTGGCTGGCTTCCTGTTGGTCACCAAGACATGCTTCTGCTTAGTTTACCTCATTTATTAGAACAAATCTTCAGCAGGATTCATTCTGGCTTATACCTGTAAGAAAGCTTATTTCTTGCTAAAAACTAATTTTTTGCTTGGAAGCTTATTGGTTGCTTTTAACTGTTCTTGAGATCTACAGGGAACTAATTAATACTAACGAGAACCAGATTTGAAAGTCAGTTAATTGTTAAACATGCCTAAATTACAGCATCTTCCAGGATTATATAAAGTTAATTAAATTTCACTTCTATGGAAACAAACTATTTAGGTCTAGCCAATCCTGTGAGATACTTAAAGAGAGAGACCTTCCATGGTTTTCCTGTATGTGTAGATTAACCACTGGGCCCAGGTAATGAGTAAAAATTTTAGATATGCAGTGGGTGTTGGGGGAGAATTCTTACCCTACATGGTATGATTTTATTTGAATTGTTTGTACACACACACACACACACATACACACACACACACACACACACACACATATGTGGACATATGATAATGCTTCTCTATGGCTTTTTAAATGGTCTGTAATATTCTTTACCCATTTTCCTCATTCAAACTCAGTGTACTCCCTGGCTCCTTATTAGGTAAGGTCCCCTTCGCATCTTACCACTTTCCCTCCTTCATAGCACCATAGTAGCCTACTATGTCCCCCTCTAGGGTTCTTCTCTCCCCTATTATGGAAACTTAATTCCCATATTTTTGGCCATAACTCCAGGTTGTATATCCACATCTTAAAATTCAAAGCTGGAATCAAGGAATAAGGGAGAGCACAGAGCTTTTGTCCTCCTGGATGAACGACAACTCACTTAATACATTATCTAGTCTCATTCACTTATCTGCAAATTACATTTTTCTACAGCTGAATGGGAACTGTTGTATATATAATCCATGTTTTCGTTGTCCATTCAGAAGTTGAGGAGCATTTAAGGTGTTTCCATTTCCTAGTTATTGTGAATAAGGTGCCAGTGAATGTGGCTAAGAAAGAATCTGATGAACAGAATATTAAGTCCTTAGGGTAATGGAAAGAAAAAGAAATCATGTTGGATATTTCTTTGAAAAGTTGACTTTTTTTTGCATGATTGAACATATCAGTTTCCTTGTTTATTGTCAGAAAGATTTCTGTTTCAAAGTCAACCATCTTTTCTGTCTGGTTAATCCACCATTAGCTGATATGCTATTAGCATAAACAACCTGATTTACTCTCTGTGATATTCTATGTAGTGTGATACCTTCTCATTTGCATTCCATCCTATTCTTCTCTCTTTCCTTAGTTTTAAGGTTGGCTGCATGTTTACTTCATATTTGAACAATTTTCAGGTACATTTCACATAAAACCAATAACAAGTTATATCTTTGTCTATAGAAATTTAATATCATTTTATTAAAGTTTGGGTAATAGGAATCTGTATTTTAATATTTCTGCCTTCTTTTTCTTCGGATTTACCAACTAGCTTTTTTGTTACATAATTCAACATTACTCATAGAAGTTAATAAAAATTTTTAATAATTCTTAGGTTAATATATAATTAGTAATATATTTTAAAATAGTTTACAATACTCAAGAAAAATGGAAAATTCAAAAATAGATTATTGTGTCAAAATTTAATTCTTTACATTTTTAAAAGCAATTATTTGGCATACAATTTCACATTTTTAATTTGGAAAAAAAATTACTATTTGAGTAGCTGACTAAAATGTTTCCTCTTGTCTATTATCCTTAGAAGTTGAGCACATTAGCATTATGTTGGTTAATTAACTGCACAGTCCTGAATGAAACCAATATGCTCCAATTTAACTAGAAAAAGTGAGAAAAAGAGTGATACTTCTGTAACTAAAATTTCCTTTGGTATAACACCTTCCAAATTTAACAAGTAATAACTATGAAGTTTTTAGTCATTTGAGAATTCATTTTTAACTAAAGTACTTATTTCTGGCAACTTTTGTATTCAGTAATGACATAGGACAATTTTTTCTTGTTTGGTCTGCTGTCTGATATGTAGAGCTTCTTCCATATCTGGGACTTCAGAACTTTTCGTATTAACAAGGTAGTAAAAGAAATTCAAAATGTCAATGTCATTGTAAATATTTAGGAAATAATTTTTGACCATTTCAGATGATTCACAATAAGACAATTTTGCTCCTTTTATTTATTTAAATTAAAGGTATTTGGAAATGACAGTATTGACGTTGAATGAGCTAATGTAAATCATTTTTTTATTTGCACTATCTGCTAGCTGCCAAACATACCTAACTGAGCAATATCCAGTTGTTTGTGCTGTATGTTCTTTATATTAAAATGCATGGTATAAGGACTTGATTTCATAATGATCTGGATTATGTCCTATGAAATTCAATTTCTCGCCTTTAATAAATTTCCACTGAGTGTACATTTATAATTTTAAAATGCATTTCAGGAACTTTTATGTTTAAAGATATATCTACATTTACTTTCAAGTGCAAGCAGGCCATTTTCTTACAATAGAGTCTTAAGTTATGGAAAGCAAGCTGTTTATACTGGTATAATTATAGTAAATGAATAAAGCTAGTTTTGAATTTGATTTTTAGATATATTTTAGGAGTAAAACTAGCACTGAGATACAATAGATAGTTTTATGTTATTTGAAAAACTTCATTCTAAAAAGGGAAGTTAGTGGAACCTGATAGCTCATTCCTATAATTTCAATACTTCTGGGACAGAGACAGATGTACTACCATGTTCCCAAGGCAAACATAGTCAACAGAGTGAGTTCTAGGACACATAGAGTTATATGGCAAGACTCTTGTTTTAAATAATTAAGTAATGAAAAGTGAGAAGTTAAGTTTCATACATTAAATAACTACATCACTAGAACCCACGAAGGTAGTTTTCTATTGAAAATCTTAACAAATGGATATTTTGAATCACTAAATGTATTTCAAGATGAAACTATAATATATTTAATACTCAAATATCTATAACATTTATTGTGCACAATGAGGGAAAAGCCTCTGTTAGACTCAATAATTTAGTGTGATGCTGTTACCTATTTCTGGAAATTTTTCCAACATATTTTAATTTAGTATACATAGTTTCTATTCCTTCCATTTATATCATTCCAAAGACTAGGGAGACATACAATTAAATGTTTTGTATTCACATTTCACTGGTAAGGTAATATAGATTAAGGAATCAGATTTTTAAGCACATTGAAGTAGGAATTTTCCTTATTCTTTTGTCTTAAACCTTTTCTCTTGGGCAAATGTAGTCTCAGCTTTCCTTAATTCATTCTTAACTGTACAAACATACAAAACATACAACAAACATTCTCAGTGGGAACAACATGAGGTTCACTTTAAAGTAGATTGCAATTATAATTTCCTGAGAAATTACTGATCAAAACAGTGTAGCAATTGGTTTTTGACTTGATGAATCATTGCTTTATAAGGAATATTTACAGGAGTTACTAATGAACATTATGATTCAATTGGTTGCTTTGCTGTCTTAATTTAGAGATTAATAATACAATACAATGTCCTTTTTGTTCAGTTGTTTTCTCTAATTTGCTATGAATATGTGTTCTCTATAATTTTTCCTATTAAAAGCATGCTATATAGCTAAAATTTGTGTAGGTCTATAATATATTATAGAAGTATAATGAATAGCAGAATGCAATATTATAATGAAGGTTCATAATCTAGTAATAGCTACTATTTCTCAGCAACAAAAGCAAAGAAAAAAGAACATACATTTGGTGAAAATGTACTCCTCATATGTTTATGAATAAAAAATATAATTTATGTCACTGCATCAATTGCATATACACACACACACACACACACACACACACTCTAAAATCAGCTTCAAAGAAGCATTGTTTTAATTATAATAAACTTGTGAAACACTGAATGCCTGGTTTCGGGTCAAAGCAGTTCTTGCTCTGATATTGTGGATCTTCTGACAGAATTCCATTCTGTATACTTAATTTCCCCGAGAATCTTAACTGGAAATGATCTGTGTTGTTTTTGTCAGGCCATCAAGGTCTGTTATGCAGATGTTGTACAATCATTCTGAAGAAATTACAATAGTAGAAAATATTATTTTTTGACAATATTGAGAGTAAAAATACATATATTTATTATAATAATAATAATAACAGCATATTTGTATTGATTTTAGAGGAATTAACTGATATATATTTGTTTCGTCAGGGTGCTTCTTCATTTTCATAATAAGTACCAGTTATTCATTCATTTGTTCCTGATGGAAACAAACTTAGAGTACATAACATTTGAAGATATGAAATGTATAAAGACAAGTTTCAAATAGTGCTTTTCTAGATCACCAGGAAAAACAATGATGAGGTTGTAGAATTTACATTCTCCACCTTCCCAAACACAGACATTCTGGCCATGTTGTTTTCTCCCTGGCGATGTATGCCAAGGTAAAACCTACTGTGCATGTGATTTCACATTATATGGGACCATAAGAAAAAAATGCATATATATATATACACACATATATGTCTTATATACATATATATAATTTAGAAAAATTTCTTCAAAGTAAATATTTTGGTTCCTAGCAATTTAAGGTAAGCATATAAGAAAAGAAATAGAAGTAGAAGTGCAAAACTAAAGGGGAATAGAATGGACCTGGTGTACATATGGTAATCAGTAGTAAAAAGTACGTTAAAATATTTATTAAGAAGAATATGTTGTGAAATGAACACACATATGGCTCTAAGGTACGTCAGTTGTATAGCTAACTCAAGACAAGAGGCTGTGACTTCATACTGAGGGTACTGAGGGAGCTATTCTCAATGCTTTTTAGTATATACCTTAATGTTCAGGAAATCCATGAATTTATATAATTATTAATGTTGCTTTATTTTAAAAATACTAACAATATCTTCTCAATACAATTTTATTTTACAATAAAACATGGTGATATTTTTATCTGTCTACTTTTTATTACATTAAGCTTATAGTATATAATGAGGGTAAGTATTAGTATTAGTATGTAGAGATAGCATATGTTCTCAATAGATAACTGACAGATCAAAGAAGAAAAATGTGATTTAATGATGCAGTTTCAGTACATACATCTTAACACATGGTTTGACAATTAAGTAAAATCCACAATCATAATGGACATGAATGCCTATATACTTAAGTTAGACCTCAAGTTTTATTACATTTTAATGCTGTGATTATCAATGCTTTTTAAGGATTTTCCCCCAAATTCTCTTTAGGGTACAAAGCAGCATTGTAAAATTTGACTTCAGATTGCATAAATAGCATAAAATGCTGGTTTCTGTTTTACTGTGACAAGGAGACTGTTCTATATTCCATGTTAATTTTACTCATTTTTGTTGACCTATGATTTTCCCATGTGAAGCTTTGGAGTTTCTGTGTGATATATAGTAGGTAGGGTTACAGAAATACATTAGGGATCTGGAAAAGGTACAATGGAAGATTTTGGCCCACAGAGAAATTTTACCTACACAAAATCATCTATCAGAATTATATTTATTTTATTTCAGTGTATTCTGGAAGAACTATTGATCCAAAGAGAGAAAGAAAGAAGTACCCGTATGAGCAACCACATTACACACTTAGAGTAAATCTTAGTGCAAATTAATCTGAAGTTCTTCCTTATGAACCCAAATATTTTCCTCATGGCTTTGTCCTTTTTATTTCACTCAGATAATAATTTTTGGATACAACAAAAATGAATAAATGACACGGGAGTCTACTTCCAACCTGGTTTTTCTGATATTTTCTGATAATCTGAAGTGACATTTTAGGATATAACTGTGTTTTATTAACAAAATATAACTCCTACCAGGAGGAATGACTCACATCTTTAATCTCAACACTCTAGAGACAGAAGCAAGCAGATCTCTGTGAGTTTGAGGCAAGCATGGTCTACATAGTGAGTTACAAAAGAGTTAGGACTACATAGTGAGGCTCTTTCTTTTTTTACTAAAATATTCCATTCAAAATACCAGGTTGACTGTTTCCTAGAATATATAACTCAAAGTTATATTGGATAGTATTCAAAATAAAAAAAACTCAACTTCAAGTGTAGTTTTTTGGGAAAGAATCCAGTTTTAGGGTTGTATTTCATAGGTTTATCTAAGGAATAATATTCTATGAAGTTATCATGCAAACACCTAAATCTGTCTGGAAATAGAAACAAGAGAGTCTGTTAACTGGAAAGGTGAGCAATTTCCTAATTTATTACAGATTTAACACTGTCTTTATATAATTGCCCATTTGTAATAGAAAATGAAACACAAACATTATATATATATAAATAGTAATAAATTCTATGATTCTATGGCTGACAAGACATCAGGCTAAGAGTACGCTTTTATACCATAGTTAGCATGACTAATAATGCGTAGGCAATGAACAAACAGAGATGTTATTATAATGACAGAGACCTTTTTCCTTATGTTTATATTTTTCCTCTAATGTTACCATGTGTGTTACACTCTACAGGCAAAGATCCCTTCCCTGTTAACCTGCTTGTGTTCACAAGTTCAGTAAAGCTTTTTCTAGCTTTACTGCCTACTTTATTTCCTACACAAAAGGATTTTATAGAAATAATTGCCTTTCCTTGGTTTATTAACTTCCCTAATATTCGTCTCTTTTCCTAGAACATACTAACTGCAAAGGCAGAACTATTTTTAGAATACCCTCACCTTCCTAGCACCTAGCAAAATTTGTGATATTTTAAAGCCTCAAAATCTGTTCAAGACAAAAAGGAGTGAAGGAAAGAAAACTTCAAGGAGACGAGAACAAGAAAATATGAAGAGATGAGAAGATGCATTATTAAACCAAAACCACAACAAACAAAGTAGCAAACCTCATAGTCAAGGGATCGGAAAGTCGTGGAAATAGAGGTCTAAAAAATATAAAATAAATCCTCCGACTAAGTTATCAAATATATGTGCAATATTCATCAACTAAAAATAACTCATATGACACACAGATACATATCTTCTCTGAAACTTGCGACAAGATAAGGATAGTGTATTGTAAGAACCCCCCAGGACTCTTTCTGGCCAAGAAAAGGATAGTGTATTGTAAGAAAGTCCTGAACTCTTTCTGACCATAAAGTATCCTCCTCACACTTTCACAGTAGATGAGTTGAAATTCCTAGGGAAAAAGACACACAATTAATTTAAGCAACTACATTTAGGTTTTTACATAACGGATCTCTTCATTAAAGTGCTTTATATTTTATTTATCTAATTTTTTATAATATTAAATTTTGGAGAAAATAAATTTATTTTAATATTCTGTATTGTCCTTGGTTTATTTTTCTCTTTTATCCTGTTCAGCTCTTATTAATTCCTTAATGGTGATATTAATCTTTACTCTATATATTTTATTTTTATTAGATTTTGGTTTTATAGTAATTTATTTAACAAAATAATTAGATTCAAAATTCCCAGCTCCCATTGTTGCCTGTTCTGCTACATAGATCCAAACTCCCTTCTGTCAACACTGTCATAGAAATTCAGTCAGCTTTAATTATTAAAAAAGACATTATGGGATACATTAGTAACTTTAATTTATCACAATTATTTAATGTGTGTGTGTGTGTGTGTGTGTGTGCACATGCAATAAAATGTCTGTGGGGGTTAGAAGACCACTTTGAGATTCAGTGCTGTCATTTTACCATGTGGGATCTGCTGTCTGAATTCAGTTCATCAGGGAAGGCAGCAAGTGCTTTTACCTGCTGGGACATCCTGCTGGGAGTGCACAATTTGATGAACTTGGACAGGTTTATGTAATCATCTTGCCACTGTGAAAGCTATGGTTGGGAACACCCTCAGAGTTCCCTTGGGATCTTCTCTACTTTTCCCTTTTGTTGCTGTTATTGTGGCTGGCAACTACATATCTAATTTTGAAAAGAAAGATTTATATTTTCTAGAAATTCATGAAATCCCAGAGAATGTATGCATATTTGATTTGATTTTCCCTTTGAAAAGTTTCTAAATCATTCTTGCTCCATGTAAGCTGTTCCCTTTCTAGGAAAGTAATATTCCATTGTATGGGAAACATGGCTGTGTCATAGTTTGTCCCCGTAGTCATCAAAAGGTATTTTGTTCATTTTCATTTTAGTTTTGTCATTTGGATATAAAGCTGCTATAAATTTCTCAAAGTCAGTGCATTAGTGAAAGTCTGCGCTCCTTTTGGGTAAATAGTGCTTAGACTGCTATGTATCACACATGAATTCTATGAATGCATGTGTATCACACATGAATTCTATGAATGCATTACACATGATTACTAACATTTGGAATTATCAATACATTTAATGTCAGCAAATAAAATGAACTTTCTATTGGTGTTATTGTGTTAATAGTTTATTATATTTTTTAATGTCTGAGCATGTCAGGGCTCATTTATGTGTGTACTTGACAGGTGTGTGTTTTGGCAAATGTCTATGTAAGTGTTTCTCACATTGTATAAAGAGTTACTTTCTTTATATTCTCAAATTGTAGGAACTGGGTATGTATTATGGATGCAAATACTTCAGATAAGTGTTTTGAAACAGTTTCTTCCACTTTCTCCTTTGACTTTTTCCTTGCTTAGCATTGTCATTTACAGATCAAACGTTGAAGGTTTTGAGTCTAAAAATTCTAGCTATCACATCATCTCCTAGGGTTTCCAGCCAGAAAAAAAATGTGGTTCTCTGAGTCTAGATTTCTAAGTTGTGTTTCTTTCTCCCCCTTAAGAGAATCTACATACACATAAAGTAGGAGAGATTGTTGGCAAAGATTGTGGAGACCCCTCTGTAAGTATTGCCCTCACTCTCTTTCTTCCTGCCTTTTCCTGTAATATATACAGACTCTAGCAATTTTGAGCTTTGTAAAACTTTAGTACGTATATTCTCAACTTGGTGAGATTGTTGTCTTTTATTCTTTGGTTTGGGAGAATTGTATAGCCTCAGCTCCCCAGAAACAAGTTAGTGTCAGTGTGAAATTCACATGTGTACCCCTCCTTGGAGAAAACATGGTCCTCCATATTTTTATAGCAGTTTTAAGAAAGTTTGTTTTTGTTCTTTGTTACCCAAAGGAGAATGGCTACAGTTATTTTCTAACTAGCCAGAAATGCTAGATTTTATTTTCTATGATCTTCAAATCATGTTCAAATCAACCACCCTAAGTGTATTGACAGTAGTGTCAGGAAGCTCCATAGTTCTAAATGATTTATGAAACATTTGCATGGGTTTAATGAAAGATTGTTTCTTTTATAAAAATTCACTATGTGAAGACTCTTAATTTCTACTCCTTTCTTGTAGATAATTCCATAATTTACATTGTAAATTTCTTGATGATATTTTTGTATGTCCAAGTGTGCTGTGTCTGATCGTGGGGAGGTGTGGGCAGGTCAGAGAACAACCTTGAGTGCACGTCCTCATTTCCTATCTTGTATGAGACAGGATCTATTGGTTTTGGGTTTGTTTTTTTTTTTAATGATTGTGTCACGTTAGTTGGCTTGCAAATTTCCTTTGGTTCTCATCGTCTATGAGTCCCATCTAAGATTATATATGCATGTTACCAAGATCTAGGGCTCTGAATTCAGATCCTCAAGTCGCTGTTGCAAGCATTTTACCCACCAAGATATCTCCCTTATTTTGCTAATTTTACCCCATTACTCAGAATCAGCTTTCAATAGGTATATCATCTACCATTCAGTATAAGATTGTCCTCATCCAAGTCATTGTGGTGTGTGTGTGTGTGTGTGTGTGTTTATGTATGTGTGTGTGTGTGTGTGTTTGTGTGTGTGAAAAACAATTTGAATATAGTTGGGATCTTAGTGAACAGTGAATTAACTATATATTTGCTTTTCCTTTCTTCTCTTTTTCTTGGAGTAATAGGCACTGAGCACAGGGCATTACACATAGTAGGCTGAACTTTAGTTAGGCTGACAAAAGTTATTTTTAATTTGAATAACTAACTAATTTCTGGTAGTCACTGGCAATTTAATCAAGCCATCTTCATTAACCTATCCTCTGACCCATGAGAATCTTTCTAACAGTTACATTGTATTGTAATTATATTTACAGATGGTCCCATTTTCTATCCTTTACTGTAAACTCTTAAATGTAGTATTTAATTAACAATTTTGACAGGGTATATGAGTTCATTTTCAAACCCCTCTACCTCTTAGGTTTGTAGACTCTAAAGCTTGATATTTTGATACCATAGATGTACATTTATATAAAATTTCTCGAATGATATTTTTAATGTTTGAACCTCTTAGGTATATAAAATTACATGATAATATTGGTGCCTATGTTTTATATTTAAGATGAATGAATGACTGTACATTTCATAGCATAGTAGAATTATTGCTTAGAAAGTAATCAACATTTAATTCTTATTACTTTTATTTTTATTAACAATTATCTGGGCTTCAAAAGAATATTAAGTGCAGATAAGAGGGCATGATTTGGTCATTAGTTTCCACTGCCTGAGACATTTGTTGAAATTCTTGTTTTTACTAGACTACTTACCATCATCAAACTGATTTCCAAAGCTTATACACTGCAATTCCTTCCTTGCTTTTATAGGTAGATATATTTTCTTTTGTTGCATACTAATAACTCAAAAGAATGAACATCTACTTAACTGCTTAGTGTATTTATTTATTTATGAAATATAGTAAATTTACAATTGAAATAAGTCTGTCGACAGTAGTAGATGTTAATAAACATATATGAATAGCTGTATACATTCTTTCTTATTCCTATATTTGAACCTATTTTTTCTGACAAAAGTTGAATTAGCTGAAAAATAGAATATAAAGTCTAGTTTTCTTGCTGACTCATTTGTACTTTCTCAATTTCAAAGCCTTATATCAAACAAACAGTGTTCCATTTGTAGTATTCCTTGAGTAACTATTAAATAAAGATTGCCAAAAATTTAATCACAACTTTGGGAGTAAATAAAACTTCTACAGCAGTGAAGAATAAAATTATGTTATCTGAGAACTTTAAAAAGACTTCCTTACTGCAATGATTTATAAGAACTCATGTAAAGAAAGGGTAGAAATCAAACTTCCTGACATACTGAAACTCCTGATACTTCATATTTAGAAAATGCTTGAGTTGGCAATGCTGGCTCCATTTGTCAAAGTCAGATTAATGCCCGTTGTTAATCAGTCAGGAAGTCAGAATGTGCATGATTTCTATATCACAAGACCTGTAGAAGTCCTACATACATGACATGAAATGCATACCTGGCCACCCCTTTATTCCAATAATATACTGCAAAGGATTAATTTTTTTTCAAGTGATCATTTCATTGTGTTTTTGCTTTCTTGTTTGCTTTGTATTCAGATATATAAGATTAATAAATATTGCTAAGAAATGGTGAACATTCAAGTTTGTCTTTGTATTTCAAATTTTATAAATTAAAAAATTATAATTTGTTTTTAATTTTTTAAAATTTAATGCCAGTATAAAACTCAAGCACTTCCTTTGAAAATATATATAGAAGGTTTCTAAAATGAATTTCCCAGGTTTTGTAAGACAATTACAAATTTATCAATAATATTTGACTCAAATATTCTCAATATACTTATATCATTTAAAATTCAGCTTTATCAACTTTTTCTGAACTTAATATAATTCTATGCTTAACAAAATGAACTGCTTATTGAGAACTTAAAGTTGATAGGTTTGAAAAACTTACAGTAAGAACAAATGCTATTATCAATCTCAAAACAGAGTATTAAAATTGTCTTATTGTTTAAAATCAATGTAAGAAAATATTACTTTACTAAAATCTTTTAAGACAACTGAAAATCCATAGCTTATAATTACATTTAAATAAATATGCAGCTAGACATTTTAATGATTTACTTCAATGCCTATCTTATGTTCAAGAGTTATGAAGTTGCAATTCTTTATAATTATATACTTAAAATTATATTAGTATGTTAACTAAATATTTATTTTTAAGATGTAAGTGATATGACCAGAGTTATTAAAAAATACAACACTAAAATTTCTAAAATACACTTTAAAGGGCCAAGGTCAAATTCCTTGAGTTATTCTCCAAAACAGTTTAATCTTTTGTGATTCATATCTACTCAAAATGACTTCACAATTTCTGTTTAGTTATTTGAAAGTTGGATTTTACAAAATCTTTTTATATTCAAATTTTCTGTTTTACGTTTTCAGGAACACTAACATTATTATTTAGTTTAAAGTTATTGTAAGAATAAATGTTTCCTTAAAGCTTGGAGCAGTGCTACTGAAGTAGAAAAATTAGGACACCCTAAACAATGTCCTAAAATTATTTTCTTAATTTTATGTATCGAAGAAAAACCAGAGCAAAAAAAAAAAAAAAAGACTGTTACAGTATTTACCCTAATCGTAAGTGTAGGGATGGGTCCCAAATCCCAAATCAAAATAATGACCCCTATATTCTCAATCTTCATACTGTGTGCTCAGAACCACAACAATGGAGAAGCATTTTATACGTATTATTTAAGTCACCAAACCCTTTCCACTGTTCCTGCCAAACTTCTACACAGTAGGAACAATGAAAACTAGTGCCAAACCCTCACGTTCCTGATATAGCTTCCAACAGCTGCAAATCCTTAAGCTTCAAGTACAGCTGCCTGGAGTGGAACCCACAAAGGCAGACACACAGATTACATATGTTCAATAACTTTAGAGCCACAAAAGAATATGTAGTTATATTAAGGCCATTAGGCAGGAGAGAATTTGTGCCAGCAGTACCTCATTGACCTTACAGGGAGAGTGTGATCCACACCCCCATTGTGTTTTCATTACTCTCCAAATCATTTGCTTTTGTTAGAATTACATATTCTTTCAACACACAAACCCACACCAAAAAGAGGCAATTACATTGGTTAATGAGTGCCTAGCTTCTTAGTGGTAATTCTCCAAAGGGAAGCTGCTTAAATACTTAGTTCCTGAAAAATATAATGCATCAAATTATTGCTAGAAATTTAAACACACATACACACACACACACACACACACACACACACACAC
>NW_021604705.1:5541716-5544196 GCF_004785775.1 Grammomys surdaster
AGGAGGAGGAGGAGGAGGAGGAGGAGGAGGAGAAGAAAAAGAAGAGGAGGAGGAAGAGGAAGAAGAAGGAAGAGGAAGAAGAAGAAACTCTCAGCGATGCCAGAACTCAACTATATTAAAAACAAAGAAAAAATTCAAGTGAAACTCCTCATCTGGTGAAAATCACCTAAAACATATTATTCTCACAATTTTTCAAAATTAGACTTGGCCACACATTATCGTTGTCTCAATAAAAGATCAAAACAAATTCAGATTATACTTTAAAACTCTGCCCATTTCTTTTTAAGAAGGTGAGAAACTTGGACATCAGTAAACTAATGTTCTTTTCTTTAAGCTTCTAACGTTTTACAGATGAATGAACATTATTGTGCAGCACCACGCAAGGATAAAACCGGCATCTAAAGATTTGTGTTGCTGTCATGGAGATGGTTCAACTTGATTCCATAACTCCGCCTGTTACTCCTATTATACCAGTGCCCAGCCTCTGTGCCCAACTTCTCATTTCTTCAGATCATCACATTCAGTGGCAACGAAATAAACAAGGAGTTAAAAACAAGTAATTTATAGGAGTGATTGAAAGGCCGGCTCAGAATGCGAGAATGTCAAGGGCTTGACTACCATGCATATTAATTTATATAATACAAAGCATGTCAACATTTGTATAATAAAAATATTGCTACTGATATGCAAGAGAGATGTGAAGCAGAAGGACAGTTAAATATAATGATCATTTGATCTATAGTTTAACTCCCTCTTATATCTAAACTTAACGGTCCTAGTGTAAAAAGAACATACAGATCTTTATACTATAACACCAAGTATGTGCTTCTTTTCTGTCTTATAGACATGCAGAACTCATTTATATCATAATTGCTTGCCAATTATTGAGCATGTAAAACATTTCTAATTATATGTGCACACATTTTGCTATATTTTACATGTGTGTTTGTGTGTGTGTCCACTGTTATTATGAACATTCGTGTAAGTAAAGCTTCTATTAGGCTTTTGATGGGAGACACAATTTCTACCCAAGAAACCCCACCGTTTTACTTCTGCTTCAGACTGACTACTCCAACATATGTAGATCATGGTTCACTGAAATTTGATGCCAGGAAACACTGCTTCATAGGTAATTATATAAATATTTGTTTGCTATTTCCTAAAGAATACTTAGCACTGAATGTAGATCAATAGCATCTATCTACCAGCCCTTCTCAAACTGAATGCAGTGAGAATGATCTCTTCCATAAGACATCCATAGCTCCATCCAATGTTTGGCTGTGGATTTCTGCCTATATTTCAGTCAACTGCTGGGTGAACTCAGAAGACAATTGTGCTAAACTCCTGTGTACAAGCATAACTGAGTATCATTGATAGTGTCAGAAATTGGTACTTGCCCTTGGAAGGTATCTCAAGTTGAACCAATTATTGTTGGCCATTCCCTCAGTCTCTGCTTCATCTTTGTGACTGCATTTCTTCTGGCTATTACAAATAAGGCTGCCATGAACATAGTGGAGCACACGTCCTTGTGGTATGGTGGGCTGTCTTTCCGGTATATGTTCAGAAGTGATATAGTTGGGTCTTCAGGAAGAACTATTTCCAAATGCAGCAGAGATGGAAGGAAAAGACATCCAGTCACTGACCCAATTTGAGATTCATCCAATATCGAAACACCAAACTCTGACACTATTATTGATGCTATGTTGTGCTTGCAGACAGGAGCTTATCATGGGTGTCCTCTGAGAGGCTCTGCCAGCAGTTGGGACTGCAGCAGGGAAACACTATGAAGAGTTAGGGGAAGGACTGAGGAGCTGAAGGAGATTGGAACCTCACAGGAAGAACAACAGTATCAACTGAACTAGACACCTTAGAGCTCCCAGAGACTAAGCCACTGACCAAAAAGCATATATGAGCTGGTACATGGCCCCCAGTACATATGCAGCAGAGGACTGCTTTGCCTGGCCTCAGTGGGAGAGGATAAACTTAATCCTATACAACCTTGATGTCCTAGTGAAGCAAGATGCTGGCAGGGGTAAGGTGTGGGTGGATTGGTGTGGGGGGAACATCCGCTCATAAATAAAGGAGAAGAGGAGGGAGTGAAGCATTCTGGTAGGGGGGACTGTGTACATTTGGAATATAAATAAATAAAATAATTAAAGAAAAGATTGCAGCCTTGCTTCATTGTGGCCTCAAAACACTGTTCCTCTTACCCAAACTCTTTTATGTTAAATTGACTTTGAAGTTTTCCCTCAAACTTTAATATTTAATATTTAATAACAATTCAGTAATCCTTGAGTTCAGGGTTTCTTTTTTTAATTAATTTTTTTAATGGATATTCTATTTACATATCAGATGTTATTCCCTTTCCCCGTTTCCCTCCCACTCAGAAACTCACTATCCCATCCCCCTTCCTCCTTCTTCTATGGAGATGTGTCCCCATCAATCCAACCACTCCTACCTCCCTACTCTCGAATTACCCC
>NW_021604705.1:5544206-5568068 GCF_004785775.1 Grammomys surdaster
TCCCCATCAATCCAACCACTCCTACCTCCCTACTCTCGAATTACCCCATACTGAGACAATTAGCCTTCATGGGACCAAGGACCTCCTCTCTCACCTATGCCCAATAACACCATCCTCCCCTACCTATACAGCTGGAACCATGGGTCCCTCCCTATGTGCTCCCAGGCTGGTGGTTTAGACCATGGGAGCTCTTGTTAGTTGGTATTGTTGCTCTCTCCATGGGGCCACAAACCCACAGCTCCTTCAGTCTTCTTTCTAACTCTTCCATTGGGAACCCCGTGGTCAGTTCAATGGAACCCACATACCTTTGGTCACTTGATCTTTGACAAGGAGGTAAAACCATCTGGCAGAAAAAGGACAGCATTTTCAACAAATGGTACTGGTTCAACTGGAGGTCAGTATGTAAAAGAATGTGAATTGATCCATTCTTATCTCCTTGTACAAAGCACAAGTCCAAGTAGATTAAGGGCCTTCACAGAAAACCAGATATACTAAATCTAATAGAAGAGAAGGTGGGGAAGAGCCTCAAACACTTGGGCACAGGGGAAAAGTTCTTGAACAGAACACCAATGGATTATGCTTTAAGATCAAGAATTGACAAATGGAACCTTATAAAATTGCAAACCTTCCGTAAAGCAAAGGACACTGTCAATAGGACAAAACAGCAACCAACAGATTGGAAAAAGATCTTTACCAATCCTACATCCTATAAAGGGTTAATATCCAATATATACAAAGAACTCACGAAATTAGACTCCAGATAACCAAATAACTCTATTAAAAATTGGGTACAGAGCTAAACAAAGAATTCTCAACTGACGAAACTCAAATGGCCAAGAAGCACTTAAAGAAATGTTCAACATCTTTATTCTTCAGGGAAATGCAAATCAAAACAACCCTGAGATTCCACCTCATACCAGTCAGAATGGCTAAGATTAAAAACTCAGGTGACAGTAGATGATGGCGAAGATGTGGGGAAAGAAGAACACTTCTCCATTGTTGGTGGGATTGCAAGATGGTGCAACCACTCTGGAAATCAGTCTGGCAATTCTTCAGAATATTGGACATAGCATTACCTGAGGAACCAGCTATACCTCTCCTTGACATATACCCAGAAGATGCTCTAACATATAACAAGGACACATGTTCCACTATGTTCATATCAGCCTTATTTATAATATCCAGAAACTGAAAAGAACCCAGATGTCCTTCAACAGAGGAATGGATACAGAAAATGTGGTACATTTACCCAATGGAGTATTACTCAACTATTAAAAACAATGAGTTCATGACGTTCTTAGGCAAATGGATGAAACTAGAAAATATCATCCTGAGTGAGGTAAGCCAATCACAAAAGAACACACATGGTACACACTCATTGTTTAGCCCCAAAGCTGCAATACCCAAGATAGAACTCATAGACCACATGAAGCTCATGAAGAAGGAAGATCAAAGTGTGAGTCCTTCAGTCCATCGTAGAAGGAGTGACAAAATACTTAAGAGAGCAAATATGGAGACAAAGTGTGGGGCAGAAACTGAAGGAGGGGCTGTCTGGAGACTGCTCCACCTGGGTATCCATCCTATATGCAGTCACCAAAGGCTGTTATGGATGACAGGAAGTGCATGCTGACAGGAACCTGATATAGCTGTGTCCTTAGAGGTCTGCCAGAGTCTGAGTTCAGGGTTTCTGTGGTGTTTCAGCCTCATTTGGAAACACTGCCTGTGAAATACAAGAGTATAACAGGCAGAGGATTCATTGTCCAATAACGGGTCAGGAGATAGGATGCGAGCTGAATGTCATCTGTGTATGACTTTCGCTGTTCGTTTAAGATATCTGTCTAAAGGAAGGGAACATATAAGTATGCAGATTTGTGCCTGCAGTATATTTTGTCTATCTGTGTACTAATCAACCAAATGTATTTAGCTAAATAAAACCTATGCTTATTTTAGTATTTTTCTTGAGAGTTATTTTGAAATTTATTAGCATATATTATAAAATAATTTATTGGATTGAAAAACCTTAAGACATAGCAAAATACTAATGTTAACTATTCCTCACACACTTCTTATTGATCAACATATTAGTGCTATAGGGTTTCACAGTGTAATCACATTTTCCAGGTAAATTAATTGAGTCTTAAGAAATTGAAATTACTTGTCCAAAGTCACCTGAGGAGCCAGATTTAAACCCAGGCTGTCTGCCTACTACTCTTCCCCCTAACCACAGTGAATTTACCTCTGTAGCAAGTACAGTTTGAGATCTATGAACAGAAGCTGGCACAATATAGATAGGTATTCTGGTATTTGTAGCCAAAATATATTTATATTAGTATTCCTGAAGCCTATTATAGGAGTACATAATTTTCAAAAGGACATGGAGGGAATATTGTATAATACTGTCAGTCAATATTCTCTTTAATGAAGTTGGTGTACAAATATGTAATGAGACTAGTTAGCGTCCTTCATGAACCTGCAGAGGAGCAAGGTGCCTGTATCTCTGGCATGTACCTCTGGCATTCTGGCTGCTCCTCCTTCTTAGCCACATTTCTCCCACAGACTCTTAGAACACTGTTTTACTGTATGGAGGAAAATGGAGGCTGTGAATTGCAGTTCATGTTTTCACTCTTGCTTTGACTGAACATCTGCTCACCCAAGGCCAGCGTTTTTACTTCCATCTACTCATTACTATGGTTACCATGGTATATGCTCTATTTTAGGTCTGTATCTACTGGCTTGTAGCCATTCTCTCTTGGGGGAAGAAAAGAAAGTTTTCCAGAGCCAAACTGGCCTTCTATTCAGTAAATATGGTAATTTTTGCCTATGCTGAGTTTCTAACCATCCCCTTTCCTTTCATATTTGGTGTTCTTCTGTGTGCAAAGGGATCTTTCCATCCAACATTTTTTGTGTGGATTTAACCACACATTTTCTACTTAATTACCCTCTCTGTTTTGAAAAGTTTCCCCTTAATTGCACTCATATAGGATGTGTTTCTATAGTCATTGTGACATTTAAATGTGACAGTTGCCTGCTTATGTTCCTCTAAATATTGTGTTTAAGAAGAAGATGCCTCAGATGGCAAAATGAAGATCATATGCTCCTCAACCTGAGCTGCCCTATTGACCTGTGCTGTCCTCTGTGATATATAACTGGGACTATGTACAGGAGCTGGATTCTAAAATTGTGCTAGTCTGAGACAAGATATAAAATGTTAAATGTTCATTAGAAAAATGTTGTAAAATATCTCATATTTGGCTTTACTACAAATTAAAATATTTATTTTATAAAATAAATAACTTAAATTACTCTTTTAAAAATATAAATCTGAGGGTAAAAAAACATATTATATATTATATTTCATTAAATAGGAATGCTTTAAGATCATTTATGATATTTGAAAAGCTAGTAAATAAATAATAGCAAATCATATATTCATTTATTTGTATATGTATTTTTATTGTCAATTATTATGTGTTTGCTTCCATTAATGTCTTGACCACTCAAAAATACTAATCATGCAATTTTATCACAGTTATATTTGCCCAAAATATGTTAATCACATTATCATTATTTTCAAAACAGGATTGATGGCACTGTATACACATGATTAAATAATAAATCGGTGTGATAGCTGGTACTGTACACACATGATTAGACAATGAATCAGTATGATAGCTGCAGATCCCTCTCTCTTTCCCGGCATGTCTCAAAATACACAAAATAGAGTGTTTTTTTTTTTTAATACAGCTTATAAATTGGTATCCCAAATAACTATGTTCTACATTTGCAATTTAAAAGTAAAAAATTTTAACACTCAATAAAATTTTTTAAGCAAAAGATATACAGAATATAAAGAATGAAGACATAAAACTCACATTTCTTATTAAAAAACAGAGTGTCTATCTTAATATCATATTAATATTATAAATGTGAGGGTATCTGTTTCATAGGCTTATTTTGTCAAGTTTCACATTCCCCTCTCATTTGTCAAAGTTTAAGAGAACCTGGACAAATTTCAGGGAAACCCTTCTCATTGAGACCTTTAATATGTCTTTGCATATTATCTACAGAATAGGACCAAATTATTTTAAATAATTTAACATTTTCAGAATAAGTCTTCATTAATATGAAAATATAAGTAATAAGAAATATTTATTTTAATAAATTTTAATACTTGTAAATATCTCCTATCACTAACATTTCCCTACTATTAGAGATTATTAGTCAGTTTAAAACATGATTTTAATAAAAAAAACACTACTATATATCACTTTATTATTAGTCCTTATTACAATGTATGTTTTTATCTGGTTCATTTAATATTTTTAGTATTCTGTTATTTATTTCATACTTTTAACAAAGGTTTCTGGAAATTTGTTTTACACACCAAACCACAGATCAAGTGATAGTTTTATTGAGTTTGTCTACAGTCAATTGTGAAAGTCTGAAAGCATTTCAGCATTTCCTGGAAATACTTATAAGCTCTCTTCCTTAGTCTAAGTTTAAAATTCTGGAGATGAAGCAATGTATTGTAGACCATTTGAATTTTTTTCTAATAGCTTTGTAGATGCTCCATGGCCTAGAATTCTTGTAAATTATACCAGATATTTAGTCTGTGTTTACGGCATGTGTTTTGAATGAAAATCTCAAAACAAAAACAAAGAGAAGAAATGTCACTGCTCATATGCATTCTGCCTTTGACATTTTCCTGCCTTGAAAACATTTAAAAGCAGCACACATACCAGCTTATCTTCTGACTTTTGGTCTTCAAGCTATATTTTATTCATTTTGATTTTTCTATGTACATTGAGCATATTGGGACAGGCAAGAAGTATTTGGAATTTAGAGATTCTCATAGGGAAATCAGGAACAAGCATGAATTTCCTATCAACTCAGTGTCTTATAAGTCAGCTTTAATTTCTCCTTGTATAGGAGACTTAAGACAAAAGAGAAAATAATGCCATGAGGATTGGAGTTGGTGTAGAGGGAAATTATAAATATACTTGTATTAAAAGTTCAGACATTGTTGGGAGTGACATATTTTGTAACAGGAGTACCCTCCCAGCATTGCATATGCCACAGTTGTGGAGTGATGCATCAGGTTGGAGATTGCTGAGGAAGAATTTTAAAACTTTAGGAAGATTTAACTGAAAATTTTTAGGATCGGTTTCAAACACTTCTAAAAGTTATAAATGAAGTGTATAATGACCACTTTTCTACTTTTCATAAGAAGCATTCTTTCAAGATCAAATTTTTATTTCAAAATTTAATGTTAATTTATTAAATGTGTGTTAACTTACTTTCTAAATCAAATGAAATCTTATCCAAAATATCAGATTTAACTGGAGTCATAGTTTGAAATTTGAGATTGAGTTATTTCATGAATACTAGTTAATAAAATAATTCCTAGCCCTATATTGCTATATTATAATATGAATAGCATACCATGTAAAATATGGACTATTTAGATTACTTGATGCTCAGTATATTCACGAAGCATTAGTATTTATTTCAGTGACAAAAACTAGTAAATAATTATTTTCTTCTTTCTCTCTAGCATTACTTTAAACACACACACATACACACACACACCACAGGATGTAGCCTATGGTAATATTATGTCTTTTAAAGGACTATGCTGAGTTGTGACCTGAGAAGAGATATTAGGTTCTTCACATTTAGGTAACTATTTTAATTTTTCTCTTATAATATTAGCTTTTATTTTCAGTTCAAACTTGTAATTTAACCTGGGGCCCAACTCCCATATGTTTATGTTAAACACTGACAAAAATTTTTAATTCACAATAATCGTGCCTCAGATAGATCTCATAGGCTGCCAGGCAGTGGTAGCACACACCTTTAATCCCAGCACTTGGGAGGCAGAGGCAGGCAAATTTCTGAGTTCCAGGCCAGCCTGGTCTACAGAGTGAGCTCCAGGACAGCTAGGGCTTTACAAAGAAACTCTGTCTTGAAAAACAAACAAACAAACAAACAAACAAACAAAACAAAAAATTTAAAAAAAAAAAAGAAAAAAGAAAAAAGTCTCATTGGCTACATACTGCCTCTGCACAAAGCTTTTGTTAGACATTAAACACCTTAAATTAGTGTGGAGTCAAGATTTTTATGGACCACTAGAATAGGAACGCTCTGGAATAGAATTAAGACAATTCCTTTACATATGAAGGCTAATAGTATAAACAATAAGTGGTAGATTATACTGCCGCGAAGAATAATCTGAAGAAATTGGCAGTTATGTGTCTCACAATTTTGTGTGCACCATGTCATTCTTTGTGAAGGAGAGTCATTGGGAATGGACTTTTTGGTGTGCTTGCATTATCCTAGTAAGAACACAAGCTATGAGCTATTTGATATTAACATGTTGCATACTTCAATGACCTATGCAGCTTGCAGGGATCCTTTATGGATCCCTTATAAAAGGAAAGATGGCTAAACAGTTGTAAAAATAAGATAATGACACACGAAATAACTACCTAGATTGTGATAATTTTGTGAATAATCTGAAAAGGAGTATGAATAATCATTCTTTGAAATATATATATGTATATATATTATGTATATGTATATATATTATATATTAATTATATGTATATATATTTTGCTTTTACAGTGTGCCAGAACATTTCTCTAATAGGAAAGTGCCTCGTTTCCTATCAAGTGTAGCTGGCTCTCAGGCACATTCCTGTTTTATTCTTTGTGTCACTCCTCCTTTGCCACCACTAGCAGGGCATGCGCAGGCCACATAGGCTTCACTTTCTTTTGGTACTGGCCAGCTGTGATACTGAAATACCAAGGTCTAAGGCTTTACAAACAGCAGCAGCAGCAGCAGCAGCATCTGGACCTGGGAAACGATAATCTTGGCTGCTTTCCTTCCTTGCTTTGTGGCTTCCAGGCACCTGTGAACTGCCCGTTCATATACAGTGATCTCAACCCGTACATGGAAATCTGATTCTTCTGGTACATGAACAATGCTTATTTAGAAAAGTATAAAACCACAAACTGGTGGTGATAAAGAACACACTCGATGCTCTGAGCAGATGAAATCATGAAAATGTAACTCAAAGTGGAAGCAAATTTTAAACAAGCAGCACAACAGTCACTTGAGTTTTGTTTCAAGTTTTTATTACAAAATTGTGGGTTCAGGTTGAAGCAGAAACTGAGCAGACTTCGTCATCAAACGTAGAGCGCTCCTGTCAGACAATATTAAGCCTTGTTTCAAGCTAAAGGCCATTTGGAGGAAAGCATTTTATATACCCCAACCAAATTTCTTTACCAGTTTAGATATTTCTTTTTTCATATGCTCAAGTTCCTGATACTTTCTTACTTTTTTGAACTCCATATTGAGTGACTACAAAGTAGGATTTGGAAATTATTCGTATAATCAATTCATAGTTTACTGATGGTTGGTTATATTTGTTACAAATATTTAGTTGAAATTCTATAGATTTCTATGGATGTCATGACTTTTGTAAACTAGGAAAAAAAGAATAGAAAACCTAAAATAGACCTAACCATGTATGCGTCTGCTCTCTCTTCTCTTTCTTTGCTGTATGTAGCCATTCACTCATGTCTTAGATGTCTTGGCAAACTACCCTCCGATGTGAATATAAAATGATGTAGAGGCGGGGCATGACACATTTCTATACATTCTCACCTTCAGTGACAATAAAAATATGTTGCCGTATGTCAAATTATAAAAGACAGGTTATCACAATGTCTAATATTTCTTGCAAGAAATAGAAGAAATAGCATGGCACTGATAACATTTGACATCATCTAGCCAACTAGGTATGTAAAACATAATCCATCTAACTATGTAAAACATAATCTGAGCTATTGTTACCATACAGTTTAAACCACAGGAGAGAGAACAGAAGGAAGACAATTTAACCATGAAAGATGAGTTTCAAACAATAATGCAAAAAGAAAAACTATAATAAATACCTTTCAACACCCAAGTGAAAAAAAATCCGTCTCTTCTTAATTTATTCCTTGTTTTGATGTTTCAAAATGATCAATTAGAATATTTTTCTAAGCCTTAATCAACTTTTGAAAATATATGTCTCTTCCTACTTAAGTGTGTATGATTTTAATTAAAAAAACACATCATTATGAAAAGTTTTTAAATATTTTCAAAACTTTAATATTATATGCATCACTTTGTCTATGATATGTTTGCAGTTTTGTAATATTCTCTTTTAGATATGAAAATATTGTCATCCTTACTTTTAAATTCTAATAAAACTATGAAAAACATTTAAATCATGTAATATTATTTAGGATTATATTATATTTATTTTTTAAAATATTTTAATAAAACTATTACAAAAGAGCAATGAGATATATATGCATGAGATTAAATATGTATCATTCATTATCTCTGACTATTATGAAACAGTGATGTAGTAAAACTCTTTGACTATAATTCCTATTTCTCATATTTCACTTGAGTTATTTTCTATGGGATTGGGGTAAGAATATCAGATATATTTTATTGACTATTAGGATTGTCACCAAGTCAATATTATTGAAATATTCATATGTTGAGAATCATTTATTAATCCAGTAGTAGCAATCCCAGAATTTTCCTGAAAAATAAAAAAATGGGGTGCAGTATAAATTTTTTTCAAGATCATTAATGTTCCACTTTTATATACAAATAAAAGAGCTAACAAATAACTTGACCCACTTTGGGGAGTACATTATACTAGTTTTTACTAAAATATATTGTATATCATTGATTTTTAATGATTCTTAATCATTACTTTTTGCAAATGTTTGATGAACAGACCTTTGACCCTATGTTAAATCCTCCCTTTTTTTTTCCTGATACTCTTACAAGACTACATACACTCCTGGGACGATCCATCACGCTATGACCAAATGTATCCTCTGATTATAATTCCTTTTACACCTTTTACAACCAAACCTCTCATAAAAACTTATAAAACGTCTTAAAGTTTCATTGACAAGTACGTTCTTATGTTTTTAAAATTACATGCAATTTAAGGTTCCATTTTCCCCAAGCCCTCATATGAATGTAACCTATTTCTAAATTCTCCTCAGAATTCTTTGACACCGCTCCCTCCCTTTACTTCCTCTCATTTTGGCAGGTACACTCTGATGGTTTTTAGTGATCTGATTTGAACTCGACTGAGGATCTATGAATTATTCGCAGAATTATTGACTTGGAATGATTTACTCCGTTGTCTATGCCATCTCTGCTGTCCCAGCCAGTCATTTGCAATATGTTCACTATATCAGCTTCTTATTCCCAAATTTCTGTTGCTATAATTTAATATCCTGACAGAAAAGAAACACAGGGATCAAAGGGTTTGGGAAGATTACAGTTGCTGGGAGGATGCAGTCTGTCATGACTGGGAAGGCATAACATCAACCAGCCATTCAGGAAGCTGGCAGACCAATTTCACACAGAGAAAGAAAACAGAGGAAGTGTAGAGGAAGCAGGGGGCCAGCTAGAACCCCAAAGGCCACCCGTATTGATGTATTTCCCCAGGAAGGCTGCCATAACTAAAGATTACATAACCTTCCCAAGTAGTGCCACAAGCCAGGAACCAAGTGTTCAAACACATGGGATCATTGTTCATTCAAAACACATTTCTTTTTCCCTTTTACCTTTCTTTCTTACAACTATTGTATGTTTCTTTTGTGTCTGAAACTTCTCTAGGACATGTTAAATGCGTCTATCAGTAATGCTTATTTATGGTTAACAAACTCCCCAATTGTGGTACAAATCAAAGTTTGGAATTGTAAAGATGATGGCAGTAGATATTTGTTCTACACATGCGGCCAATAAAAATTAACTACCCTCTCTATTTCCATCATGTTCACTCATTACTGGTCCTATAATGAATATTCCCAATGATTATACCTGCTATTTTATTCTTTATAGTTTATGATACATTTGTAAACAAAAAAGGAATTACATGCAACTTTATAAAAACACACTACTTAAAGATAAATGAAGCTTCCACAAAGATTTTATTCATAAACTCAAAACTGTAATACATCAACTATCATTCTAATACATTAGAAAATGCTATAATTATCTTTGTGGTTTATTTATTTTCTGGTAAATGCATGTATGGTTCCATTAATCCTCGTTTGCATTTTATCTCATGGTTACACTCCTAAATATAAAAGACAGTCTGAAGTTTTGTCCATTCGTCACACAGATGATTTTCCTTAGCTGCTATCCTATATTGACACTTCATCCATTTGCAGGCTTTTAGCCTTGAAATGTGTAATTAAATGGCACATTTTTGTGTCTGAGCTGAGAGTGGTAAAGTTATAAAACTGGATTTCATTCAAATTAATGATACTTGGAGAAATTAAATGCATATATCTTCATGCCTATAGTAATATCAGAGGTACTTCGTCTAAAGGATCTCGGAATTATCTAATATGCAAGACTAGAGAATACTTAGCATGCTTGCCTGCCTTCTGTTATGAATTGCACTTCCCACTGATGCTAATTCGACTCTGTGAAAGGGTCTGAGTATAATTCTTCCTATCCACGGAGGCTTCCATTTTTCTTTTCATTACTGATTTTCCTTCTCCTCACTTATTCTTCTGTGTCTTTTTAAGGTTTTTCTTTCTAGCCCCTTCTAAATGAAATATTTTGAGGCTATTCCAATTAAAGTTTGCTATCTCTTTACCATTAGAGAATATGCAAAGAGGTCTCTGAAAATCTACTTTTAGATGTTTTAGTTTGAAAGATATTTTGGTATTCTCTCATATATATGTTTTAGCTTACTAAAAATATTACAGATCTCATTAAAAGGAGAGGTGTAATGTAGTAATTTTATATATTCCAGAATATAGTTTCTGAATTATTTTCAATAGATGTATAACATAAATTTATGTCACAAAAAACTTAAATGCAGTGAATCAGCTCATACCACTCTTCTACGCAAAGCTTGCTGACTATTTTAAATGCTCATAAATATTCATAAAGCACAATTTCTAATTAAATAAATATATTAGTAAAAGTCTTGACCGATATCTCTTACTGTATACCCCCTTTGTAATAAGACATAATAATTACGTAAAGCACTGGAGTTGGAGAGGTGATGTTTGAAATGTTGCTGCCGCAGCATCAGGACCTAAATTTGTATCCAAGCACCACTGTTGGCATGGTCATAACATGTAACTCCAGCTTGAAGAAATCTAATGGTATATAGACACACTATGATTTGCCCATGAGAACTTACTCGAATCATTAAAAAGTGAAATAAGTTAAAAGCAAATAGTTTCAGAAAGGTTTACAACATTTCATGCTGGAAATACAGAATTTGTGTTTCTGTATCATGTATAGAATTTAAACACTAACTAGTAGACTGTAAATAAGGATTAGGCCTGTAAGTATCCTTGCATATACAGCCCGAAAATTTCCTTTGACTATAGTGAAGGCTGTGTGGTTGTATGATTCATCTGTCAGTTTAAAATAAGAAACTCTAAACGTTCACTTTCCTCTCTTTTTTCAGAGTGGTCTTTTAAAAACTATATATAACCTGAAACACTAATTAAAGATAGAGGGGATATGAAATCATGAAAGAACAGGGAAATGTGCAGAGAAGATCTTAGAGGAAAGGTGAGAGGGAAAACATGACAATATTATAATCCCACAAAATGTACAAAAGTTAAAGTGACAAAACATAACGCAATATTATTCAGCCTCTTAAGATGAAACAGAATCAATGAGTATGGAAGATATCATGTGACATGTATTAATCATTTAGGTCAAAGATAAGAGTGTCAATTGCTGCAGTACCTCATAGTGTATGTACTGTAAATAATGCACAATTTGTAGACAGTGGACAAAGTATTGGTTATGAGAGATGGTATCAGAAGGAAATATGCAGGTCCCTTCACAGGGTATAAATGTTTAATAATACATCTCGTCCTGGGGATCCATTATACAGTATGATTAGTGATGTGTATACTAACATATATGTATATCAAATCAGTGTATAACATTCAAAATAATTACTCTTTTAAGATATGTAAATATTGAAAAATATAAGTGGAATATGTTGATTATTCATTACTCTGTTCAACATCATCCAAAAGCATGTCTAAGTAGCTTTCACTGCACTGCTTTGCTCTTCTCTGATCTAAGTAGTATATGGTGGCCTGGCAGAGGGAGTGCCAGGCTTTGCCCTTTCTAGTTTCTTCCTCAGAGGAGACCTTCAGGAACAGTGATGTGATACACTTAGATTTAGATAGTGACACATGTCATTCACTTTCTTCCTGTGTTCCACTTTATTGTAATCTATCTCCTCTTCTTAGAGAATGAGTTCTGAGAGGCCAGGTAATGGTGATGATAGAGGGATAATAGATATGTGCATGGAATAGTATACTGTTATAAATTCATAATCTGATCTATAAATACAAGTGAATATAAATTATTGTGCATATAGCATTTGTTGAGATATTTGTTTCTATACTCATTTGGTATGAATCTCTTTATTCTATACAGATAAAGTTTTCTGACAAAATAAGTTGTTTGTGGCTACAAAACTTTCAGTCTATTTTATTACACAGTTATTTTATCAATCAATAAATGGGTGATTATTAAAAGAGTCACAGTTTTTGATTGGCAGTTATTATATATTCAGATGAATTGTTAATTTTTATATATCTTCATTCATATTTTCTGATCTCTTTAATTAAGCATATTTTGATATGTAGTTATTTTTTAAACTAAAAAGTAATTTTAATACACTTAATAAACCTGGTGAAATGGCTCAGCTGATAAATGCCTAATGACTGGATTTTGATCTCCACATAGTAGAAAAAACCAAACTCCCACAAGTTGTTCTCTGACCTTCCCATATGTACCATGCAGATCCACACTGACACATATACACCTACATATATATACACAAATAAATAGACCAATGTCATTTATTTTTAATGAGACCTCATAATGTACTTTAGTTAAAGAGATAAACTATTCTGAATTTTCTTGTTAATAATCAAAATAATTTTGCATTTTGTTATCTAAAATTCTCATCTGATAAAAGAGAATTCATAAACATTATATGTGTGTGTGTGTGTGTGTGTGTGTGTGCGCGCGTGTGCGCATGTATGTTTAATCTGTCAGCCAAACAGCATCATTTACTTCCTTTCAGCCATATGTTCTTGTCTCTTTGTTCTGTAGCATTTCCATCTTTCTTCCTTCATTAGAGCTGGCAGATTAGTATGAGTTTGAATTCCACAGTCAATTCATCATTAACTTTATATCCATGACCAATGTCAAATGTGAGCTCAAAACTATTCAGTATTCTCCTGTTAATCTTCCTTGTTGTTTACTATCTCCTGTTCTAATTCACATGACTTGATTAGAACCTCAAGTTGATTTCTGTTGTCCTGTAATGCTTGTTCATCTGAGACATACCCACATAGCAAAGTCAAACTGTTATAGCTCAACCATATTTGAAATGTCTTCATTGTCCTGTAATTTAAAAAAAATCTTTGGCTCTTGGTGCTAGGAACATAAATTGGATTATAGTAATGATAAGCTATGGCTCTTCAAATAATTTTATTTACACATTTGAATATGGTGTTGATTTTTCCACTTACTAAAATGTGCCAGAGTTCATGTATAAAACTTTTTAAAAAACTATCTTTTAAGCCAAATTTTAAAATACAAATCGAATTACTTTCTGAAAGAGAATAAACAGACATACATGATTTTCAAGGCACATTGTAAATATTTTTGACCTAACATTTGACATACATATTTTTTTTATTGTGCAGATGTGCTATAACAAAGAAAAAATCATGGGATATTGCTTTTTGTCTACTGTAATACCAAATAAATTAAATGTTAAATTAAAAACTAAAATCCCTAGTCTGTATTGCATAAAGTGAAATGATGGTAATCAACCGTGATGCATGACTAAGGTTCACATCTGTCCGTAAAGTTCATGAAGAAATATCATCAGAGACTAAGCTCCCCATTTGTTTAGAGACCTACAGTTCACTGTTTGAAGGGATTTTTGCTTAGGAATGGGTTTAACAGTAAGGAAGTCATATTTATTTATTTATATATCTGTCTGTTTATTTATTTTCTGCACGATTCTTCTTATATGTTTATTTTTTATTTACATGCTTTAGGAACCCTCTTGTAAATGTCTACTTAGAAACAACTATATGGTTTCTCTTCATCACTCAAATATTTCTTTCATTTTTATTGGTTACTTATTTATATTTCAAATGTTATCCCATTTCCCAGTTTCCACTCCACAAACCCCCTCTCCCCTCCCCTCCTACTCCCCCTGCCTCTATGAGGGTGCTCCTCCAACCGCCCAGCCACTCCTGCCCCAATGCCCTAGCATTTCCCTACTCTGGGGCATTGAGCCTCCACAGGACCAGGGGTCTCCCCTCCCAGTGATGACAGATAAGGCAATTTTCTGGTACATGTCAGCTGAAGCCACAGGTCTCCCCATATGTACTCTATGGTTGGTAGTTTAGTCTCTGAGAGCTTTGGGGTGTCTGGTTGGTTGATATTGTTGTTTATCTTATGGGGCTGCAAACCCCTTAGGCTCCTCAGTCCTTGCCCTAACTTCTCCATTAGGGTCCCCACACTCAGCCTGATGTTTGGCTGCACACATCAGCTTCTGTATTGGTCAGGCTCTAGCAGAGCCTCTCAGGAGACAGATTGCCAGGCTCCTGTCAGTAAGTGCTTCTTGGATCAGCAATAGTGTCTGCATAGGTTTGGTGTCTGTAGATGGGATGGATCCCTACATGGGGCAGTTTCTGGAAGGCCTTTCTTTCAGTTTCTGCTGCACTAGAAGGGAACATCACTTTCACTCTGATTTAGCTGAAGGAGATCTGTCTTTGTTGACATGTTTGGTAGTGCCATGGTTAGTGCCATAGACCAACAGGCTTGCAAAAGAAAAGACACTTCCATCAGATGGGCCAGTAGGCAAATCTATGGGGTACTTTTTGAATGATTGCTGTAGGCTGTTATAGACTGTGCCACCCCTGGGTACCTGGTCCTGGGATATGTAAGAAAACCACATGTGGCAGCTGAGCAAACCAGTAAGCAGTCTACCTCCACAGCTTCTGTATCAGTTCTTGTCTCCAGTATCTTTCTGGACTGTGAACAAGAATTGAAAGCCAAATAAACTCCTTATTCCCCAAGTTGTATTGGGTCAAGGTGTTTTATCATATTAGATATCTATGTAGAAGGATATCTTTCAAGATCAAAAAATAAATATTCTCAGCTTTCTGCTAATAGTGAGCATTGAGAAACATTTATAATATCCAATATGTTGATGTGATATGCCATAATCTTTATGAGAACCTGGCAAATAATAAACTATTTTCTCAAAGCATAAATATCAAGGTCTTTGTCATATTCCAGAGATTGTACAGTAAGAGGACTATGGGGTAAAGGATCCCATCTAGATAGTGAGGGCATCACCAATACTTAGACTTATGTCCTGGCAGCCTAAGCATACCCATTACAGAATTGTCCACAACAGCCAAGATATAGAAACCTGAGTGTGTTGGCCAGCAAATGGATAAAGAAGACATATCACATACAACAGAGCAATGGTGTTTAGATTTAAGAAAATAAGTAACATTTACTGGTGACAACATGGGTGAAGCCGGTGTGCACTATGCTAAATGGAAAAATCTATTCCTATGAAAGATCATTAGTAGGCAAACTCATGGAGCAAATGCTGCTAATTACTGCCAGGAGTGTAGAGGGCTGTGTATTGCTGTTGAACAACCATAAAATTTCAGCTCTGCTAGGTGAAACAATTCTAGAAGTCTACTGTGCATCACAGTGCCCAGAGCCAACCACAGCATTGTAGGATTAAAGATGTCCCTTTTATGTTTCTACCACAAAACAAATAAAAACCATAAAACAATGAAAAGAAGCAAAAGAGGCTTTGGGAGGTATTAGATAGATATACCTACTATGGTTATTGTAGCGATGCTATCAAGAATGTTTGTATGAAATTGTGCATATTAAATGTATGTATCCTTTATCTACCAACTATGCTTCAATAAAACTGTTATAAAAAACAAACAACAAAAAGAATTATGTCCTGGTGCTGCTCATGAAATGCAAGCTCCTTTAAAAAAGATGAAGTTTCAGAACAAACTGATTTTTCTGGAAAGACTAGCTGCTCAGACATAGTGGGCAGATGTTCATCCTTTGCTGCAATGCATAGTTATGCATATCTCTTGCTTTTTATTCAAACACTGTCTTTATACCAGGACTCATGAAGACAGAAATGGGCTGCCTCAGGATCTCTTTGCTCCTCTTCCCAACATGGCCACATTGAATGAATCTTCTTTTTGAGCTTTTCACTGCTTAAAAACATAGCAATAGCTTATAGTGAGTCTAAATGTGACTAATCTGATTTCCTCTGTTTGTTAAATTGCCAAAATAAGTTTTATCATTCTTCAAATAGAATCTCCCCTTGAATGCATTCAAAATGGGAGTTGAGGAAGACAACAGAGAAGTAATGATCTGTTCCCCACAGTTATTTTGACAGTATTAAGTCATGTAATTCTAACTGGTAGGCAGTACTGAGACACTCATTTTACAGGTGACTAAATTAGTGTCGTATAACTAATTGGAGTATGCCATTAAAGGTGGAATAAAGTTTTTTATCATCAACCATACTTGTTTGTTGTTGATCTTATATAATTTGTCACTATATGTCTTTTAACTGAATAACTTACTTAATTCATTTCAGTATTTAAAATATAATTATGGATAGATAAGTTCTTACTGTGATTATTTTGTAACTTATTTTTGTATCTCTGTTATAGCTCATTTCTTCTTTTCTCCTCTCTTAAGAGTCTTCCCTGTGGATAATGATTTATCCTCGCTATGTGTTCTGATTCCTGTCTGATTATTTAGGTTTATTGTTTCTAAAATTTTGCTTTATGCTTACCATAAAGCTTAGAGAAAAAGTATTTTATCTTAACTAGCTACCTTGAAATGATTACAAATTGATACGACCACAAAGAAAGTAAATCTAAACATAACCCATTATTCAAAAATATGCTAATAAATGCAAATATCTCTCAGCATTCCTGCCCACACTGTAGATTTTTCAGTCTTGTCTTTCTATGGTGTTTTTCTCTTGGATATATTGTAATGATTATTTTAATTTATTTAAGTTTTCACACTAACATAAGAAATTCCTCACATACTGTATTTACAATACAGCATTCTAAGTCTCTGTGTAGACACAGCAATGGCTTTCAAAGAGGTATCTGTATATCCCATGGTCTCTGAAGAAGGAATTGTGGAGGATACTCACCTTTAGATGCCTTACATGTATATGATGAATGAAGAAATGTGGATTATGGAAAAATGGATTTGTATAACTCTCTGGTATTAAACTGTGACAGCATATAAAAGCAGACATTGGCTGAAACTTGAGTGGTAAACTTACCACTGCTAAGAAGAAATAACTATAGCTTCAAGCCCACATGGAATTTCTAGAAGAATAAGCACAAACAAACTGGAATAAAACTCCTTCAATGTTTTACCAATACATATAGCATATGTTTTTAGAAAACTTTTGGTCAAGATATTGTGATTCTTATTGACCAGTTAGGAAGCAAGGCTCATGAATTCTCAGGTGGAGAATTTGAAACCAATTTGAAGCCAACAAGCTTAATGGGCTTTCAGAAGAGAGAGAGAGAGAAGTCTCAGTATTCTAACAGAAAAGTAATATCATGAGAGTAGCAATTTTAAAAAATAAAAAGCAAATATTTGAGGGGGATAACCCACTAAATGAAATGAACACTAATATGTGGGATTTCCATAGCAGAATAGATCACATAGAGGAGTCAATGTGTGGTCTTGAAAATTGGGTATTTGAAAATATATAGCTGATAAAAAAGAAAGATAAGCAAATGAATAGTAATAAAGAAACGCATTAGCGACTTTGGAGGATGATTATATATGAATATTGTAGCTGAAGGGACCTGAGAATGCTGAGAAAATAAAAGTCTCATCCAAAGAAGTAGCAACAGAAAACTCCCCAGTATGAGGCTGCAAATACCCAAGAATAGAAAAGTCAAAGATCACCAGCCAGATTTAATCCCGAAAACAACCTATAATCAAGCTCAAAGATAGAAGATAAAGAGATCAGACAGGAAGAAAATGGAACAAAATAGACACAGCCAAAATAAGTCTCCTCAAAGAAAATTTCACAGAAGGAAACAGGAAAGTGCAAGAAAGAATGACAAAAAATTCTTCATTGTACTCAAAGGACAACCTGTACTATACTGTAGCCCACAAAGATACTGTTGAAATGAAGGACACAAAAACAGATGCTGAGCTAAGTAAAAACTGAGAGAACTTGTCCCTGTCAAACTACAAGAAAGGCTAAAAGGCAGTCTTCAAACTGACAACAGGAGATGAGACTGAGAAGAAAAGCTTGGAGGATAAGGAATCAAGACAAGAGTAACTGCACTTAAAAGCTGTAAATGTCTGACACAGCTACATCTTTATTATAAAAACTAATACCTGAAAGTAATAAAAGTAAGTATGTGAATATCAAGAGTGGAAAATATAGAGAGATGTGAAGCAGAAAAACCAACTATATGTGGTGGCGACAGTGAGAGAGAATAGTTACAAGTTAGTGGGGTTTTATTCTTTATTTGTCTATGATCAGGTTAAGACACCATAATTTCAAAATGGCTCCTTATGCTCAAGGATTTATTTCTTACAAACCTCCAGGTAAATGACGGCAAAAGTTTTAACAAGAAAGTGAATTATAAACACTAAGTTATAAGTGTGGCCAGAGTTTTCAATGATTTCCCTTTTTTAACTGAGTTTCAAAGATATTACCAACAAATTTGTGTTTATCAATTTGATTTTGAAATTATGCTATAACAATAAGCTAAGAAAATTATGGAGCCTAACAAAAACATACCTACTTTGTCTTCAGATCCATGTTTTCATTTAATATTTAAAAAGGAGCAATTTCATGTTAGGTATTTAAGACATGATTATTGATTATTCATTTTGATTTTTAAAAAAAGGACAGAGGCTCTGATATGACCTAAAATGGATTTAATGACTTCTTTGAAAAGTGTCCTATCTGATTGCTCCTATACTTTTACTACAATAAAACTGCTATTAATATTGCTTGACTGTTTGAATTTTTAAAAAGCAAATACATTTTCTAAGTCCCATTTATCCTCAGTTTATTTAGAAATCTGATGTATTCATACAGTTTTGTAGTGACTGTTTCCTGTGAATGCTGGGTGCTTACATTTTGATGAGTTCATCCCAAGGATGCTCTCCACAAGAGAACAGTTATTTCAGCTAAATAATTTATCGGCAACTCAGCAACCATAATAGCTGATGAAATATGTTGAGACAGGGGGTAGTGAAGTATAGTGAATGTGAAATGTACTGCAAATATTAGAATAGAAAGAGCACACACCAAGACAAGTCAGAATACCCATTAAGCCAATACATTTAGTTAATTTTCACTTTTCAAACTGAGAAAAAAATTATTGTTTAGGTTTTTAAAAAAATGATTATCTCACAGGAGTTAAACCTAAAATGTTGAAAAAAATAAAAAGGAGGAAATAGCATCAGCCTGTCAGTCTCCTCAGAGTGCTGGGTGCTATAACTAATACACAGAAGGTGACAGAGATCTCAGCCACTGACCTACAACTTCATAGGTAACCATCATCCATTTCAGGCTTAGTTTTCTAGACACAATGCTTATCTATAAAACAGGAAGGCAAAGGCAAGAAATCTAAACAGAAAAGTAAAATAACTTTCATAGGTTTATAGTATAAGCAGTCACCACAGTGACCCAGTTTTATTTTGTCTTTTTCTTTTCTCTCTCTCTCTTCCAAGTAAACTCTATGTTACTCCAGAAAGTTTTGTACAAAAGTCCCTTAAGGCTACTATGGCTAATGCTTCTTTGGGACAAACATAGCCTGAGGGATGTAGGATTGTCAGGTTCTCTACACTGAATTTCACATTAATATGGAGAAATGTCCTATTAGGATTGAGGGAACCAGCTAGCAGAAGAATTTCCTGATGTGTGAAAAGAAATGTTTTTGCTGGTATCACGAGCCGTGTGCTGGGCGCACTGTTTATTTGGAGCCCGCTATGTGTGAAAGCTTCACCTTTTCCATTTTTAGAAAATGTGAGGCGGCAAAAAGGGTTTTGACACAGTGCAGATCCTGTATTTAATCACCTCGATTGAGGGCATCTGACCGACACTCCCTGTGCTTTTTACATTTGGACACTGGCGGTTTAGGAGAAAATATCCGATTCTAGTTTTAAAATAAAAATATGATGATCCTGGAAGATTAAAAACCTCAGCTTTGTAAAGTCTTCAGCAAGTAACAGGAATGAAGATTCACAGAAGAACCTAATGGTAACTCCTCTCTCTCTCTCTCTCTCTCTCTCTCTCTCTCTCTCTCTCTCTCTCTCTCTCTCTCTCTCTCCCTCTCTCTCTCTGTTTTTCTTCTCTGATAATAACTTAATATATGGACTTATACCACCTCTATCATATTGCTAATTACTTGGTAGGAGAGTAATGTACTTGTGAGATTTAAAAACAAAGGGCTGTTTTAAACAGCTGTAAGTTACAGGCTTATTTTGCATACAATAATTTTATGTATTGTGAGGTAAGTACTCTGCTTGTTTCATGGTTT
The DNA here is from genome assembly GCF_004785775.1 of Grammomys surdaster. Taxonomy (NCBI): domain Eukaryota; kingdom Metazoa; phylum Chordata; class Mammalia; order Rodentia; family Muridae; genus Grammomys; species Grammomys surdaster. The sequence goes on from NW_021604705.1 coordinate 5,564,919, forward strand.
TACATGTTTTAGTTTTGCATTATTATAATTTGGAAATGTTAACTGATTTGTTTCTAAATAGGTCTTTATATAAGCTAGGGGTAAATATAAATTAAATTACTTAGATTCAATTTGAATAATATCATCTCAGTAAGAAAGAAAAGGAGATAAGAAATGTAGCACTTAATTTTACAAATGCTATATAAATTTTAAAAGGAGGGGCAAAAGTTTAAAAATTAGTTATTTTATTTAATGTGTTTATGTTAGATGCTTAAATTGTTGAATCAATTAGTAATTAAAAGTCTATACTATCAAAATACTGTTTATCAAAATACTATAAGATGTAATACACAAATTTGAATCTATTAAAATAAGTCATTATAAAAGGATTAATGATAGAATTCCTAAATAAGGCCATAACAATAATATGGTTATTACAATTATACCATTTGTAATAATAATTATTACTGGGATGATTAATTTTATACTATTCACTAAAAATTACTATGTACTATACCTTTTACAAGAGGACTAAATGTGAGATTTAGTCACTGAAATTTTATGTGTACTATTTAAGAATTGGTTAAACTATTATGTGTCTAGTACATAAAGAAGTGATTTTGGTATTTTTTTATTCTTTATATTGTGGTTTTATACTTTAATAATTCTGTAAATTACTTTTTATTCATTTTGATGCTATAATTTCATCATTTCCCTTTATTTTCATCCATCTAAATGCTACCATATAGATCTTCTTGCTCTCAAATTTATAGCAACATTTTCTGATTATTATGTATTTGAAATTGTTTATATATTCATATTCCCAAATACATGAACACGAACTGTTCAGTCTATCTACGTTATTTTATCTATGTTTTCAGGGCTAACCATTTGGTATTGGATAATCAGCTGGTATGCTCTTCCATGGGGAAGGTTCTCCCCCCCCTCCCCATCATTGCTTGGTTCTCTGTGTTCCTTATATATGGTTGAGGCCCTGTGGTCATTCACACCTCTTGGCCACAACTATCTTCTATTTATAAAACTTATCTTAAAATAAGAATGTTGTTGAATATGTCATCCATAGAGACATAGAAATTCTGGAATTCTTAGAGCTTGTAGTCTCCATTTCATGGGGTTTGTGCCTAGATTCAGATGTCTTTTATAAAAACAAAGACATTAAAGGAAAAGTCAACAGATAACACTTGCTACCCTTTTCCTTAAGTCACACATGGTTATTCATTGTACCAGTTCACCCCCCAATGCCCCACCCCACTTGATCTCTAAACTCCCTGGGGCCTCCAGCTTCTCGACAGGTACATCATCTCTGATTGAACACAGACCTGGCAGTTCTCAGCTGTATATGTGTTTGGGACCTCATATCAGCTGGTGTATCCTGCCTTTTTGGTGGTTCAGTGTTTGAGAGATCTTGGGGGTCCAGATTAATTGAGACTGCTGATCCTCCTTCAAGGTCGCCCTCCGTCTCAACTTCTTTCAGCCTTTCCCTAACTCAACCACAGGGATCACCAGGTTCTTCCCATTGGTGGAGTACAGATATTTGCATCAGACTCTTTCAGGTGCTTGTTGGGTCTTCTGGAGGGCAGTCATGATAGGTCCCTTTTTGTGAGCATACCAGAGCCTCAGTAATAGTGTCAGGTCTTGGGACATCCCTTTGTGCTGGATCCCCCTTTGGGCCTGTCGTTGTACCTTCTTTTCCTCAGGCTCCTCTCCATTTCCATCCCTGTAGTTCTTTCAGATAGGAACAAATATGGGTCAGAGTTTTGACTGTGGAATGGCAATCTCCTCCCTCATTTGATGCCCTGTCTTCCTGCTGGTGGTGGACTCTATAAGTTCCCCCTCTCTACTGTTGGGCATTTAATCTATGGTCCCTCCGTTTGAGACTTGAGAGTCTCTGGTGCATTCTGGAGAGTCTCCTCAACCTCGTACCTCCCTAGGTTACCTGTTTCCATTCTTTCTGCTGACCCTCAGAGTTTCAGTCTTTTTCCCTAAAACCAGATCAGGTTTCCCTCTCCCCATCCCCACCCCTGTCTACTTTCCCTCCAGTTCCCTCTCTCTCTTCCTACTTCTAATTGCTTTCTTCTCCCTCCCCAGAAGGACTGAGGTGTCCTCACTTGAGCCTTTCAGCTTGTTGACTTTTATGAGTTCTGTGAACTATAACTTGGATATTCTATATTCTTATTTTTTGGTTTTTTTGTTTTGTTTTTGTTTTTTGGCTAATATTCACTTCTTAGTAAGTGCATACCATGCATGTCCTTTTGATCTGAGTTACCTCACTCAGAATGATATTTTCTAGTTCCATCCATTTGCCTGCAGAACTCAAGATGGCCTCATTCTTAACATCTGTGTAGTATTCCACTGTGTAAATGAACCACATTTTCTGAATCCATTCTTCTGTCGTGGGACATCTGTGTTGTTTCCAGCTTCTGGCTCTCACAAACAAGGCTGCTATGAAGCTCTTTTTCAATGATGTGAAGTTGGATATGGTTAGAGTATCTACTCGGAGATGATTGACTTCCTACCTCAATCCATTAGATAGAGCACAGAGAAGATTCTATTGTATCAATTATCCTGATAATATTCTCTTCAGTTAGCTTGATATTCATCTACTCTTCATACTCTACTATACAGTGTTAGATTTATTATGAGATTAAAGCAAATGTAACCAAGTTCTCCATTAATATTTTTATTTCTTCCTGAATATTCAAAAAATCTTTTTTTTTTCCATTCTAGTTCTAGGGATTAAAACTCTGGTCTCATAAATGCTAAGCAAGTACTTTACAATTGAGCCAAAACTCCACCCAAACTGCTTTACTTAGGAAAATATGTGTCAACCCCATTTTTAGCTGCCAGCGCCCTGGAATCCTTGTTAATGTAGACAGCACAAAATGAACCCTGACTAAAGCAGACTTGTTTGTTGTTGTTTAGACAAAATTGGCTATCATCTCTGACATTTTGTGTGTGTGTGTGTGTGTGTGTGTGTGTGTGCATGCGTGCATGTGTGAATGTGTGTGTGTGTCTGTGTGTGTGTGTTTAACATCTTTCACTTTGTATGCTTTCTATTGCTTTGGTCCATTAGTGAGGTGAAACTAAGTTGTACTATGGTACTGAAAGAAAGAAAGAAAGAAAGAAAGAAAGAAAGAAAGAAAGAAAGAA
>NW_021604705.1:5568078-5632391 GCF_004785775.1 Grammomys surdaster
GAAAGAAAGAAAGAAAGAAAGAAAGAAAGAAAGAAAGAAAGAAAGAAAGAAAGAAAGGAAGAAAGGAAGGAAAGAAAAGAAAAAAAGAAAAGAAAAGAAAAAAGAAAAGAAAGGAGAGGAAAGGTGACCTCACATCTGTGTTCCTAGAAACAATAAAGTTTATATGTTACACATGTTTTATATTCATCATAGGACAGCTTAGGCTATGTGCCATAACTCTAAAATTAAAAAAAAATCAGCCTCAGCCTGAGACACACTAGTCTCCTTGGGGAAGGAAAACCACACGTGGCACACCATGCACTAGCTACTGAAGCTCTATTCAGCAGGAGGCTAGAATCACATGCCATTGTACCATGAATAGCAAAGGACCATGTGTGAAGATGATGATGCTTGAAGTTAATCATTTCATAGTGGTAATTTTCTTGCAGTTTGTATATTCATAATGTTCCCAGGAATGCAAATCAATCATAGATTGTGTCAATCAGTCTGTAGATTAACACTGTATGGCAATTACACTACTATAAACCCACTGAACTCTGAAAAAGTGTTATAAACATTAACCTATTAGTTTTGAGTTTAGGGTTTGGTTTGGGGAAGGGGTGCTAGAGAGACAACTAAGCCTTGAAAATCTTAGATAAATAAGTGTTCTACAATGAAGTATTACAGCCTTTATAATATTTGAATTAAAATCATGAAAATACATATAAACACTAACTTAATGTTTAACTTATAGATATATTATGTAATGTGTAGATCACATTTAAAATTTTCTATCCCTTTAAACATTTAATCTTTTTTTTGTAATGAAAACTTTCAAAATCCTTTCTTGTGGATTTCTGACATGGACAGTACATTATTGTTTTCTGTAATCACCCTTTGTGTAATAGCAAACTAGACCTCTTGCTTCAATACAAATGTAAACTAAGAATGCATTGGTGAACCTCTTAGATCCCACACCCCTGTCTGACGCAGCCTATGGTATCCATGATCCCACCCTTAACATTCTTAAAGTAACAGTTTATGATTGGGTGTACAAATCGGAGTGTAGTGTATAAAATAAGGGGCAGGTTTTGAGTGAGCTTAACAAGCTATGGTAGGAAACTTGAGTGTAATTTTTTTTTTTTTAAGAAAACTGATTTTTTTTTTTTGCCTTTACTCTTGGCAAATATACTCTTTGGTAGACAGCATATATTCTAGAACTATTGCAAACTGACTCAAAGATGTCCATTTGTATCTCTTAAAAACTGAAATTATTACAACAGTAGAGCCTTAGATGTTGCCATCTAATATAAGAGAAAAATACCAGTTTAAAGCAAATAAGTTGATAAATGAAAGCCTTAAGATCAAATGTGAAAACCACAGATGAAACAAGCAGCTTGATTTATCTCTGAGGAAGTATAGATTGATAGTTGTGTTTTTCACCAACTACTATCTCGTGCTAGAGTCTTACTCTTCACTTCTTCCATTTGTCTGTTTACCTTCAGAGTTTAATTGTTTTCATATAGATGCTAATAGAACTCTAGAGTAAGTAAATATTTAGAAGTCTGACAGTTGGGTTTTTAAAATGTAAACCAATGTAAAAGCACAATGGAGTTAAAAATCAACTTGCTACTAAAGAGAGGATCAATAATTTATAGATAAAATTTCAAAATTAAAAACAGTAAATTATGTTGGAAACCTACCTTTAGGATATGATGTGCCATAAACATAAAGAAGAACCAATGTTTCAGTTATATATTTAGCTCTAACTAAATACCACATTCAGCATGTTAAAGAGGTAAGAATTTACTGGAATAGATTACACAAATTCTGAAAGAAATAGAGATTCCAGAAGTGTTGCGAATGCTAGATACTCAGGAGATAATAGCTGTTGTTTTTTATAATTAAAATCATAACAAAATCTAAACAACCCATCTAAAAATCTACAGGTTCCATGTGTTGTGCATTTGAGTCTGTTATGTATATGATGTAGAGATGATAGAATATAGTTTTTGGTTTTGCTTTTAATGAAAGTGGATAGTTTTCCTCACATAATATACACCACGTACAATTTCCCCTCCTTCTACTCTTCCCAGTTCCTTCCCACATTCCTTACATATAAATCCATCTTCTTGCTGCTGCTCATTTGAAAACAAAGAAAGATTCTTTGAGCTATTAATAAAATACAATAAATAGATTAAATCAAAACTAACACATTGAAATTAGACAAAAAAAAAAATCAGAAAGAAACAAGCCCAAGAGAAGACAAAAAACAGAGAGCCACTTATTCCCACACCCAGAAATTCCATTAAAAACACTAAATTGGAAGCCACAATATATACACAAAGGACCTGCAGGTTGGTAGAGAGAAGAAAAGAAAGTGTATAAATGAAATATAATAAAAATAGGAGTGTTTATTAAAGGAAGAGGCATTATGTGACATTATGATACAGGGTACAACTGTAGACCATCATTTTCTGTAGACCATCCACTCTGTCATGCAACCTAATCTTAAAAGTAATTTGTTTCAAGCCATATATTTTGGCTACCAACATGTTGACATTGTTAAAGACAACCTTTAACATGATGGGCAGGAATAAAAGTATTCCCAGGATAAAAAGGGCTAATGTAATCAAGCTATATATGCCATTCTTGAAGATTGGCTAAAATAGATATACAGACCTCAGGTCATGGGTAATTTTATCAGCAGTATCTGCCTCATCAATGCTCAGCAGGACCCCCAGAGAAAGTTATTAAATTTACAGACTGGCAAGCCAAGGACAGGTAAGATTCTGCACAGTGCCTTACCAACCTAAGATAGGAATGTATTGCTTTTGATAATGCATATTTCATGATGGGTAAGAAAGGTATTCTTGTCAGAACAACCTAAAGTAGGCTCAGTCTTGTTTATGAAATAAAAAGGGGGGAGAGGTAGAGATCTTTGGGGCTGCTTGGCAAGAATCTGACATGGGCCAAGGACAAGGAAATGGGCTGCTTGGCAGGAATATGACATTGGCCAAGGACAAGGAAGTTGGCTTTAGGCAGGAATCTGACATTAGGATAGAAGAGAAAAAGTAATTTTAGGTAGGAATCTAAATCTTAGGCTAGAACAAGGAAGTAGGCTTCAGGCATAATAATGACTTTGGGCTAAGACAGGGAAGTAGGCTGAGATATGTTGGTCATCTGATAAGACTTTAGAAACAGTGATCATGGGAGTGTTCATGGAACTTTGTTTATTGCCTTTATTATTCTTTGACTATTTGTGTCTATTGTTGGGCTTGTTCCTTGACTATTTGCATCTATTGTATTGCTAGTTCCTCAACCTAAAACTGACCTTAATACTTGCATTAATTAAAATGGTATAAAAACAAAAAGGAGGAGGGGGGATGGGATGGGGGTTCTAGGGAAGGGAAATGGGGAAAGGGGATGAGATCGTGAATGTAAATAAATAAAATATCCAATAAAAAATATTTTGTTTTCCCAGTGAGACATCCTTAGAAGACAGTAAATTTTCATTTGCAAGTGGTTATTGATTGGAGACAGCTTCTAGATTAGGATGAGGACAAGTGTCCACTTCTTTAAGCTCTAAGAACTTAACTGGTGCAAAGTCACACAGACCCTTTGCATTCTGCCTCAGCATATGTGAATTCATATAAACTTTGGTCTTGTCTATTTAGAGGAACTTGTTTTCTTGATATTCTCTATTCCTCCTACCTGTTTCTTTTTTTCTCCTCTTCCACAGGGGTCTCTGAGCCCTAAAGAGAAGGTATGATGAAGACATCCAATTTCAGACTAAGTGTTGCAAACTGTGCGCTTGCTAAGTGATGTCTATCTGTGGTTCCCATCTAAGGCAGGAGGAAGTTTCTTTAATGATGACTGAACAAGGCACTGTAATATTTACAACAGAATATCATTAGCAGGAATATGATAGGGCACAAGGCTCAGTTGTATGGAAATGATTTGTCCTATCATAAGATATATGTGAATAAAAATTTAGAAGAGAGTATCAACAAATACATGAGTTTAAACATTTAAGTGGAAGATGGTTACTTCAATAATCATTTATATAATTTGTGTTTATTCTTGAAAGAAAGACCGTTTCTCTCTAAAAGAAGCTTTTAGACTTTTTCTTTACTAGTGGGGCTTCCTTTATGGTCACCTCCAGTTGTTCCCAATATTTGTTTAGGCCTAGTTTAACATTTGCTGAAAAACAAAATAAAGGTAATTCAGGGTGGCACTTATTTTAAAGGATTCATATTATATTTTCTCATATGGCAGTACAACCTTAATATAAAATAAAATAATAAAATGTTTTGTTTCAGAGATACTCTAAACCAAAGGATCATCTAATGATGTGTAGTAAAGTTCCTTAAAAGACAGATTCCACAGAAATATGTTAAGGAAATCAAACCTCTTTATGCCCTCTGTTAGTGTGAGCATTAGACTAGACAGTAGAAGCTCTCTTAGGTTTTCCAAGGCCCAGTGTGTCATTGGTTTGTTTGGGTAAACCCCCTTCCTAGACTTTAAAATGCATTAGAACCTACAATTGATGGAAATACCAAATTTGTAACTTAATATTTCTGGTAAAACATTTCCTAAAGAGGATGTGTTGATGGTACAGACCTATAATGCCAGTTATTCCCAAGCCATATGACAGATGAAGACCAGCCTACATAATTCAGTAATATTCTGTCTCAAATTCCAAACTAAACAAACAAAAGAGATGAAAAATGGCCAAAATCATAAATATATCCTAAATAATTTTGTTTAATAATTATTCTAAAGATGATGATAAGTTATATGATTTAAATTCTTAAAATTGAATAATTTAACACATTTGAATTTTGTTTAAATTTTAAATTTTTGTGTTATCAGAAATATGATCCATCTACTATTTGTAACCAAAACTATTTTGGATCCTGAATGTTAAGTTACATTAAATCTCAATTTATAAACTTCGACTTATTCAAAAGTGTTGCCCAAATTCTCTTATCTTCCTTTTTCTTTCATGCTGGGCAGTCAGAGAAAAAGAAAGAGAAAGAAAACAAGGAAGAGAGATGAAGAAAGAAAAAGATGTTTTAAATTTGAAATGAACTTTTCTACCAATATTAATGCCAGTTTTCAGTGTTTCTAATAAATGTACTGTGCTTTTTAAATTAAATGGCCAGTATCAGTTTCAGTTTTCAAAACTCTTAGTAAATCATTGCTTAATAAAAACAGGTTCAGTCAAGAGCAGAATGCTTTATTTGTTCATACTATTTCTCAGCAAGAACTTCCAGACATTGTATTTGTCAAAGTCACATCTCTTTAGGGTTTCCAGGAGAAGGCCAGGATCAAAGGGAAGAAACAGATAAGATAAGGAATTTTAATCTATTTACATTAGGAATTTCCCATTTGTGTTTCACTTGTTCCTATCATTTTACAGCAGTTTTGAAAGTTTGCTCCTTAGGAATCTTTACCTGACACTAATGGAGCTTCTTTTGACAGATTTTTTTTTCTTTTGTAGAAAAATTATATGGTATGGATAGTATAAAAAGAACTGTCAGGTTGGAACAAGTTACTTTGTGTTTGCAGGTGCCTCTTTGGCTCATCTAATCGTCCCCAAAGAAGTGGGACTTTTCATCTGTGCTAGCACAGTCTCTGGGCTATCAAAGACAACTTATTTTGCCATGTAAATATATTTTAATCATAATTGTAGCTAGTGTTTAATCAGTCTTTTTAGTGGAGTAACAATATTTTATCAAAAATGTGGGTATACTATGTAGAGTTTATTGTGGAAATAAGCTCTTTTCATTATAATCTTAACAATGTGTGTGTATATGTGCCTGCATTGGTGTGTGTGTGTGTGTGTGTGTGTGTGTGTGTGTGTGTGCCTGTGTTTTCTGAAATATTTCCACTTAACTAGTACATTCTTATAGGGTAGGAAGTTACATTTATGGAATAGGTGTCAACAATGTTTATAGTCCATCTTTGTTTGAGAGTTGGTTTGCAGTAGTAATTGTCTTATGCTTTGCATGTCTGTCTCCACCCCGTTATCATGCTCTTTCAGTATTCATGATTTTATCTGGTTTAGATTTTCTTCATGAGCTCTAAGGCCAGATCCTTTTTAATTATTGCTCCTTCTGCTTCCTGATACTTTGTCAAGATATTTACAAAGTTCTTTCTTCAGATCTCAGATAAAATGCCACCACCTGAGAGAGGATATTTCTAAGCACACTGTTCATATTTAGTTCTCTTACTCCAATTCAATATGTATGCTAGAAGGAAACCCACATGTGGTAAACATACTTATCATACGGGCAAGCAATGCAAGAGTCATGCATGATTATCACCTTTTTGTTAACCTAGAAAGATCTGTCCTAGAAGACATCAATTTTCAGGTCAACAATGCAGTGGATACCCCTAATCGCTGAATATTATTAGCAAAATCATAAGCATTCCTCTGATCCTACTGACACTCAGACTAATCACTATTGTCTGTTTGGGGAAACTTGGGACTTACATTATCATGGTCACCTTCTTGTTTCATGGCAGTCACTGAAGAGAACCCAGAACTTTCATGTCATCTCCGATCACTAAAACTAATCCCAATCCTCCAGTTCTGTCTCCTGATTGTCCCAGGATGCTCTCTTGACCTCCCCAACAAACCCTTTCAATCTCCAAACACTTTTGAGTATTCTCCCTTATCTTCTTTGTACCTGAAGCCTCATGACTGCTTCTCACGCCATCTTTCAAGAGGTGGCTATTTCCACCTAACACCACTTAAATCATTAAGATTGGAATTGAGATAGTGTTCTATTAGCTCCCCTGTGTCACTTCCTGAGGAGTCTCTTTTCTTCTCCCAAAGCCTGAAGGCAAGTTCTCATGGCATTAGGAGATTGCCTTGGTATCCTGCAGTCTCTCTCCCACTCTAGTTTTTTTCCTTTTTCTTTTCCATACAGGATGCTAGGCGAATGCTGTGTGCTCAGCTTAATTCTTCCACTCAGTTATATCACTTTCTCTCTTCTGTTAAGATATAAGCTTTTCCCTTCTTACTTTTCCAGGCTCTGTTCTGGCCATAGATTACAGCAACTTCCATATCTATACATATGAAGGCTTTGGATGTGGCTCAGTTATAATTGCCTATCATGTATGAGATTTTAATTTCCAACCACAGCCCCCAAAAAGCAAAAGGATCCAGACAAATGAGTCTTCAAAGCATTAGTCCTGCATGAGGCTTTTCCACCTAATCAGTAACTTGAAGTAATCTCACTCTTTTATAATACATGTATCCAAGAGATGCCTAACACAATACTGACATTTCTCTACATAATTAGGATGAAAAGTTATTTTTTTCTTAAGTTGAAGGTTCTTTTCTAATATTATTATGTAACAAGGGTAATCATAAATATCAGTTGACTCCAACAATATAGAACCACTTGTATATATCAAAAAGAGAGCATTAAAATACTCTTCATTTTTCAAAACTGTACAGTTAAAGAAGAAAAAGTTGGTTATAACTATTAAGTAGCTATTAGTTCAGAATTCATAACACACCACTGAGTTTTTGAACTTTAATAACATCAATTATATCTAATAAGGTTAATCTGTAGCTGCTGAACTTTTACTTCATCTTCTTCTTTTATTGTTTTAATCAAGTTGTTTTTTCTAAAAACAAAATAGTAAATTTTAGGACATATTTAAAATATTTTTATTTGGTTCTCTAAGTTGATTTTTACTATTTATTCAATGTAAAAAATACCTAGTCACTTTTATAAAATGTGTTGTATAGGAAAATCAAATTGCTTAAAGTTTGTTTTGCATTTTCATTTGAAAATTTCAGCTGTGACTTTAATCTTCTATTTTGTCATTAGTCAGAATAACAATATAAATAATGAACAAAATACTTGTTGAAATGAAATCCAGTTACTTGTTCCCAGTGCCTATTTAGCTGGATAGGAAGTCGAAGCTTTTAATTGATGAAAATGCTGAGGACATCATAACCTTAAGATCAATACAACCTGTTAAGTTATAGAATAGCTTATAATTCTGAAACAGAGCAATATAAAGTGTTCCTTCTATATAGTCAGTGCCTCAAATCTAAACTTTCTAAAGGACTCCTAAATATATTTTGTTAATACAGATTCTTAACTTGTTCTGTGGATTCGAAGTTAAGATCTTCCTCCTATGGTACCTTTTCTGTTTTCCCACTTGACTTTTCTATTAAAGATAAAGAGGTAGTTCATGACATTTTTTTTAGAGTAACATTTTGTTTTGAGAAATCTCTATTTAAGGATGCTAAACTTTTAATTAGACTGAATTCTAACAATGATCATGTTTATTTTTAATAGGAACTTAAAATGGTTCAGGTCCTTAAAATAACAAGTTGAACTTAAGAAATGTGTCTTGGACAGTAAAATCTTCAAAGAGGTAAGTTGTTTTAAAATATATGCTTTAATATATTAAATATTCTCATCAAAGTTGGATATTCTGATATCTTTGCAGGTTATTTAGAACATATTTTTTTAAAAGTTAATAGCACTTCATTTTGTCACAAGATATTCTATATACTGATTAGGAATTTTGAAAAAGTGACAATACTTTAAAAAATACTCTGCAGGAAAGCTACAACTCAGTTTTAGAATAAACATCAAAAAGTAGATTGGACTTCTTTTATTATATTATTAATCCTCATGCTTAGGAATTCCCCTAGTTGGCCACTTTTCCCAGGGGCTCCTGAACAGGGGTTTTGGTATGTAAGCAGATTGCCATTCAGAGGAATCCTTTGGCTAACCTGCCCTTTCTGCATTTCCTGGGGCACATATGGTTACTATCAGTGGGAATCCAATCACAAACTGCAGGGCTGAACACAAGGGAGCTACTCACTTTAAAAACATTATCTTTATTTTCACCATAGACTTGAAACTGAGCTGTCACCCATGAAACAAACCACAGTGGACATACTAGTCATTACAACCCATTTCAGAATCTTCTCAAGAATCATGTTCTCCATATAGTAGGGACAGAATTTATCAGTATTAAACATGTGATTCTGCCTTGCTGTACATGTTGGTATTAATAGATTGAAGGGAATGAACAAAGGAGTTAAAACGTGTGTGGGTTTGTGTAAGTGAGTGTGCATGGAACCGGAAAGGAGAAAACAACACACTGATTTTATATATGTTTCTTTCTTAAGAATAGTATAGCAGAATAAAATTAATTCACAAGTTGTGTTTTTATTTTTATAAAAGTTTTAGATTTTTTTAAGGTTTCTTTGAATTTTGTCATTTTAAATATGAATAAGTAAAATTTCTTTAGGTATTCATTTTAGCATGAGGGAAGAAAGACTGGTTTGAAAGACTGTGTAAACTTGGCTATGGTAAAGCAACTATGTAGAAAAGCTGAAAAGCCTCTTATATCAGCAACATGTTTCTATATAAGGCACAGATTCACTGATTCAATATATATGCTAAAATTGGTAAGCTTTACATTACAGTGTACGGAGTTTTAATGATTTTACTAAGAATATATTCTTTAGTATTGGTAGAAGAATAAAGACTGCATATATATATATATATATCTCCATTGTTAAAATAATCTCATTATCAACCTCTCCACCACTAATTTCCTGGATGTTGTTTTTGTGGATTAGGCATATATGCCAAGAGTAAACCATAGTGTCAGTTTCTGATTCTCTGATTATTTCTTTAAAGTACACTAAATCAGGGGAGAGTAATAAAAGGTACACTTGCCAGACACTTAAACTACATTCTACAAAAGAAAAAATTTTAAAATTTAAAAAAATTTAAAATTTTTTACAATTTTAGTGCCTGGCATTATTGTCTTTTAATGGCCATTCAATGATAGAACAAGTATCTGAGAATCAGCTCATAAAACTTTCAACAGAACATGTTGATGTTTCTCACATCACTATGCATAATTAATAATGTACATTATTGGTTGGAAAGGAGGTAAAGAGAAGGATGTCAGTTTAATGTCTACAAAGTAAAAATACAAAATATGACAAAAATTTATTAAATTAACACCCAGATATAATAAATAGTAGATAGTATGACAGCCTGAATTTATATATCCATGTTTTGACTACTGTAAGAAAAACTCAGTATACATAAATATTAGTTTAGACAACGTGTCTTATTCATTTCCAGTTGGGAGTCACAGAGCCTTCATTTTGTCTTTCTTCTCAACCCTCTTTAAAAATTACAGGGAAAATGTTATGTATTTCTCATGTATAAAACAGTGTTTTCCTATGCATATATGATTCATGTTTTATATATACATTATCATTCATGGTTATTTTTATTATATTAATACTCACTTAACACCTATTGCTCTAGTTTTCTGAAGAAAGCTATTTACATGCTATAGCTGCCATGCTTCTCTCTCTCTCTCTCTCTCTCTCTCTCTCTCTCTCTCTCACACACACACACACACACACACAAACGTATTGATTCTTTGTGATTTTCACATCTTGAACCCCAGTTTCACTCATCTCTCCATCTCTTAATGTCCACCCTATACCTTTGTAATCAGCCAAAATAAAATTAAAGTAAACAAACAAACATTTTAAAAAACGTTAAAAGAATTTCATCTGGGAAGCTGTAGTGTGTCACAGTGTGTCCCACAGTGTCCCTTTCTTCCCACACATCTTGACATGCAAATGTTCATTGCAGTAAGTCCTTGGTGTGATCGAGGCCTCTGGCTTCTGCTATATCATCAGTATTGGATCCTCACTAGGACTCCTCACAGACAGCTTGTTGATGTCCGGTGTTAGGGAGACCTTGCATCTTTCGATCTGCCAGTTGGTCCTTTCATGTGCTTTAGCAGCTCATAGATGAAGTAGATATTGAGGTGAGACGACTCTAAGCTCTGGATCGGGACTGGGTGGTAGCTGAATCTGTCAGTCAGACCACTCTCCATACCTACACCACTACCGGTGTGAGTTCTACAGCACTGCCCAGGCTATCTCACCCAATGCAGCAGCCAGCAAGGGGCAAGGCCACCTCTCCCTGCCTCCCATGCATTGGACCAGCTCACCTGTACCTTGAGCATCAAGGCAAACTACTGTGAGCACCATCAGGGCAAACTGTCCAAGCAAGAGACACAGGACCCACATTCCTGAGTGCTGCAGCTGATGAGGGGAAGGAACAGTTTTCTTCCTTGCTTGACCTCAGGTCCAGCTTTCCTGCCTGCAGCAGGTTGCAAGGGGTCAGAAGGGGGGACGGTGCATCTCTCCCTACTCTATGCCAATGAAGTTGCTATGCTTCTTAACAGAGTTCTGATTTTTCTCATATATATATTAGAATGTTATAATAAAACAGAATTATATTATAGGAGCCCACTATTTTTAACAACACAGATGAAGCTAGAGACATTATGTAAAGCCAAAACAGCACAGAGAGACAAATGCTTATGGTTTCATCTATATGTAAAATATAAAAACATGTGTCTTATAGAAGTAGTGAATTCAATAATCATTACCAGAAGTGGAGATGTTAGGAGATGTGTGTAAAAAATTGTGCCCTCAAATTTTGAATGAAGTAATCTGAAGAGGGTTATTGCTATTATCAATAAGTTATGAAATTTTTATTTTAAATATTTAAGGTTAGATGGATGACATATTTCTCTGGCTCAAACATTCTATTATTAAGACACAGATATATATTTCAATAACGTGAATATTGCAAGGCACATAATGTCTTTTTATATTAGTTTCTGACTGAAATGATAGTTCTTTCATATTATGAGTGCTGGCTATATATTTTCTCATATGTGTTTAACATTAAATAATTATACAGTTCCTATATGCCAATATCGTGTTATTAACATGTTGAGTACTCATTCAAGAAGGACAGGGTCATCAAGGAGTGTGTAGTTTAGAGAGGAAGCACTGAGCTTGGAAGAGAAAAAATATAATCTCACATCACTTCACAAGGAAAACTAAAAACATGTGAATAAGAAAGAAAGAAGAAGGTATAATAGCAACACTGCGACCAGCAGTACTGTGGAACTGTTATTGGGTTCAAGGCTAAGTACTGTCATTTTCACATGGTCATCAAAAAATGGTGGCCTGCTCTGTTGGAAGGATCTCTTGTGTGCACTACAACTGTGGCGCCCAGAAACAGGCTATTCACAGGTTCCATTCTGTTACTGTGCTGCTTCAGAGAGGTCCAGGCTATTGCTATGCACCTTCTGAGAGTTTGGTTTTTTTTTTTTTTTTTTGCCTTATTTGATTTTCTTCATAAGTTGGGTCTATTAATAGTAGTTTTATTTTACATTAATTTTAATATATATTGAAGCATCTTATTTTCAAAAGAACTGATTTTGAAGGACTTATTCTTTCCTGATAAGTTTATTCACTCATTGACTATTTAAAGATTCACCTTATTTGTTCATGATTGAGTCTTATTTTTATGTTCTAAATTGTATTTTCAAAAATAAAATCGTCTCCTTTATAGATGGCTCACTGCCATTGTTAAAGGATAGATAATATTGAGTATATGAAAAATAAAATAATTCTGCAGAAATATTCCTAGTCAATTTGGGTTAAAGTCATAAATTATTTACATTTTTGAATGGTATAAGGGTGTAAGACATTAAAAAATTATTTTCCCAATAAAGAATCTTTTGACTCTGTGTTAAGTTATTAACTCTTGTCACTGTTATACATGTAACAACTTATAGCATAGTTTTATTTCAATATATACTGGAATCACACCTAAAATTTTGGAAGAGATTAGAATATCTTTTCAAATATCCTCTGGACACAATGTGAGAACTCTAGGAATTATTGGATGCGCTAAAATGATAATACTAGGACAAAATACATATGTAACCTTGGTGACTTAGTTAACGGGCAAGCTCTCTCGTCCACACCTTGATTCTGCCCCTGAGGTTGTATGGGGGCTTGAAGATTGGTGCTCCTGAAAGAATCTAGCATGTAGCACATGTGCCTAACACTTCTTGGATCTGGATGGAGTGATGGAAATGAGGGGAAAAGCTGGGCATGCGATCTGCCTCTGAATATTTCCATGTTCTATATAACACAAATCCAACTGCAGCTTTAGCTTCACAGTTCATATTTTTATTCTTCAGACTATGTTATTACTTTCCTCGGTCTTTGATAACCCATATTATATCTTTAATGGATTTCTGAGCTAGAAGGAACGTAGGAGAACACACCATTGTTTATATAAGAAACATAACAAGTCATAGTAATTCTAGAGTTCTTGCCCTAGTTCATAAAATCTTGCTCCCAAATCATTGCTTTCACAGTCTGAGATGTGGGTAAACCAGAGCTGATTTTGGAGTCCCTGGGCCAACCACTTGGCAAGGGCTGTGGGGTTCTCAGACTCTTGGACATCTAGGTGACGATGGTGCTCTTCACTGAAAGAGCATTGAAGGAGTTGGGGCCTACAGGCTGGGGACAGTGTCTAGATGGGGAGGAGAGTAGCCCCAGCTTTCCCATGGGAGATTGCCCTTAGCTTGGTAGAGGCAGATTTGGTCGCAGTTGTTACTGGGCATTCAGAGAGGCCTTCTACTGGAGATTAGGCTGCTCAGGGTTTGAATGCCTTCTTCATGGCTCCCCATGGCAGACCTTGATAAAAAGAGACAGTCCATGGTTCTAAGCAGTTTATTGGTTGTCCATGGTGGAAAATGGGTGTATAATGTACTCACTTTTCAGGGTGGGCCTGAGATTAAATATCTTTTCAGGGGGCAATGTCTGGGAAGGGAAGCTTATGGGATAAGCCCTGCAGTCCTCTAGGTACCGCATTAGCATGAAGAACTCTGTTTTGGGCCTAGATGACCACAGGGCATGTTTCTTTTATGTGAGGAGCTGTTGTAGTAATTATTTAAAATCAGCGACTTGTTAATCCGACTATCTAAGCTGCAGTAGCTCTGCTTAGCCCAGCCACCATGTTTCTCGGCCTGAGGCCATGTGCACACTGCAGCTAGAACCAGCCCGCCAGAAACACCAGCCCTGCCACCCACTAGATGCCAGTGTGTGAGATGGCTCTGCCAATCTTCCACGCTTTCTCCACAAGACAGGGCATTGCCCAGACCATTCCACCATCCATGTGGGCCCAGTAAGAGAGTGAGACTCTAATTATTATAGATTAATCAAAGGCTTTATATGTTTGATAATGATTAATAACAAGATGCCCATACAAAGAGAGTTGTATCCCAATTAGCTAACCTAATTATAAATCTATAAGTTGTTCCCCACAAGTGCTCTCCATACCTGTGTGGTTCTCCATCCTCCTACATCTCTGCCCTCTCTAGCTCCTCCTCTTCCTTTTTCTCTTCCTCTCCCAACTCCTCCTCTTCTTTTCCTTACTCTTCCCACTTTAGCTCCTCCTACATGGAGCATGGCAAGTGTTCTAAGTCAGGAGTCTGGCAGGGAGCTGGGAGTCACCAAAGCCTCAGGTATGTGCCCTCCAAGTCTCTGGGTTTTGACCTGCTCTACCTTACCTAACTTCTTGGCATGGTTTTACATCCTCACTAGGATCACCCTTATATATTCCAGAAATTTTTTTACTGCATTAGGTTTCTATAATCTCTCCAATATTCCCCAATTTTATTGTCTCTCCCCACGCTCTCTCCTTCCGACCCTGTCCTCCAACACCTGATTCTTCTTGCTAATGTTCCCACCAACTGTCATCCCACATAGAAAGTGTATTCTATTTGCCCTTCTCATGGAGGTCTTTGAATTCCCTTCCACCTTCACTCCTCCACAGAGTTCTCTTCTTTGTGTTTTTAATATTATTCACTTAGCATCATAATTTAGAAACATATACACTATCTGTATCCATATCTAATCTTTTTGGCTAAATTTTACTATAAAGGTAATTATTTTTTCAACCAGGTCTTAGTTGATGATCAGTTTTCATTTGGAATAATTATAAATTGATTTTTCTATGAGTTATTACAGATAAATTTTTGAATAAATATGGGTTTGTTTCCTTTAGAGAAATACAACGATTTTTAATACAAGTTTCATTTCACAGAAACAGGATTTGTGAGTGAGAAATAGGCAAATATTTTGGAGGCAAAGTAAACCCCTTGTGAATTCACATGCACAGTCTGTCATGGTGGGAAGACATGGTTGGTAGAGATGGAGGTGCTTGTTGGTTCACCAAGTGTACATAATCAAGAAGCAGGGTGCAGTGATTGCTCAAGTTCAACTAGTCTTCCCCAAGGCTGAGAATGAGTGGTGCTGCCCACATTTAGGGCGGGTCTTCCCACCTTTATCAATGGATCAAGATAATCTTTCATAGACTTGCCTAATAGTTGCCTCCTAAATGATTAACGATCCTGTAATGTTGATAGCCAGAAGTATCACAATGTTCACCACAGTTTCTCTTCAGAGAAAGATGATTAGTGCTTTACAAACAATTAGATTCTGACTGCTTAGCATTCTTCTATAGATCCCCTGATTTTGATGTGTCTGTGTGTGTCTGTATGTGTGTTTTTGTTTTTGTTTTGTGTTCTGTATTTCCTGTCTATAGTATCTGACAAATTCTTTTCCTATTTTTACAAAATTTTATCTTTCTTTGATTATGCAAAGTATCACTTATTGTATTTTGTGTTTATTTTATGTATTTTCATGCATTTATGCTTTGGGTATCTTCTTGCTGAATTAGCACATTTATCATTATGTGATGCTCGTTTTTATCCTTGATAAGGTTTTTCTTTGGTATATATTACAAATACATACCAAAGAAATGTATGTTAACTTGTTCTCTGTTGTGATAAACACAACGACCAAAGCAATTAGAGAGGCAAGCATTTTATTCAGCCTGCAATTGTAGTGGATCACGCAGAAACACTGCAAAGGGCATTAAGGAACACTGCTTACTGGGTAACTTACCCTGTTCTGTTTGGTTTGTTGGTTGGTTGGTTGGTTGGTTGGTTGGTTGGTTGTATAAAACTCAGGAGCTCTAAAAACATTCAGCAATTTGACTTCTTTAACGTACTCACTACTCTTAGTGTATCTCTAGGACTCTACTTTGTAGTCTTACTGCTTTCCTTTATGAAATTATTCTCTTTACTTTGTCTTTCAACTTCCCATTTAAATGATCATCATTTCATTTTCATACCCGTAAGTCCCAACTCTTCCATCTGGTTGTTTTACTTGCTTGTTTGGTTGTAATATACCAAAAATATTTTATTTCTAGGGAAGGTCAATAGTCCTTGTCATATTCTGCATTTCCTCATTGCCTTTGTCTCTTCCAAGCTTTTTAATGATTTGCTTCATATGTTATTGTCGTTTGCCATTATTACCTTTATTTTCTGCTTTCTATAAGTCAAGTAACAGGCAGATAGCCATTGGTATTTATGCATCAGATATTTGAGCACTTTTGTAACTGCTGGTAAGGCTTGAGATGAAATTGAGGCTGCAGTGTATTAGTGGTTGAGTTGTAAATTATTGTCGAAATATTTCACTGTGGACATCAAATGATTCATATAGAATCCTTTATCTGATCATTTCTAGTTTTTGTGGTAGCTTACCTGAAAGAAGCATTGATTGTTAATATTTTTAGGGTAATCTAAGGGCATAGACATTTTCATAGTCTACTATACCTTCCTCTAAAATAAAGAGAGGCAAGGGGAGACTTGCCTGATTTAATTGGAGTTTGCATGAAATTTATAACAAGTAATCAAGTACATTTTACTTAAGTCTCCAGAATTATTAAAAATGGTGAGAATATATATCCATAAATCTGATGAGGATGGAAACTCCTGCTATACATCTCAGAAACAGATGTCAGAATAGCAATGGGTAGTGTATCTTTTCACTATTGTGACCAAATTTTAAGCATTATTTTATATCACTATTGGCACCTATACCACAGAGAGAGAAAGAAAAGCTACATCTGTCCATTTTAATACATGCTCAGTTGCTTTAGTAAGAAGTTGATGGAGGAGGGTTTGGATTTTATTGGCTGAATGATGCATTGGGATGATCTGCAGATTTCATTACTCATGTTATTTCTGTTCTACTATTACCGCAGGTAATTGACTATAGTTTAAGTGGGGGTATAGACTAAAATACAGTTGCAGTTCATCTGGGTTTCATCAAAACTATATTCCTATTGGGCCACAACTGGCCTTTGAAACAATTTATGTCTACAAATACTACCCAGATTCACTGGGGAATTGCCTGAGGTCTGGGGTAGTTACTATAGAAACAGGCCCAGCCCCAGTCCTTTCTTCTTTAGAAATTACTTCATAGAATTTAACCAGAAATGAATGCAACAATGAAGAAATAAATATAAGGAAACAGTGTATTAGTAATAGTTGTATTTTTTAGACGATTGTGCATAAATACATGTCTAGAATGTAACAATTTAATCTACACCTCAAAAGTTAGGACCCAAACCATCACTTTTTAAGGACTTATTCCACTTCATTCTAAGTTTGTTGATATGAGTTCCCTTGAGTTTCCATAATCAAATTTTCGTTGTTGATTTTTCTAAAATTGCAAGCTAAAAATTGCAGACCAAAGCATAGAATTATTTTTCACTAAGAGACAAGATTTAAGTTGATATCTCTAAATATTCTGTATTTTATTTCTACTTTCCCAAACATGACTAGAACAAAACAAAACAAAAAGCAAAACAAAACTAAGGAATTACATTCAGGAAACTGCCTTACTGAATATGTCTATGAGGCTAACACTTTCTGGCGACTTTAAAGAGTGTTACTCAGCTATGATTCTCTTAAATATAACTTTCAATAGTAACATGGAAAACAATAACAGCATGAGAATCTAAAACAGTGGTTCCTTAACATCTTACAATATTGGGGTCCTCATAATTTCAAATTCTCATTGCATATTATAAATGAAGCTACCACAACTAAACCTACACAAAATAAACGATGAGTACAACCACAGTCATCACAGAACATCAAGACACTTATGTTCACATGAATGAAATCAATTATAGTTCTATAATCAGTATCCTCAATTGCCTTGCAGATCAGACTGACTTCCTCATACAGTACTAACTATGAGAAGGCAGACATTCTGCCCTCTATTCAGCAGAAAAGAAAACGTGTTAACTATATGGTCAAGTGTTTACATTTGTGTAGTAGGAAAGTATTCACTTTCACTCTTTCCATTTCTCTCATCTAATATCTTAAAGACTGGAAGAATATATTGCTTGAAGTTGCCATTTAAAAGAAGGGCCCATATTTTAATGGGATTATTTCTATTAGGCTACCTTTTAAATAAATATTAATCCTATTTCTCAAACTACCCAACTCTATTCAAACTCTGAGATGCAACTAAATACATCTTCTGGAAAAATATCAATACTTTGTAACACTTAGCACATATACAATCCTGTTTAATGCATGGCTTTTGCATATTCTGTGTCATTTAGGCACTAAAATTTTATTCATTAGTGTTTTATTCATTTGCAATTGCTCAGTTAACATGTTAGTTATTTTATTAGACAAGCTTTTGTGAAAATACAAAGTGTTCATTTACATAATTTCATAGTATTTCCAGTAATATATGAGCATAATTGTCTATAAAATGGCTTTGACTATCTTTCATAGACATTATGAAACCCAAGGTTTCATTATAATTATCTGTTATCATTCATTATCTTAGCATGTTAATTGATTTTTTCCTCAAATTTATAAGAAAAACACCTTAATTATATCTTAGACCATAATATAGAAGACATAATATACAACAGAAGGAGAGAGATAAAAGTTAAAGTATCCAGGTATATAATTGCTATGTATGTATGTATGTATGTATGTATGTATGTATGTATGTATTAGTTTCTTTTTATGAGATAAATGAAATCTAGGGTTAGTGTATTATTTAGAGAAAATTATTCACAAGCCATTAAAATATGGAAAAGAAAGAAATAAGAAATGCAAACTGATTTGTCTCATATTACATACTCAAGAAAGCCTATATATGGAAATAAAATTTTTGAAACTTAGTAAGATTAGTTTTTCCATACTGGAAGCATGTGGTATTCATTTTCAATATTTTCCAAATTTAAAAATGTATTCTTTTGAAAACTCTTGCCCCAGGTGAAAGATAAATTATGACATTTACATTCTGTGAATTAATTTTACCTTTACCTTTATTCCATAGCTAACAACACAGTCAGCCAACAAAAGCAATGAACCTGACGCCACTCATCCAAAAAAAATGATACTGTCAGCATTTTGATTAATGTGTATTTTGAATTGCGACCACCGAGTTACAGTAATATTCTAGACCAATTGCTAGTCTAGACTTTGATGCAAGATGGAGGTGCCTTTGGAATTAAGTCCTTCCATATCCCGCAGGCTAAGAGCACACACATCTGAGATGTGTTAGTTGAAATTCCACTCAAATATTGATTGCCAAGTTTGGATAGGATGATCACAGTAGAAATGTAAAGAAGCTAAGAAAAACTTCACATTAAAATCCACAGCCTGCACACAGAGCTCACATAGAACAGAGGAAAGAGAAAAATTCCCTACATGCTACAATCAATCTTAAACATGAAATCCCCCTCTTTTTAACAGGAATATCAGGGAACCCAGAAAAAGAGTTTTAAGAGTAAGAAACTAACAAATATAATTAATGCAGAGATGTATCCTGCACGTCTTTTGTGGGACACACAAAACAATATAACATATAGTATTCCTTCTCTGCAAGGTTGATTGAACAGAAAAGTGACAGCTTTGTTAAAGAAATACTCTTTTATCATTTATTTTCTGAATGTTTAAAATTTTTCCACATAGTATAAACACTGTACAATCAAAAGAATGTCGTTCTGAGAACTGTGCTATAAAAATTTCAGTACAATATATGTTAAGGTCAAAGATGGTAGAGTGCCCACATTCTCAGTCCTCACTTTGCTTTCATAATTACCATCAGCATTCTGGGTTTTGATCTATTTAATTATAAATATAGAAAAAGAAGCCAGTGAAAAGCTGGCTATAACATATAAATAGGAAACACTGCCCATCAAGCTACACAAGCAGCAAGCTAATGAAAAGTGCTGATTAGTTCCATTTTAAAATTTACTTATTTCATATTTAATACATATTAATGTTTTCATGCATATGTGTATGTGTACTGCTTGCATGCCTTGTGCCTAGGAAGGTAAGAAAAGAGCATCACTCTCTGGGCAATTGGAGTGTGCTGGTATCTGAATTCATGTCCCCTCATAGAGAAACAAGAGATCCTGACTCCTGAGGCATTGCTCTAGACCCATGTGCTAATGTTTTTAATAATAAAGAGATATTCCTTGGTCAAGCTACTAAAAAATTATAATGTAGAAAATTCATGTCTTCTGTGGTTCTCCAAAATATGTGTGTTCTTGATAGAAAGGAATTCCTGCGGCTTCTAATTATTTTTTTCTTATTTTTTTCTTTTTTATTTATTTATTGGATATTTTATTTACATTTCAGATGTGGTCCTCTTTCTCCATTTTCCCCCAACCCAGGAACCCCCTACCCCAACCCCCTCCTCCTGCTTCTATGAAGATGTGCCCCCACCTACCCATCCATTCCCACCTCCCCACCCTTGAATTCTCCCAGACTAGGGCATCCAGCCTTCATGGGACCAAGGACCTCCTCTCCCACCTATGCCCAACAAGGCCTCCCTCCCCTACATATAGAGCTGGAGCCATGGGTCCCTCCCTATGTGCTCCCAGGCTGGTGGTTTAGACCCTGGGAGCTCTGGTTGGTTGGTATTGCTCTCCCCATGGGGCTGCAAACCCTTTCATCTCCTTCAGTCTTCTCTCTAACTCTTCCATTGGGAACCCCATGGTCAGTTCAATGGTTAGCTGTGAGCATCCACCTCTGTATATGTCAGGCTCTGGCAGTCCTCTAAGGAGACAGCTGTATCAGGCTCCTGTCAGCATGCACTTCCTGTCATCCACAGCAGTGTCTACCTTTGGTGACTGCACACGGGATGGATACCCAGGTGGAACAGTCTCCAAATGACCCCTCCTTCAGTTTCTGTCCCATGTTTTGTCTCCATATTTGCTCCCATGAGTATTTTGTTACTCCTAAGAAGGACTGAAACACTCACACTTTGGTCTTCCTTCTTCATGAGCTTTATGTGGTCTGTGAGTTGTATCTTGGTTATGGTGAGCTTTGGGGCAAATATCCACTTATCAGTGAGTGCTTACCTTGTACCTTGTGTGTTCTTTTGTGACTGGGTTACCTCACTCAGGATGATATTTTCTAGTTCTAACCATTTGCCTAAGAAGTTCTTGAATTCATTGTTTTTAATAGCTGAGTAATTCTCCATTGTGTAAATGTACCACATTTTCTGTATCGATTCTTAAGAAATTGACATAAAATATCTACTAAAACAGAAAGGTGTGATTTAAAAATATGTTTATATAACTAAAACATGTCAATAAGAACAAGAGTATAGACTCTTCTAGAACTATGTTCGTCATTGGTGAAGAGGCAACCAGTGTGATTTGAATCTGTATTGTTGAAAATTATCTATTAATTTAAAGTACTTGTCAGACAGCTATATATTTTATTGCAGATTCATATATGATATATATTTTATGCAAAAAGGGGCACCACCCTAAGAAGCAATGTGTTGCTACCTGTGAGACTTCTCGTTCTTATAAAATTTAATCTGTTCAAAGGACTTGTGTGTATATTTCAAATGATGTACTGCTCAATGTGCTGCAAAATATGAAGCTATGACTGATTTTGCAAACCTGGGGTAGAAAAGACAGAATTAGTCAAAAGATGGTCTTAGATTTTACCTAAATATGACTAGAGGATGACTTTAAAAATATAAAGGACTATAGATGCACAAAGAAATGTCAAACAGTAGAAAAAAGACACAAGCAAGTGAAATAGTATTCATTACTCTCTGCAGTGTATACACTTCGGAGCCCTTCCCCCAACTCCTTGCACAGGCACTCAGTCATAAACTGTTTTTAAATCTGAGGTTTTAAAAAGAAGTGGAAATATTAACTCTCTTTTGCACCTGCTTTATGTCTTGTTCATCCTGCTTACTAGCAGGTCAGTTGGAGCGGGTAGTGTTTTCTACACAAATGACTTGCTCTCCTGTAGTGTACAAGTAGCTGAAATACCATTGATTAGCATTCAGAAGGAACCCCTGGCATACGTGCATCATTCGAAAGCAACTGTGAGAAAGCAGCCCCAAGGCCTTTGAGAAGATGGGCTTTCAGAACACTGAAGTGCTGCTACTGGCTCTGAATAGGCAATTATGCCAGTCCATTGCACAGGGCACTGTGGATTAAACAGCCATGATGGTGCTTCACAGCAGCGATTGGTCCAGATGTTTAAATTCTGATTATGCTTGACTTAGAAACATTTGAAAATATGTGCTTTAATTATAGATATGGAAATAGTTATTTCTCTTCCTCATCCATCACCATGCCAAGGCTGACATTTTCCTAACTAGTGCTTTGTCTCATGCATTTGTAAACATATATTCTATCATTTTGCTGCAACTGTGTTCTAATTACTCCTTGGGTATAATTTGCTACATGAAATATATAAATGCTACTTCCACACAGTTATTAATATATCCT
Organism: Grammomys surdaster; assembly: GCF_004785775.1. Lineage (NCBI taxonomy): Eukaryota > Metazoa > Chordata > Mammalia > Rodentia > Muridae > Grammomys > Grammomys surdaster. Next base: position 5,590,614 of record NW_021604705.1, read on the forward strand.
CCAAATATAGTTCATCTATCTGGCCAACATGAAACAGTTTCATAAAATAAGACAAGATATACTCCACAATGTAAGTAACTATAAAATATGTAATAAATTATGAAGCCTAATAATATGCCCAAAGGGCTTCAACACTTAGAATATGTGACTGTCTTTGTAAGAACTGACAGTCAGCATCACCTTCATGCGTTCTTATTTAATACATTCTTGGAGTCACTGGCTTTTGTAGACTTTAAGGCCATTAGTGTCAACCTCTTTGACAAGATTTGCTCAGGGGAATTACAGCCTTCTCTGGTGAATTCTAAGATTGTGTCCACTGACACTGCAGATTTCTATTTAGTTTGTTTTGGATTAATAATATTCTGAGTGTTGCTTCTGTTGTTCATAATAAAGGTTCATCTTTTAACTTTTATTTGTAGTTCGATTCACTGGAATAATTAGATGGCACCCAGGCTATTTATCAAGAAATTATGACATATCGTGATGATGGATTGTTTTATCATGTCAAAGACTCAGTATAGTTTAATTCTGACTTAATTATTTTAAATGAAAGAGCCATAAAGTATAGCAGCCTGTTTAGATCCAAGTGTTACTTTCCAATTGCATATTCTCTGTTCTCATTTTTCAACCTTCCAAATTATCACTGACAGGCAGCATTTAACATTTGTCATGTTTATCTTTACAGATGCAGTGGCACCTAAGGTGACTTAGAATGGCAAAAGAGAATCTGTGTTTGGCAAAGAAGTAAAAATAATAGAAAACAAATACTGATTTTTGCCTTGTTGGTTGAGTGGTAGGAGTTAGATAAGCGGATTTGTAGTGAGGTCATCAGTCACAATTGGATGGTAATTTGAAAATGGATTAGCTTAGAAGTAGCAATTTCTGCTCCATGGGTTTCAGTGAAAGAGTCTGCCTAATTCTGTAAGAGACCTCATAAACTGGCAGAGATCAATGCCTACCTAATGTGCCATTATGCACTGGGCACACTTCAATGATTATAGCACAGCTGTGACTGGGTTTTGCTTGATACTTCTTTAGCACTTGCACGGCAGGTGCCCTACATGACTATTTGGCCCAAAGGAGTAAACTTGTTAGGGAATTAAATGGACTGGTGCAGGTTTGCCTAAGAAGCTACTCACATGTGACCTGACGTAGACGGTGAGGGGTACCAGTGGCCTAATCCCAATGACAAATGAAAACAAAGTCATGTACATGAAGGAAGTGGTGTCCTATTTACCTGAGTGGTACTTCCATAAAATGCTATGTCAAAGCTTTTCTAGCTTAAACATGGTAAATATATTATTTCAAGTTTAAAATGTGTAATGTTTTAAATACTAGAATTTCGTATTAAAATTTATAAGACAGCACTACATACTTAATGTATTTGTTTATGAAAATTAGATGACAAAGGTATGAAGCAATTCCATCAAGCATATTTTAATATAATTGGAATATGAGACATTACTGATAGCCTTTGTATCATAAAAGAAAAATCTCACACTGTGTGTGTGTGTGTGTGAGAGAGAGAGAGAGAGAGAGAGAGAGAGAGAAAGAGAGCAGGAAGAGAGAGAACAGGATTCAGTTCTCTTCTACCATGTGGGACCTTTAGATTGAACCTGGTTAAATGGCAGGACACTTCATCGTCTTTGCAGTCTTGCATTTATAATTTTCTGTAGACTTCTCTGCCAATTACTTTAATAAATCATGAATAAAGAGTTAACAGGATCTATATAATTTGAAATGCAAATATCTATGGTAAAAATAAGTAATAAAATTCACCTATATTTTAGACAAACTATAATTTATTTTAGACAAACTATAATTTGTATGTTAAAATGTATATCTTATGCAACATATCATATGATATCACATGAAACAGGTGGAATAATGTAATCAACCTTCTGGGTTAATATAATAAAGTGAAAATAGTCCATTGAGAAGGATTTATGATTAATTACTTGGAGTTAGTTTGAAATAATATAAGGTATATAGTGTAAACTCTTTAAAATTTCCTTTTGCGCTATAATATACATGTTCTATTATATATTTAATAACTAAACTTGTTAGATTTCATTCAGCTCCCTGAACAACTTTAGGGGATAATGACATAATTCTATAATTAGACAAAGAATGCTATTGAAAGTTGGTTACAAATGAAAAGGTTTCCTGTCCCCAGATAGTCTTCAATCTTCAAAGACCTGAAAGGTCCAATAACTTTCTGACATAAAATTGTAAAATAGAATGAGATACCTTGAAATTATTGCTAAGAATCAGACTCCTCCAAGAGAGAAGAGAGAATGTTGGAATATAGGCAGGAAGAGAATGAAGAGGTGCTCCTAGACTTTCTGTGATCCCAGTGTTTATTCATAAAAAGAATTGGAGATGCAGATGCAGCTCAGTTGGTTTGCTTAGCAGGCATGAAACTGTGTGTGATCCCCATTACTGCATGAAGCCAGACATGGTGTATTGGTACACATCTCTAACTTAAACACTCGTGGGGTAGCAGTAGGAGGATAAGAATGTCAAGGTCACCCTTGACTGCAGAGAGAGCTCATAAAGCCATCCTGGACTATGTGACTACCTGTGTCCCAAAACTTTAAAACAATACATAAAACAAATTGCTTAGACTAAGTTTCTGTCGACTAATTTTTGTGGTGACAAAAATTAATTAAACAATTTTTATTTTAGCAAAGTGGATAACAAAAATTTTGAATCATTTAAAGTTGAATGTGATTAGTAAAATTACCTTATATTTACTAAAAGATTGTGTGTGTGTGTGTGTGTATGTGTGTGTTTGTGTGTACCAGAAATAAAGGAAAATCTCAATCTTGTGTATTTGTGCAGAGCAGTGGTGATTCTGAGACTGGTGAATGTTGGCATAAGGTAAAAAATTTAAATCCCATTTATATAATCCACCACTGAGCCATGTCATTTTAATAGTCCTATCTTATAAAATTATTAATAAATATTTCTGTATGCTGTTAGAATTTGCTGGTGATGACAAACCATAGAGATACATATGAGTTGCAGGGTGGAAGGCCAGCCTCTTGTAAACAAGCAGCACTTGTGAAAGCACTCTGGTTTGTTTACACAGTGGCCCCAGCCCAGAACACTAGAAGTTCTGTGTGCTCTTAATACATGCAACTGTAAACCTGAAATAATAATAAAATGGTTTGGGCTCACTTTCTTTCTTTTTCTCTTTTTTCTTTTTTTCTTTTCACTTATTTTTAAGAGTCCTATGTAGCCAGTGTTGATCTTCAATTCGTTGTTTATCTACCCAAGGATAACCTTAAGTTTCTTGTTATCCTGCCTACATCTCATAAGTGCTGAAATCACAGTTGTGTAACATAGTAGCCAACTATGGATGCTTATTCAATTTTCCATGTAAACAAATATATAGATCTTGTCCTCATCAGATTTTAAAATTGGAAAAACTGTTATAGAAATTTATACATACAATACATTTCAAACTATTTGAGGACTATAAACTTTGGTTAGAAGGGTAGCATGCCATTAATCATAACCTTATTAACTATTAAAAAATTCTTTCCAATTACCTAGATTATTTTAGCATTACCCAGTTTATATATGTATCAAATATCGCATGTTATACCATCTAAACGGGCAGTATACAGGTACCAACTGAAATATATAGAAAGTGGAGATGAAATCTATAGTGGGAAGGTCTTAGCATTCTAATTTTCAAATAAAAAGAGTTCTCAAAGATATGATTGTTCTAAAATGATTGAAAACTAGAAGCTAATTATTCATATATAAAACAAGTAAAATTTAACTTTTAAAGGATCTACTTTTAGAGGAACTAAACAAAAATATCAGTAGATATAGCTGGTAATGACTGCCGTATCAAACAGCATGAGGAGTGCAATGACAAGATTAAAGACAATCCACAGGACAAGGCAACGTTGCAGTGATGTAGGCAGTAGGAAGAACTCGAGAATGCGTCTTGTGGCTGGGGTTTGGTCCCAGCTTGAGTAAGAATCAGATGACAATACATTGAAAATGCAAGTGAGTGTGTCAGTTGTGTTTGGAGCTCTGAGGGATGAACCCAGGGAGGCTCACAGTAGGCAAGTGCTTCACTCTATTGCTTCTTTCATTCCTCTTACTGATACTTAAAAGGTTAAAAAAAAAAAGCCATAGTTCTCGCCCCTGAAAAATCAGACTTCTAATAGCACAGCCATGACCTAGAACAGTAGAGTGAAATAATCAACCATTGGGATAAGTGAGGGAAAGACGAGAGGCCTGCGTACATCTCCTACTTTTGAATTCTAGCTTCATTGTCCTCTTACTCGGCACTTTTGCTCAGTTTCTGTAACTCCTGGGTTTATGATGGGAAGAACAAGAGTTGCCTTAGACAGAGCTATTCAGTGGACAAATGAGATAAAGTTCAGGAACTGTTAGCTATTGTCATGAAAGGACATAAGACTCCTATAAAGCTAAGACCATGATTTAGATGGTTATAAATGCTCTTTTCTCTCTGAGATATTCATATTTGCTATGTATTGTTTAATAGAATCTATTCTGTTAGATAAACTCTATTCAACAATCCTCAAAATCTCATTCTCTAAAGAGAGGTATTATATACCAAATTCCAATTCTAATCCGATTCATTCCTTTATCTGTGTTCTTTCCTCCCTGCCTAGCACTCCTCCAGGTTCTGGCACTGAGTTCAGTGAAAACTCAAGATGTGAATGAACTGGTTTGGTTTGGATGGCTGTCAAACCAAAGTTACTACTGCTGCATAGAGCTTTGCAAGGTTTTTCTCCTCTTTCTTCCCTTAGAATAAAAATTTGGCCAGTAGGCATCTTTTAGCCTGAAGTGGAAAGAAGAGATGCATTTAGAATTTTAAACTAAATTTACACGTGAACTTTGAGGGTTTATGCTTTTACTCTTATAAACAGCTATTTTATTCCTTTTCTAATGAATATTCTGCTATCAAAAAACTTTTCTATGTAACTTCTTTAATATGAAACATCTTGTTAAAGGCAAAATAAAACTCTTAGAAAGCTAAAAAGTAATCCAGAAATACAGGATAGCTTTTATATTAGTTTCTTAAAGCTCTTGACATCACCTGTGTTTCTGTCTTAGTAATTAGTTGAAGAAGGAAATATAATTTTTCTATTATATAAATTGAAATTTATGAACTCCCACTATAATAATGCATGTTTGAATAATCCAATTGTGGCAAAAATTTGTGTGTGCCTGTGTGTATGTGTATGTGTTTACATACACCACATACTTTTTTCTCACATATTTTTATTATGTGCATAATATTACTTTAATTTCTTAGACCGGCCTTTGGCAGGGCATAGAGTCTGAAATTTGTGTTTGCTTTTTGTCTAACATCTTCTTACAGATTTTTCCAGCACCTGCTATATCGCCTTCTGTTTTGAAACAGTAAGGAAATTATATTCATTGCAGAGAAGCATGATTTTCTTCTTGGAAATCACCAGGTAGTGTAGGCAAACTATGTAAGTGATAGGAACAAATGGACTGCCACCACAACACAAATAAGAAGATAAAATGAGGTGTCCACACAGGCTCCACACAAATGTACAGGCCTAGGGGAGCAGGACAGAATGTGTCCTGTGAGCACACTTCCAACCTGCTGCTCTCCCAGTTGGAGGCCACATGGCTTTGATTTTCATCTAATTGTAAGAAAACACAAACACAGGCAAAGGCTTTCTGAATGCTGAGTGTCCCCCACTGTGTTAAGCAAGACTAGAATTTGTGTATCTAAAGGAAACCTTTGCATGGTGTTTGTCTGGTTTTTATCCTCAGAAACATAATAGACCTATCAGACAAAAGGCAACAGTATCTAGAAACTCGAGAGAGGGTTTTGATTATGAGATGAATAAACGAAGTGCCTTCTCCTTCTGCCCTTTGCTAGCAGCGAGTTTGGAAAACTGCTGAGTTCTCAGAAAACAATGTCTAACACAGGCCCAGCACTCTATTTAACTCACTTAACACTCTTTAGAAAGGGGAAATTTGAGCTGAAGGGCAAGTTTTGTTTTAGATTGTGATGAGTTAAAGGAAGTGGAACATTTACATTCCACAAATTGACAGTGGATTTTTATGCTCTTTCCTCAACATGTTGCAAGAGGAGTTCAATGACCTTAATGGTCACCAACGACAACGGGATTAAATTAGGGTTTCCTGTGTTTCTCTTGTTGGCTTGTTTGTTTTCTGTGTATCACACTACTACTATGATCATTCATGAATATTAACACAATTTAAATGAGCGTAATATTAGTCTTAGGATGTCATAAGAGACACTGGCCTTTAGGAGTACTTTGACTGAGGGAGAGTATTTCTTTAGGAGATGGTTCCTTCTTTGTTCTTCCACCCTGGGACAGCTTGAAGGTTAACACAAACACTTACTCACAGACAGGCACAAGGTGGTAAATATCACTCGCGTGTCAATTGTGGAGATGGCTTAATTGGGCAAAGTGCTTACTTTCTATAGAAGCACAAGGACCTACGTTCAGATTCCAGAACAAAGGAAGAAGCTGAGCACCTTTGCGTGGGTCTACAACCTCAGTGCTTCCCAGAGGTACCAAGTAATTTCTGGAATCTGAGTAGCAAGACAGTCTAGCTCCAGCATCAGGGAGACATGCAAAAGGTAGAGGAGAGAGATGATGAAGATGTTCTGGCATCAAACTCTGGACCCACATGTGCTTTCATGCAGAGGGCACCTACAAGCACACTTGTTTATGTGTGCAGGCACAAGCTAGGATGAATTTAAATTAACTTCAAATTAGTCATCTGCTTTTCTTCATATCACGAAACCATCTGGTTTTAGAAGAGGAACGGATGCTCATTTTCTGAACTAAAGTTAACATTTACATTCTCATTTAAATACTTTGTTTGCATTTTAGCATTCCTTCCTTCCACCATCTATCATCTCTAAAGACAACATATTCAAAAGCAAGCTAATCCTAACTAAAGGATAGTCCATTATCTGGGAAAAGTTTGGGAATTTGTCATGGTTGGCTTTAATTGTCAAGTTGATTAAACCTAGAGTCTACCACCCAGTGAGGGCTTGTCTACATAGAGTCGATCTGTTTGCATGTCTATGGGGATTCTCTCAATTAAGATAATTAATTTGAGAACCCAGCCCACTGTATGTGGCACGATTTCTTAGATGGGAATCCTGACTCTTTAAGACTAGAGAAATCAAGCATGGCACAAGGGAGCAAACATGCAAGCTTCACTTTCCTCTGTTGTTGCCTGAGGATGCAATGTGTGCAAGTGTCTCAAGCTCCAATGGCTGTGACTTCCTGTACTGATAGGTTATTAACTAGGATTGTAAAATGATTTTATATTTTTTAAATTGTAATATGAACTTTTTCTTCCTTAAATTGATTATTGCCACGATATTTCATCACAATAACAGAAATTAAACTTGGAAGGAAATAAATTTATTTTTTTCATAACTAAGAAATACAACAGAAAAAAATAACATAAAGAAACTATTTTACCTTATAATTTCCTGAAACTTGAAACATTTTCAAAATTAAATCTTCACAGAGACTAGAGAATTAATAGTAGGGATTTCTTCCTTGATGGATAGCTACATTTCTTGCCATTTATTCTTCTTATCAGCACTGCTCCTGTGTGGAAGAGATCAAATATGCAAAATAGCTAAGTCTGTATACTGTTTCTAATGTCATTTTAATTAATAACTTCTTATGCTTGCTGATGATGTGTGTGGTTTTTTTTTCAATCTGGAACAATCAGTTCTCTCTTCCATTTTGCCATTCCATAAAGCATACTTCGTCATGTAATAATTCCCTTCCTACTGTTTCAGGATTTTTCTGGATTCTCTTTGCCCACTTTTAGTAAATCAAAGCCTTAAGAGGTTACTAATCATTTTGTACAGTTTTCTGGGGTTTGTGCAGAAGGCAGTGTGTGACAGTGTCTCAGGGTTCAGGAAAATATGTGGAAAAGGAGACAGAAAGATTGTAAGTGCCAGAAAGAATGAAGATCTTCCAGACAAAACAAGACTGAGGCGTATATGAACTCACAGAAACTTTGCCCTGTACAGGACCTACACAGATTCAAGTCAGACAGGGTCTCAGGGCTGAGAGGTGAAAGTGAACAGGAATTCCCATTCCTATCCAAGAAGCTACTCCAATTCACCTCACTTATGAAGAATGAAATTATCACCAATGGAGTTTCACTGGGAATGTGAACCACACATAAGTGTAGGCTTCATACATTTTTCTCTCATGTAGCTTTGTTTGAAATATTTTTCCTTATAGTTTCCTTATAGTTTTCCTTATGCTTCCAATTTTGTGGTTTTATAAGTTTTGTTTTGTGTCAGTATGTGTCCTTGTGTTTGTGTGTGTGTGTGTGTGTGCACGCACACACGCCTTTGTTTGCTCTTTTTTATTTTCTTGATTTCTAAAGAGAGAGAAAGTAGCATGGAGCTGGATGGGCAGTGGGGTGGATCTATGAGGAGCAGAAGGAAGGGAAACCATGATCAGAATACATTGTGTGAAATATTTTTTATCAGTTAAAAATAAAGGAAAAAACATATAGTAAAATTAAGAAAAAAGATGATCTTAGTTTTACTGAGACTTGATTGGATACATTCCTTTTCAAGTGCTCACATAAGCATTAATAGATGGTATCTGCCTATATCTGTATTCCTGAGCACCCAGGAAATACTCACCATATATTCAGTGGTATAATGATTCTGAAGTAGTTTGTTATAAAAATTATGATATAAATACATACACTGTTTGTAGGCTAATTTATCGCAATCCATATCTGCCATATGCAAACATACATACATACATACACAAACACACACACACACACACACACGCACACACACAGTTTGAAGATTAGCAGTCTAAACTGATACATTAAAATGGTAAGATATTCTTACTTATATACTTAACTATATATACTTAGGATATCAAAGTATTTAATATATATCAAAGTATGTATATCTATATCTATATACACATATACATATATACATATACACAGGTATAGCATATATATTTGTACATATGCATGTATGTATACATATACATGTGATAGTATGTGTGTGTGTGTGTGTGTGTGTGTGTGTGTGTGTGGTCCATGTACATAGTTTCACTCAATATGTTCAAAATTTCATTGACCTTGGAATATTTTTTTCTAGAAGTTGAAGACAATGCTCCGTTACTATCTAAATCCACCCCGTCTTTTCAGAGGGAACTCTGCTTCAAGATGTGCTAATGAGTCAGCGAAGGATGTAGCAATGAATGGGAGGTGATGGAGGGAGTTTTGAGGGGGAAGAGACATTCATGTTTGTTAATAAATATAGGAAGTCACTACAAACATTGTGGAATTCCAAGACAATCAGAGGATGCTCATTGTAGGGACAACTCTGACCCATCATAAAATGCACCTATTTTTAAAACACCCGGATGCTAAGTGTTCAGGAAATGACATGGCAAGTTCAGGATGTTTTTAGCTTATAGGAGTCAAACAGAAAAAGAAAAAAAAGAAAATTCCTCCTTTCAATAAGAAATTAATATGGAATTTTTTTGAATTCAATCAGCTCTGAGGATAACATCGCAGTTAAAAATGTAATGCTGGGTGGAAATTCAGTCAGTGAGTAAAGCGCTTGTGGAACATGCACAGGACCCTGAGTGAGTCCCCAGTAACACATAGCTGAATGCAATGGCACACACTCTAATCCAAGCATTCAAGAGGTGATAATATCATGGTGATCAGAAGTCTCAGGTCATCTTTTCTGATGTGTACGTAGGTTGAGACCATCCTGGAATATATAGGACTCCAACACACGTACACATACTCTTTCACAAACACAGACACACACATACACTCTCACACATACACATATGCAGGAACACACGTGCGTGCGCACACACACATACACACACTAAATAAATACATAATTTTGAATATCATGAGCACATAGCTGAAATTATTAGACTTAGTACAGAAAGGATGGGTTCTAAGATAAAGGCAAGTAGCAGATTTTTCTAGGTATCAAAGAAAAGTTGAAGACTTAGATAAATTAAATACTATTAAAGAGATTATGTTAGGTGAATGTCCAATAAATTTTACTTTTTTATGGCTTCTGATAAGGAAGAGGATGATCCATTTCTGTCATTTTCTATATAATGAAGATATAAAAGAAAATATCCCAATGCTATAAAAATATTTTAATAATAGCAAACATTGGTTAAGAAGCCAACAACATGCATATCAACTCAGCTTTTCTTTTTTTGTAAGTACTTTGTTATTTATTACCCCCTTTTCTGCCATTTTACAGGTGATGAAATTAGGAAGGAAAACTTAAAGCACTCAATGTTGTGTGTCCCATGAACACTAGAGCTCAGGTTTGACCCTTCCAAACTGCAGCTACAAAGTCTGTTTCTAATAATAAGATAGTATATAATAAGCAAACTTAGGAGAAAATGATAACGATTTTAAGCTTGTACATTTAAAACTGCTTATGAGAATCCCAGAATTTCATGAGTGAGATAGTCACCCCTCCTCCTTTTTCTTGAGAAGGAAATGAGCCATCCTGTGAGTCATCTCTATGCACTTCTATCAACCTTTAGTTGCCAAGGTTACGGACATCATGAAGCTGTTTGACTAACTTCCTCTGCTGTAATGGACTTGAATTTCCCAATGACTCTACTCCCACCAGGTCTTGCCTTTTGATCCAGTAGGCATGAATAGCTAGTTTGGATCACAGCATATCCTTCCCATCTCCCTATGTCCAATGACCAACTCAGAAAACTCTAACAGAAGGCAGGAGTCAGAAAAAATAATTTTTGTATTATAATTTGGTTTTCTAGGAGATAAAGCTTTAACCTTCACTTTTAGAGAAAATATTATTGGAACTAGCATGATGTCCCAGCCAATAAAGTTGCTTACACCCTGAGATTGATCAACATGGTTGAAGGAGAGAACTGACTCCCACAAGCTATCCTCTGACCTTCATATGTACAATGTGACCCACAAATGTCCCCACCACTAACACACACACACACACACACACACAAACACACAGATAAATAAACATAATTTTACACTATTTTTGTTATCAAATGATTTTTTCCAATTTTCTTTATCTAAAAGCACTGATTAGTTGATATTTTACAAAGAGTGTTTTCTATCAAAGAGTGTATTTATAATCTTGTTATGTGAAACAATGAAGTCCTATTTTCTCTAATATGTGAGAAATGTTACTATAAACATCCCAGAGTTATAGATAGGAGTTCTTCAAGCTAGGTCCTTAATTATTTTGACATGTCCAAAACATCTTTTGAGGGTACTTTTGCTATCCTACTCCATATAATGTTCCAGAGTCATCTTGCATTTTTCAAATACAACCCAGATCTAATTCATCCTTTGGGCAAGTGCTGGTTTCTTTTAATGAAAAATAATATGTAGAAACAAAACTTTGAGTGGGATATTTACTGGAGGTTTGTGCTCATTAGCCATACTTCTGGTCTGAAATGGAAGCTGTACACAGACATGCTTAGAGGCACACATAGTTTTAAATAACCTTTAAAACTGCTTATGAGAACTGCTTTCTTTCTCTGAAACTCGACCTGTATTTATACACTAAGCTCTGTCTATAAAACAACAAATCTATCTTCACTCATGGCTTGAACTGAAATTAATGAGAAAAAATAAAAGGAGAAATTTGTTACTACTGATAATCATAGAGGGTGTTATCAGTATCTACGATAGTTCATCGACTCTAAGAACAGTATAGAGAATAAGGTAATCTAGTTTCCTTATTTCACGCCTAAAATAATTGAGATTGAGAGGGAAAGGGTGTTTGTCAAATCAGAAAATTTATATAAAAATAAAGTCAGAAATTCTCCTTAAATTTATAAGTTGCCTCATACTAATTAAATATAATTTACAATTACTTACTGAAATGCAAATGACATGCCTAAGAAATCATTATTTTGATGTAATATTTATTAAGGACTGTCATAGTCTTCACACTATATAATGAGGTGTTTCTCTAAGTATTTTCAATAGAAGCATGAAGCACCAGTTTAAAATCCATTTGATGCCAATTGTCAAGAATGCTAAGTGAGCTCTGGAAAGTGCAAGAAGGAACTAAGATTGGATCAAATTTGCTGAATTTGTTTTATCTCTGATGAAATTGATAATACTTTAGAACATAAAACATTTGTAATAACAGTAGGAGGCCTGGAATAGACCATGCTAAATGTTAATCAAATTAAAATAATCGTTGGTTTACAGAATTAAATTAATCTCAAGATGAAGCCTGTTAGAAACAACTTGCCTAGAATAAACAAGGCCCAGTTTTGGTGACCAATACACATAAATAAGTACACATAAGTTATTCATTAATAAGTTAGATTATGGAAGTATCTGATGTCTTAAATATTTACCATGTCATTTTGCAAATAACACCATCCACAAAGTGGTTTGTGTAACATGTTGTATTTTAAAATATAGATATTAGATCAAGTTACCAAAGATATAATTGATTGGATATTTCTAAAAAAACAAAAGCAAATAACCACAAACATGTGAATAATATAATATACATAATAAAATTTGAGAAAATATTTTCAATGTTTTTTTCAAATCTTTATTCATGAATATTATATTTACATCATTTCCACACCTCTCTGCTCCCTCCAACTTCTCCCATGCCCCTCACTCTCAGATTCTCACTTCTTATTTAATTACTGTTATATATACACATAATTAATATAAATAAATATCTTTAAATATAAGTGTATAAAACATTATAGAATGACTAAGTATTCAATAAACTATTTCAAATAAAAAGATATATTTAAATGATAAAAGAAATGTTACCCTTTATACATTAAGGAATATATTTATAAGCCAGGATGGTATACATCTCTTCTGTGCAATATTTTAGTATGAACTGATATTACTTAACTCACTGTAGGCACTTAATAAATATCTGTTGAATAAACATGTTTTAAAAACAGCTGCTAAGTGAGTATCAAATTGTATTTTGTTTCTGAAATTTGGAGCAAGATATGGGGAAAATAATCTAGGAATATTAAATAGAGTGTGTAGTGAGTATCAGTGTGCAATGGACATGTACTATGATCAGTACAAATGATTTTAAATTTTCAGTGGTCACAATAAAGTTAATGATACAGCTCCACATGCTAAACTCATGTCAGTCAGAATTTATATATAATCAGCATTTCAATCATTATTGACGTATTTTATACTCAGTTTTGTAGTGAATATTTGAAATCTGCTAGGCATTTTGGATTTATACTGATATGAAAGTTAACTTGGTATTTTGGCTATAAAGTAAATAAAGCATCACAAACATTTTCATACTTTATTTGCTGTGATATCTTTATTTGGTCCAGCTATCAGATTATTTTGAAACGTGGTGTAGAAATTAAAGTTGTACAGGGGAGAGCAAGTATGTATTACTCATAAGCATATTTATGGAATTAATATTATTATGCTAATAATAATCGTATGTCAGCTATAATTAATGTGGATCTAAGAAATTAGAATACTAAATATTTTAGATGTTACCTAATAATAATATAAAGCAATAATATAAAGCAAAATAAGACATGAATATTTTAAATTTCACCCTCATTCCACATATTCACATTTGCTAGGGAGTTCTGATTTGCTTAGCTTACTAAAGTAATTGTATTTATAGCATCATGTTTTTCTCTGAAAAAAAAAATGGGTTCTTGTATGGAAGATAGATCACTGGACCACATAGTAATAACATATTCTTCAACTTTATAAAGTTGATGCTTTATAAGTGATATAAAATGATATAAAATATACATACATATAAATTTTAAGTGAATGAACATCTATTCCGGTGGATGTTTGGTCTTTCTCACTGTCCTATTCGGAAGGGTCCACAGTGAGGACTTGCTTTGACGGAAACTGGAATGTTTCCCAGGTTCCCCCTTAGACCCTGCTTAATTGTTCCAGGCAATCCCGTTCAGGCTGTGTGAGTATGTGTTCCCTCTCAAACTGATGCAAAGTGACAGTCTGAGGAGAGCTGGGGGCTTCCCCTCTATTCTCTTTTCTCTCTCTACTCCCTGAATTGTGGGAAGAGGGAAAATAATTGTTCAGAATTACACAGCCCTTTCCTGTCAATCAAATTGTTTCCTGGCCTCACGAAACACAATAGCAACAGTAGGCGGCTCCCAAGCCTGTCAAGGAAGAACAGCCTGGAAGATCCTTTAGGACAGTCTACACTGAGTGATCATCTACTTAACACTTGCTCACTTGCAGAGATTTACATGTGTGCTTGCTATAGAAAATCCATATTTAAGAAGAAGGAATAAAAGACGAAATTCAAAGGGTGGAAAATGGACCTTTTGGTAAATAGCAGTGTTTATATTACCTCTGAAAATGTTTTAGACGTCTAAACATCTATATATTAAAGAAATAAATTTTCCTAGATATACTTTTCCTTTTGTGGAAATATAATATTATTCCATATATTGAAGAGAATTGAGTCAACAAACTTTGAAGATTTCATTGTAAACTGTGAGTGTCCCATAGAACAGGACAGGCTTGATACTAAGCGTGGAGAGACTGAATGAATGAGTTCATGCTCTGACATGGAGAAATAACAGAATCAAAGGTTATCTAAAACGTATGACTCTCATAGTGGAGAAAACTTAGATCCTGGGAACGCTCATACAAAAATTGGTATCAAATAAAACAAAATAAAACAAACAAACAAAAAAAAAAACCTCAAGCTTTAGGTAGAAAATAAAGATTTGAAACTGCATGCATATGAATTCTACTGTACATACTCACAGATAATTATTTCATCAGTATCTCCAGATATGTATACCACAGATTTTAGTAGTATTTAAATTATAATGACTGGAGGTAACATTTCTTAAAATGTATTCCTTTGGAGATCAGGTTTTTTAGTATTTTTTTGAGAGAAATACTGCCCCAACAAATTGACTGTGGACAAAGTTACACAATTACTAATCTAAAATTCATTGTGAACATCTTCATAGCTAATGGCCTTACTTTAAGTAGGCATACAAGTGTTTTCTCTTTATATTTCCATTACTAAATTATATACCTTAAGTTGTAGAACCACTCGTTCTGAGTGGCAACTCTGAATACAATTTCCTATAACAAAAAACATTTTATAAGGTATTGGACTACAACTCCGGGATGTTGTGGGTATTCACAAGCACAGATCACTTTGAAGAAGTTCAAAATTATTTGTGGAGAAATAGTTCAGAATTTTAAGGGATGTTTAGAATTCCAGTTTGCGTAGACTTGCATCTTTGTGGAAAATCAACATTATTTGTCTGCCTACATTGGATGATTAACCAAAGAAATGTAAGACAGTCTTCCAAATATACTGAAACACCTATGGTGCTATAACGGCTAACACATACGAATAAACTGCACGGCTATTCTTTTTCAATAAACTCACTGCTCTGGAAGAAGCCTGACAACCTCACAGAGGAGTAATGTGAGAAATGATCACTGTTGCTACCTAAATAATATAATATACCACTGGAAAATAACAGCATTTATCGTCAACACATGATTATTATTTACTTCTTAATGTGGAAAAAGAGTTGAGCTAGAAAAATTGAATAGTCCCCAAAGGTTTGATTGTTGGTGCCCAGGGATCAAATAGTATACTTTTCCAGATGCCCAGAGATAATAGTGTAATATGACCTGCATGGATGAGGAGTAACTTGGTAGAAGTGTGAGAAAATATCTTCAAGTACCAGACTGTATGTCTGATCTCAATTACTATCAACGTAAGTGGTATAGTATTACAATATAAAAGAATTCAAAAATAATTGTCAAAAAGATCTGACATTTGCATATGGCAAATATAATATTGTCATCTACTTTTTAGGAGCAATTTATTTTGTCTCAGATAACTTACGATGTTAAAGTGACGATTTTTTAATTACTTCATCGTTGTTATTTCTCAGTGATTTTGTGTCAATTACTAACAACAATAGATGTGAATGATCAATTTTCAATAACAACTGAGTAGATAGTTGGGCTCATAAACTAGAACAGCCAAGCATCTGGATAATATATACATAATTGTCGAAGCAAACTAAGATTCTCAAGCCTACAGAGTCTGCAACAGGTACATGGGAAATTACCCTAGTTGTCAATATGTCTTTCTTTCACTTGTAGATTCAAAATGGTGTTTGTTTTTGAGTCTTTGCCTGTACTTAATGTAATCTTTTATTAGTACCATTAGTGGCACTGCTATTAGCGAATATTAACTTGGCTAAGTCACTTCAGACATTGGCTACATCAGTTATGCAAGATGTACCAGCTGAAGTGCTGGATCCTCTGACAGTATCTATCAAAGGAACAGCGTACCACTCCAGGACATTGGAAGGGTATCAGGCAATGATCTGCAATAGAAGAAAGAACAGCATATAGTAACTGAGTGAAATTTATATTATTATCCCACTGGGATGGGCAAGGTTGTATTAGGCAAAATATGCTACTGCAATAATAATTTTTGGATGTTTGATGGTATGTTTTTCCAAACTTCTGAGAGGAATTTCTGAGTAGGTTTGAGAAGGCCATGCCTTCCAGTGGAGAATGCTGACACCACCCTGTTAATGTCCCCTGCATCTTTTTTGTCTACTGATATTTTCAATAATATTTTATTCCTTTTATAACCCAATCACAGCCTCCCTCCCTCCTCTCTGTCCAGTTCCATCCTCACTGATTCCTCCTTCCACTACTACCTCCCCTTCTACTCAGAGAAGGGGAATCCCCCCCCTTTGATATCATCCCACCCTGGGACATCTCCTCCCTCTGAGGGAAGAGGGGGCAGGGGTGTCTGTCCTTTCCTCTCTTCCCTGTCATTGGATCCTCTTCACCTTCCCTCGACTGTCTCCTGCATCTTAAATATACCAGCCTAAACAGATGAATTGGTTGTTAGTAGAATTAAGGTCAGCCCATAGTTTTCATCTGTTTCTTGGGGGTTGGGTTTGTTATTACCACCCTCAAGTGTGAGAACTACCTAGATACCTGTTGAGCTGAGCTAACAAGATCAGGTAGGAATCAGAAAATCTCTTTGTATGCTTCCTTATTTATTTTTATGATATTGTTAACAATTTAGGTGAGTATGTTTCTACAAAAAAATGTAATAATGGTTTCTTAAAGGTCAGTTTGAGTGGAACTGAAAAGTGTTGAGTCAGTTTTGTTTGTTTGTTTTGATTTTGTTTTTCCATCTTTGAGTTGTATAATTTTAATAGCTTTGAATTTGTATGTGTGTATCTTTAACACTCGCACATAGCAGGTAGTTAAACATTAAATGGATAAAGAGATCATGGGAAAAGGAGACTAAACTAATAATAATAAAGGTGATGCTGAATACAATATACTGCTCCTGGATATTTCCTGTGAAATCATAATGCTTTCTAAGTTTGTCCCATAATAGCAAATTGTCTAAGAAATATGGCTTGACAATGGGATTGAATTGGGAATTTACAGGGGAAAAATAAGCTAACCAATTCAATACATGAAGTAGTTCACTTGAGATTAAAGAATATAATCTACCTAAAACTTTAGTTTTCTATAAATCACCCAGTTGATAGAGCTTACATAGTATATTACATTTCTGTATTCATCATCTTCTGAAAAATGTTAGTATATTTTACATTTTCATGCTCATTTTGGTTTCATTCCCGTGATGAATAACACTTAATCCTATTGTCTCACTGAAGTTTACTATACAAGAATGCAATCCAAATAAATAAAAGACATACAAGATAAGCATAAAAAAATAGAAAAGAATATTTTGGCCAAAGGCCAATAAACAGCAAACCTATTAAACAACCAGTTAAATTTTCTAAAAGAGGTAAGAATCACATTCAGTGTCCCCTGTGGTCTTAGTGTACTACTCTTCAGGCCTGCATCTTCTTGAAGAACAGGTCAAATGGAGGTCTGAAATGTGGTATACGCCAGAGATATTCTATAAGGTTTACAGATGTTTGTACTTGGCTCACAGGTGTTTCAGATTTTATTTTCCACCATGCCAAAAGCAAATTTTGGGGGAGGCAAGTCATACAAATTCCTCTACCTGATGCACAGAGTTCAGCCCACCCAGGCTGAAAAAATAAAACAAGATTTGTGCCACCCCACATCTCATGGCCAAGAAGACAAGCAGGTAAATCATTTGAGAAGATTTCCAAGCTTAATCCTTTGAAAACTGATCTTCCCTCAGGGGAATACCAAATCACATTCCGCATCGAAATATCCTGCTTCCAACCACACTGGCTCAGCAAGTTCTTCAAGGCACAAAATAAGGTTTTGCTTCTTGTCTTCAGATAATGTGATCTCAAGCTACTTGTACAACTTTAGTTTTACTATTCAAGTTTAATGATTTCTCTTCAGAATAACATTTTATAATGAAATGATTACCATAATGTATTTATATACATGGTATGAAATTTGATAAGGAAAACTATATCTTCTGAACATACTGAATATTACAATCAGTAACTTATGTTTGAGATGAATGTCAGTTAAATTGGAAAAAAAATCAATATTTTTCAAAGAAAATAGCATGTTGTTCAGATGAATAGTTGCTTATATAAACCTAGCAATAATAATGTTTATTTTCATAGTATTAGCCTAACATAGCCTCTGTAACAGAAGCAAGATATCTGACTTGTGAAGCCAATAACCCTTTTAAAATGTGCTATTCTATCACCTGTATGAGTCTTATGCAATTCCCCGAACTTTTTTATATATAAATTCAATTATTTTTTTTAAATTGGAGAGTTAACTGCATTACCTCTGAGGTACTTACAAGCTCCAAGTCGATGATGCTATGAAACTAACCTCACATAACTCCATCTCTATAATTTCACATGGCCCAGTTTTTATCAGGGTACAGTCACATTAAAGAAATTAATATTGAGTATTTTAAAGGCAAATAAATCTTATTAGGTTGTGTTAAAATATATTTTAAAATGACACTGTTATGGTACATGCCTTTAATCCCAATAATCCTAAAGCAGAGGCAGGTTGATTTTTGATTTCTGGGCTGGCCTGGTCTACGGAGCAAGTTCCAGGATAGCCAAGCCTACCCAGAGAAACCTTGTGTCACATGCACACACACTTTTTAAAATTTATCAGTAAATTAATATTTCAACTCTAATAATTAACCCAATTCAGTAAACTAGAGGTGTTCACTGTAGTATTTGTTTTACCTCTGCTGTCACATAATATCAAATATTTTACTTAGTGTATTTTGGCTATTTAGTAACCTATAATGAAAAAAATAACAAACAACAATAGGAGAAAAAATAAAGAATTCTTAAAAGGGATGACAGAGACTCAAAGAAAGGGTGGAAGGGAGGAAGAAGGAAGCAAGAATGAAAGGGCAGAAAGAAGAAATGGAGTGAGGGAGGAAGGGAGAGAGGGAGTGGGTGGGACAGTAACAGTGGGCAAGCATTCTTTCTAATTATATGTTAAAGTCAATTTTTCTAACAAGAGCTTTTATTGAGGCGCTTCTTTGATAGCTACGGGTATGAGCAAATTAGAACCATTTGGTTTCCGTGAGCTGGAGCTGAAATTCTCAAGAGCAGTTTGGCTATACTGCTGGATGACGATTAATGGGGGTGAATTTCAAGTAATCTGATATTTGTTAAAGGAGCAAACCTGGCAAATGATTTTCTTTAAAGTAAATCAGAACACTTTTAGGTTAAGCCTATAATAATAACCCTCTTGGTTAGAAAAGGGTGGAGTAATGGAGGGCTGTAAATTACATATAACCTTGAAAGCCAGTATTTCTATAGCTGAGGAAATCAAGGACATTGAAAATTATGCAAACTCAGCTCCATGAAAAGTAAAACACCAGACTTGGCTTCTGACGTACTTAAAGAGTGGACATGTGAATGTATCTTTGAGCCTTCTTTCATTCCTCTTATTTGGGCCCATACAGGCTTCACTCTTTCCTTTAAACAAACTTGCTCGTCTGCTAACAATGTCACAATTTGGTATAGTCTTGTTGGGACTCCCAGGAGAACAGCAAGGCATCCCACACATACGCATACACACAGAGACACAGACACACACACAGACACACACACACACACACACACACACACACACACACACACATTGTCTCATTTGTCAACAAAGGACTCTGTGTCCCAAGGTTGGTGACAAGCAACAGAGAAGACACTGTATAAACTGTACATAATACACATACAACTGCACTACAAACAAATATCATGCTAAAAGTAAGGGCTGTTTAAGAAAGCCTTTCTCTGTAGAGAAAACATGGTAGTACTTCTTTTACTTAACTAGTTCGTTAACATCCATACAGTAACATTTAGAGACTAAAAACTCCTCAGTTCCATTCACCTATTGTAATAATGCAAAGCAAATGATCACCTTCTCCTCTTCCACTGCCCCTTCATCCTCTCCCTCTTTCCTCCCTCCTGCCCCTTCCTCTCCCTTTTCTTTTTCGCTCTCCCTGATAGTGTGTAACTGTGTTTACTATAAATACATATACACATATTCAATGTTTTTATGGGAGAAAATTATTTTAGAAAGCTATGGGCAGATGTTGATTGCTGAGTAAGATAAAGGACTTGATCAATAGTATTTACTGACAGATTTGCTCTGGGTTAGATAAAATTTCCTACTTCTGAAAATTATAATTTTAAAATAATTTATATCATGAAAAATATTTATAGAAAAGAAATATCAGACTAGGAGAAGTATGAGAACATTATTGTAATAATACCCTTAGTAGTGTATATGTATTTATATGATGTCATCATCTATGTACTTTGCTAAAATTGATTTAGCAGGTATATTTAACAAATACTAAAAATAAAATTAAGAAATACAAAATGTCTTTCATAAACTGACTGCATTTCATTCCAACCTTTAGTATTATCTCCTATAATCATGACTAATATTTTGTTTCTGTAGTTTGAAACTATAAGAATTAAGTAATCCTTATATTTAAGTTGTAAATATTCTCAATACAACTGTGTGTAAGAGTCACGGTATTCTACAACATTTCCACAACTCCTGTGTAGTCCAAACCTCAGCTAATTCATCATTCATATTTTCTCACTCACCAGTTAAAACAATTTCCTTCAGTGTGTGTGCCAGTTGGCACCTCAAGTTTTTCTTCAATTATGTTTTTAATTTTTGGAGCTGCATTTGACGTTCTATATTACTCCAATTTCAGGTACCACCTCTTTCTCAGTACATGACTCATGGACTCCTACCCCTCCTCCATCCTTTTACAACTTTCTTAATTCAAAGTTGTGAACCCCTCAGATTTGTTCCATGATAATTCATAGTTACAGATTCTTTACAAAACACATAATATTCAAAATCACTGTCTTGTGATTCTGTATTCTGTGCTGCTGAAGTGGTATTCTGCTTTTTATGTAATGGCATCATACCATAAAAGAGATTGTTCTGCTCCATTCCCTGGGGACTCTGCAAAAAACTTGGTACAGACCCAGCTTTCCTCTTCCCTGCTGACCCACCCAGCCTTCCCTTCTAGCCTATTCGTATCCCTTTAGCTTAACTTCTAATACCTGGAAATACTTTCTACCTAGGATTGCCGGTGGCCATACTGGAATCAAACGCAAGTCAGTGCCTCACTCAAGCTTCATCCAGGAAAATAATGAAAGATCACTCCTTCCTCTTGTAGCAGACAGAGGCCCACAACTGGGCAATTCACAGAGAATGAAAGACTTTAGAACACTTAGTCCTACTTAAATGGGAGGTCTTCATCAAGTCCTTTTCCTCAGAGCTCAGGGAGCAATGTCACAGTGAAAGCAGAAATATCCTGAGAGTCAGTGGGATTAGAAAACTTCAAGGAAATAATGTCTTTAAGATGACACACATATAAACTCATAGAGATTGGGCAACATGCTCAGAGCCTGCATAGGTTCAAGTCAGACGGGGTCCCAGTGCTGAGAGAAGAAGGGGACATGGGCCCACACCTCTAACAAAGAAGCTATCTCCAATTGACATCCACTTGCCAAGGAAAAATAATGTCTCCAGTGGAGTCTCCCTGGGTTCAAAAACCACAGTTATAAAGGGTAAGCCCCAGGCCCATCAGTAGATGCCAACACAAAAGGAAATCAATGGCATTTTGTGGACATTTGTCTCACATTGCTTTTTTTTGAACATTTTTGTTTGTTTTAACTAGTCTTTGGATCATATATGGTTTCTGACTTTGTGATTTTGTGATTTCTCTGTATCTGCGTGTCTATCTGTGGGTATGCATGTGTATCTGTGTATGCTTTTATTGTGCTTTTTGTTTGTTTTTTTAATTCTGTTTGTTCATTTGTTTTCTAAAAAGGAGCAAAATTAAGCTGTTAATGAGGTAAGGAGGCTCTTTAAGGGGGAAACCATGATGTGAATATATTTTGTGAAAAAAAAACCTATCGCCAAGGAAAGTAAGGAATTTCTAATTTTAGTCTAGTGTCAAAAAGCATATCTACTCTTCAGATAGATGGGAAAGTTGGCTTGCTCCCATTATGATAACTTAACCGACATGGTTAGAAAGGAAGCAGTGTCAAGCCACTTAAACGGTCAATCAGTCAGTATCGGGGTAGAGGACGGGGACACGAGCCAAGCAATAATGCAACTGAAGCTAACTATCAATTTTGTACGGTGATTACAATGATCTTAAATAAACACAAAAGCTGTAGTTTAACAAAGGAAACGAAGAAACAAAGAAAGGAAAAAAAGAATTAGAGAAAAATCGTTTTAAGTTAGTATAATGACTGGACTCTTCGTTCCTTACTTAATTATATTTAAATTATTTAGGCTTTCATGTGAAGAAAATAATCCAAATTGTTTTCAAATAATTTCAACAATTACTTCCAAAGATAGACTCCCACCTACGGCATGTTTAAGGATGACTTTCAATTCCATGTCTTTTGCTTCAGTTCTATAGAGTCGTCTTTGCACACCAGTTAGCTCACAGGATGCAGAGTGGTCAGATGTTGGGGGTAACATGAAATAATGGTACTAGTAGATTATCCCATGAGGCTAGACCAACAAAATAGGTAAAATATTTTCAAATAGTCTGGCAGGATTGGTGATCTGGTAGAACAGAAGCGGTCTAGTCCATTCATAATATTTGTTAACAGACCAACATAGCTCTAAAAATATCAAAGGAATAGAACACAGTTCAGGCAGGGGGTGGGGGTGAGGGAATCATGACAACTCTGAAGAATTCTATCATGCAATATCAGGGGTTGTTTGGCTACATTCTCGAATTCAATTTGGATAGTTTTCGCTTTCACTCAAAGACATAAAGACACAAGCTAAAGAAGTATTAACGTAATAAAATGCACTTGAGCTTTGGGATTAAATGGATTTGATGACGCAGTTATAACTCAGCTTTGTTGTGTATTAGTTCTCATTCCTGGGGATGCAGAGGGGAGAGATGACTTACTTTCTCTGATCCATTAAAGCTTTTTAAACACAAAATAAAACTCAAGTAGAGGGTTTGATCTTTAAAGTGTTATTCTGCAGGAAGAAAGTGCATTTAGCAACAGCTCATATTCTGAGGGAACAGATTGGATGGTCCATGATCTGATAGAATCTCAAAATAGGCCAGGGAAGAAAAATGTACCAGAATACTTGTAGAAAAGTGTGAACTCTCTGAGTCTGGATAATCATCTAAACAAACAAAGTAAAACAAACAAACAAAACTGGTAAACTTTGAAAGCCTGTGACCCAGAAAAAGAAGGCAAGAGATCACAGCCTGTATGTCACATTAGAACAGAGAGCAGGTATAGGAAGAATGTGTTGATCCTTAGTTCCTTCTTTCGGAGTTAAGATCTTTCCAACACTCCTCTTCCAACCAAAATTAAAAGGTAGACTACTTTCTCAATCTGTGACTGTAGCTTACACCGGAGATCAGTCAGCTAATAAGGAGACTCTTAGGTTTCTTTATCTGAGTGCATTTTATCTGAACCACAGATATCCACAATTAGTTTAGAAACTTCATGAAAATGTTATTGTAATATACTTAATGTCCCAGGAATTACAGATAATGCAGAAAGAAGTTTTAAAAACTTCACAATGTTTTTTCTTTTTCTCATAGAACTTCGGCATTTCTACATTAATCTTTAGCCAGAAGCACAATGTGTTCATTAAAGAACAGGGAAAATATTACATTAACTGTCACTGACCTCCCAAGTAGTTTGCTTTAGGTTAGTGTATTTTCTGTCAAATATTTACATTCTTTTGTAACGCATTCTGGAATCATGCTGTTGAAGTGTCTTGACTATTCCACTTACGTGATTAGCTGAGAAGAATTTGTATGCTTGTTTTAATAAGAAAACAGACATGAATATTTGAACTATTCATTATCTTGTTAAAAAGAAGACAAAAGGTGAAGCAATACAAGAAATAAAAGTGACAAAATATAACACACATGAGGGGAACACTTATCATTCATATCCACAACAGTAGCATAATGGTGACTGAGGCAGAACTTCTTTCAATTCAAAATTTAAAAGAAACCAGTTAATGTATTTTTTACAGGACAGTTTTGACTATGACAGAATAGATTTTAGTTTATATCAACTTGTAAAAAAGACACTTTCTAATGCCTTTTTTACATGGAAGAATTGTCAATGTAATTAAAATTTGGTTATAGTACTGTTCTAACATATATTCTCTTTCTAGTAAGCACCAGAGGGATATCAAACAGAACTTACACTATGAAATACACTGCTGAAAACTAATACAGGGTACAGTGAACAATGAGCAGCACTTTCAGGCAGACCATTTTAAAGCTTTATACAGATGTGCTTGGAGCAAGGATTTATGATAGAGCAACAATACTTTTCAGTTATATGTCATTTACTATATGACAAACCATTTGTGAATGTTTTATAAAATTGTATTGGTTTATGTACATATAAACAAATTTCATTCTTAGAGCAATACTATGTATGAGATACTTTACTACTTCAGTGAGACAGAAGGATACAAAACATGACACATAAGCAGGACAATGTAAAAGCAAAGCAAATAGCACTAGAGAGGAAATACCAAGACTGCCTCAACTTTACAATCACAGGCTCTGGAAGGGCGGAAGTATCTACCCTAGCTCTGGTTCAAGGACACTTGACCTTGTGGTCTGCACTATCTTTAAGTTTTCCAAAAGGGGATATTTAGAGTCCAGACCACAAGTATTCCTGCCTGCCAAGCCTGACCTTGGTCCACAGAATTACATATAATCACAAATTTTATCATATATACATATCACATGGTGTAATTTAGAATCTAGATTTCTAAAAATAATTACAGCAGTGGAAAATCCTTACTGTAGAGGTACATATAGGTGAGATACCTTAAATAATTGAAAAACACAATTTGATAAGTGATATACATTCCATATTATGTTTTGTAAAAAATAAGCATGCACATAAGAACATTTTAAATTATTTAAGTTACAAGCTTCAACATGAGAGATTATTAATGCTAACCATTTCTGCCTCCATCAGAAATAAACTGCTTTATTTTTGTATCTTAATAGAACTTGCAGGAAATACCTGCTTTCAGTGAATTTAAGCCGACCACGCCATAAAAGCTTGTTACAAGCTCGACACGTGGTTGCTGTCTAATCTGTAACACAGATGACACAAAAACGTACAAAACGAAATGATTATGCATCTAGTAAATACTGCAATACTGTATGGCACATTAGAGAATAGAAATTAGCTTACACTTAAATTATTCAATTGGTTGCACTCATAAGATAGTGTCTTTGTGATACATACAGGTAAATTTACGAATTGTGGGAATTGATTTCCTTAAATTTTCCTCTTGTAGGAAAATCTTTAATGTAAAAGAGATGCTATTTAAAAAAAATGGTATGTAATCATGTCTCATTAAATATATAAAATAGTATTATTATATTTTGAATCATGAAAAATGTGATGGTCACAATGCAAAAGATACACTCTATGGTTTCCCCATAGATCTAATACATTAATGTAATGAAAATAGCTGGGAGATGATCTTCCATAAAAGTACACATCCTCCTGAAACACTAAGTACTGATATATGTGTTCTTATTCCAAAAGGTCCTCCAGATATGTTAGGATCTTGTACATAAGATGAAAATACAAATATTCAGCTTAAGAAATTGTCATAATATCTACTGTAGATCGATAATCATTTTGTGATGTTATTGAGAAAGTTAGATTTTACTTATTTTCCTATGAATACATTGAAGATATTCTAAAATTAAACATTTCTGTTATTGTATACATTCATTACTTCATTCATTTATTCGTTTACCTGTTTCCTCAGTTAATATTTCTTTCCCACCTTCTATGCTAAGCATATAAGCACTATTAGATTTGTAAATAAAAGTCTGCCTAAGAAAAAGCCTAAAAGAAGTTCAGCCTGTGATGAAATCATGAAATTCAGCAATAAGTAGCAATGCTGGGAAGTCTACCTTGAGCATGGCTCCATGCTACTGCAGTTCCCCACAAACCATCAGGGGTCCTAACCTCGCTGGTAACATTGCTGTATCCCAATGTTCACTTTCATCTTTACTCCCCAGTGCTTACTCACCAGTCCTCCACTACCTTGTTTATGTCATCTGTATCTTCCTTTAGGAAACAGTATATTCATAGGACTATAAATTACTTCCCACAGCACAAATCTCTTTTTTCCTTTCTAAAATAACTATCTGGGATATGTTGTAATTTTTTAAATTTTTTTTTGAAAATAGATTCTCTTCTCATAAAATATATACTGATTGTATTTTCCTCCCCCTCTACTCTCCTCAGTTCCTCCCTATCTAACCTCTTCTCTAGATACACTCCCTTTCTGTCTGTTGGAGAACAAGTGGTTCACTGACTCTTATGTCTGCTCTTGGGTTGCTATGTCTAACGTCAATATGAAAAAATAAATATTTTCAATATTTTTGTGTTTTATTTTTTCTTATAGGGTATATTCAGATCATACTTTTCCCTCAGCCTTCTCCATCAAGTCCCCCCCTTCAACAAGTGCCCACACACATACCTTACATTCCTATTACAGGAGAGGCCTACCTTCCATAAGTTTAGGGAACAAGTTTCTCTTCTAATTAAATGGGATGAAAATATGAAGGAGTAAGAAAGGGTATGCTATTGCTTGGTATGCTTGGTATAATATGTTTTAAAGAGGAGGTAAAATCTCTAGATAAGGACATAAAAAGAAATCATTTTTAAAACCTGAGTGTTGAAAATGACAGAATGCTTTCTTTTTCATGTCAACTTGTATAACCAAGCCTCTAAGCATAACCCAAGAAAATCATTAATATCTCATTTTAAAAACACACTGTAGATTTTGGAGATGAAAATACATCGGTCTTTGAAGATATGTGAAATGAAATTGTAACATAAAGACACTAGAAATTGGTGTGGAGGTAGTTCAAATATATTGTTCTCAAATATAAAAATAATTACAAAATACCTTGCTTATTATATTTCAGGAACCTGAGTTTCTTGGTCGTAGAAACCAGTTTTGTGAAACAAGGAAAATATAACAGATGGTAAAGCTACAGATCAGGAAAAGATAACTGGTTTGGAAAACCTCTAGAGTTTTAATATTAGAATAATACTGGTTTCTTACAGCAGGACCTTAAGAGGAAGAGTGAGATCCTGTGGCTGGAGTTTATGACTGGAAGTGGGATATCCTACATTCTAATTATGGTTACACCATTACTCACTGCCTCTAGAGCAGTAAAAGAGCACTGGTTAATGAATAAATAGTGACAAACTGTTTTCAGAGCCCTGTAAAAACCACCCTGAGGAAGCATCTATTGTCACCAGAAGTATTTAAAATATTGTTATCAAATATCAGATGGCCAAAAATATTAAACATGAGAGATTTTTCTTTACCAGACTGTTGGTGTATAACTGTAGAATACAAAAGGGTAGTTCTGATTTTCTCCAGACAAGGATCAGAGAATTTTGGAGAGTGTAGACTCATCTCAAAGTACAGCTTATGAATCTTGTTTTGGATTACTGTGTCACAGTTCTTCTTACCGTTGAACTTCCACATGGTGGAAGGGAATTCCTTCAATGTACTGTGGAAACATCATGTCACTACACATCCACCTCATATCCATTGTACACAGGAAGTGATGTGAATTTAATAATGTTGACATTAAGCAAGTACAGCATCTGACCTTTATAATGAGGAGCTTCAAATTAGAAGATTAGTTGAGGTCCAAAGTTTTCTTCAGGAATCTCACAGAGAGTCCGCCTAAATAAATGAGCTGTTGGATGTGGAGCCATGTGATAAAGGAGGTGAACAAGCCATGTGCTGACTCTGTGCATGAGAGCATTGTCAGAAAAGGGGTATCAATCAAGTCTTTGACCACACAGATGACTCCTTCCATCTCAAAGCCTTAGGTGACTATTGTGTCCCATGCCATGCAAATCACAGGACTATTCACTGTTACATGTCAATGATTTCAGAAAAGGAATGAGAAGCAAGACATAAAATATCATCCCATTTGATAAATATCAAAGGTCATTTTTAATCATATGTTAGCATTTTTCCTTTCATGCATTTAGTAAGTTGTATGACTTGCAAACAATATTGATCTTGTAGAAACTATTTTCTTTTTTTTTATAAAGATAACTATCCTGGATTTGTAACAAATATATCCAAGGAGGAGGGGATGAGTATCTTTATAAAATTTTGTTTTGACTTCTTTCTGCATTCTATATTCATTAAATGAGAATTGGTATACAAAAAAAAATCCAAAGTGAAAATAGACAAGACAATATGATCAGGTACCACTGAATCTCTGCTGGGAGACTCAGGCTATCTACAAAAGGACGGTTGTAGAGGAACTCGTATTCTTACCCTAAAACAAATTACTTGCATATCATAGATAGTGTCCACATGTTTATGAATCTTAGTATCTTAAAGATCACTGACTATATTGCCTAGAATTCTAAAAATATATTTAACAAATTAATGAGATGAGAGGTCTCTATGTAACAATGCATTGTAGTCTGTTTCTCCCTTAAGGAAAGATGTAAGTATGCAGCAAGTGTTTGATGAGAGTTTGGCATTTACTACTTCCTCTGTCCCCTCCTCTGCTGAATATAGGTCTTCAATGATTTAAGAGGACTGAGCCATTGGCAGCTATAGATTCAGAAATGATTAGTCAGTAAATGAAATCCCCCTGTTACCTTTTGGTTTGTGGAACGTTGTGGAGACACTTGCTTTCTTTAAATGATTTTTGACAGTTTGCTAAATCCCCCTTTCAACTGTTTTAGCTGTCCAACTATGGAATAGATAAACTGGGGAGAAAGAGAGAAATAAAGAAAAAAATTCAAGGTAATACATTACTTTTAGATGTTGGTTTGTCCAGTGTCCACTCCTGTCTCAACAGAGATGAGAAATGTCTCAAATAGTCTGGCTGCATGAGATGCTGCTTGGCCCAACACCACTGAGTTTCCACTCAGGGAAAAACATCATTATAGGATTTAGAATACTTTTCATTTATGTGTCATAAACAAGTTTAAAAATAACACCAAAAAAGGATGTTAACCATATGCCGTCTCCCAGTTTGCGACTAAAGGGGATAAAGTTACCCAAGTTCCCTCAAGTCCTTTGAACTTGAGAGCCAGCATGCATTTTTCCACCCTCTTATACTCTATGATAAACAGTAACCCCTTCACCATTCCATTGACATGTGTTGTGGGCTCCCTTTGTTCAGCAAACCTACTACATCATATCATTTTTATTGCTGTAGCTAATGAGAATATTCTCAAACAGATGCTGAAACTGGGCTCTTGTTTTCGTTAGATGCTCTTTTAAAGGCAATATTTTAAAAATAAAATGATAGAAAATTATAGCTTTAGAAATCCCAAAGTATGTGAACCTCAAAGCAATAATCATGTACAATGAATTGTTACCTTGTTTTAAGAATGCATCATTTTATTGTTGAAAAAAAGTCAGAGATAGAACATTCCCTATGAATAACAACTTTAAGTGCTATAAGACATAATACCTATTGGATCCTGCTCTGTTTTACAAATGCACACACTATTTATATAAGGTTAAGTATGGTCATGCCACATTCTCCTACCTACCACAGCAACATTTCATATAAAGGAAAATTATGATCATGTTTTCTTTATGTTTTATGTATACTTAAGCAAATATGGGAACTGCAAATGTGCATGGTCAAACAATCAGAGCTTTGAGTAGTATTCTCTTCATCACATCCTCTCTCCCACTCCATCAACCACATCACCTTCAAACAATTCCAAATGCTAATTGCATATTACATTTTATACATGTGCTGTGAGAAAGGATTATAAATCTCTAGATACTCAATAAATTTAAATTAAAAAGTGATACAAGAAAGATTGTTTCATCTGCCATCACAATAAAGAAGACATTAAAAATATCAAAGTCTTGCCTATTTTACCAGTTGGCGTTTGTTTAAAGGATCGGAAAACATCAATGCGGTGTTACTGAGCATTTCTGGTTTCAGTTTTGGAGGTTACTTGGTATGGCTGATAAGCTATGCACCATCTGTCTTTTTCTTATTTGTAGCATTAACTCTAATATAATGCGATTAATGATGAATGCAAGGCTGAAGGTAAAAGTCATAAAAGTTTTGCAAGTAACAGAGATCAACAAGGACATAGAGAGGACCAACCTCTGATGCTTTCCGGAAGTGACCAAAGAGAAGGGGAACTCTGAATGCTTCTGCTAGTGTCAGATTTACTTGGAGAGATGGCAGAGATGTTATTTTTATTTCTAGAAAGAATCCTACAGTCCTCATAAGGATGCCAAGCTCAGTGTACACAATGTCTTACTCTGAGAAAGTGTTGCCTTTAGGACAGACAATCTGCACAGAAATCCAAGGTGCCCAAGTTTATTTTCTGCAATCCTGATATGTGTATTTTGAATTAGTCAGTTGTGAAATTATGGTAGAACAGCAAACTTACAGAAACTTTTTAAACATGGTTAAGATTAAAATATATAGCTATCAAAATAATATCCACATTGTGATAAACATTTAAAAATTAACTATTACCTGTTGGGTTAATATTCAATTATGTTTGAGCTAAAGACTATCTGTGGCCAAAGCTCATATACATCTCAAGGGTCTTAGTGTTCCCAAGTGCTTTTCCTCATGCTTCATGAGGGGATCTCCTTCTTTAGTATGACTCTGGTTCCACATATTAATTCTGACTTTCTTTTTCTCAGAATGATTTCAGAAACTTGAACTTGGCAAATGAGCATTTGCTTTTAAAACAGAGAATCATTTGATTATTTTTTACATTAAAATTTGAAGATGATAATTATAAATAATCCTGGCATAAGTCTCTATAAATGACTCTGCTACATGTACAGGTCAAGAGACACGTTCAAACTCTTCTTACAAACAGGAATATAGTTAAAATTAGCCCAGTAATTAAACCCACTGTTAGAGGCATCACATTTTGACGAGTAGCTAATGACTACAAGAAAACACAAGGCTAACATTGATGTTGCTGGGAATTTTGGGGACTTGGTTGTATCCTAAGTATATGGTATGACCCTTTTGTGAGGACTTGCCAACTATACATAAACTGTTCCAACTTGGTAATCGATCTTCCATAACGGAAATGTTCATGGTAATTAAGAGAAAGCTACCTAGAATTAACGACTTTTGTGAAAGCGGTGTTATAAGAATTTACACTGGAATGCTATAGATGTCTGTCCTAGGAGTTCAGACTTCCAAGAAGCTGCTAAGCTGCTGCACGTCCCTCTTGATTATACACTGTGTGCTTCTAGACCGCATCACTTAGCTTTCCCCTTGTAACTCCTCCTTACATCCCTTAAGTAATTTCCTGTAATTTGCTGCAACTTTAGCACCAATGTCTATTTCCCTTTTCTTTATTCCTTCATGAAAATGCTATTGCTATCTTAAGGAAATTCATTGTCTTTGTTCTTGCACAGATGGCAACTTGCCTCTTCAGTTCTCTGGTCTCATCTCCAGTTGACACAATCTCAAATCCTATAGTCACATCTGGGCCTTGTCATCACTAAAGAGGCACTTGGAATGGAGATGGAAATGACTAAATGCACTGTTCCCTTCCTCCTCCAGATCCCACATTCATATTTGAACAGAGAAGTCCCATGACTTTTCCTAATAGAGAAGCTTGATCTCTTTATTTTCTAGCTTGTGAACATTTTTCATCTCTTGACTCTGTGCCTTGGCTAGCTTATCAATCACTCTTATGTTAGTATGTTATTTCTCCCACACAGCTGAGCTCCCTTCCTATCTCTTTGCCAAACCCCAATCTTGGATCAGGGAAAACACCCTGTCATCTCTAGGCTCCCTTGAGATCTATTAGAGAAAAAACATAGATCAATGGAAGGTGTTAACTGTGCATCTTCAAGATGCCTAGCAGTACCCAGCTATAGGCTGCCTAGGGATGCTTGAATCGTTGCTCTATTCTGGGAGCAGTTCTCTATCGTGCATGTCTTTGTCATTCTTACAACATTACAAATCCCTCACAGATCATTGAGTTCCATGCTACAATGCAGAAAATAATAACTACCAAACAACTAAACCAAAATGCTGACAACTGGTAGATGAATACTACTCTCTCATTAGTTTGAGACTAAATGAGTTTGCCCAGGTTTGCCTATGTGATCTTGAGTTGGAACTATCCATAGAAGCCAGTTAGGCTACTCAATAAGAACACAAGGAAGATGATGACTGTACCTCCCTTCGAATCTCTTAGCAGCCCATGGTTCAGGAGGCAAGAGCAGGGTCCTGAGTGTATCTCCACCATCCAGGATTTATAGTTCATGTGTTATTTGAAATTCTTTAAGTTTTCATTTTTGGATTCTGAGTAACATATTTTATTGTTTTCACTCACCTTATCTTAAGGGTCTCACAGGACCTGGACCCAAGTTCTTTGTTATTTTACTATTCTCAGCGTAGTCAGAAGAGAATACGTAGTACTTGAGTCATGCCTATAGATTAAGAAATGCAGCAAATCCTACAGAAGTTGCTCTGAGGATAAAGCAAAGTGTTGATACTGTTTAAGGGGTTACTCGTATGTAGTAGTGGGTGGGTCAAGGGGTAAACTTGTTGTATGAAATACAAGTGGTCAGGTAGAACTTCTGGTCGATGTACAGACTATCATACTGTAAGGAAATGAAGCTCTCTTAAGTCAGCCACTGGCTCAGTGACCATTTCCCTGTCTTCACTAAAGCATAAATGTCTTCACTTAGGATAAATGAGAGCACAGCTGATGCTGCAGTCCTTTCTTAGGCCATGTGTACTGGCTTCAAGTCCTCATCTCCACTTGGAAACAGACTTTTGGCTTCAGCTAAGCAAGGCAGCCCCTCCTGGCTTCTAACCTGCTGCTTCTCGGTTAGAAGGTCCAACCCAGCTGCTTCCCTGATCACTTCCAATGCACAGCACCTTGAATTAGCAAATGACAATTTTTATTATCACTAAATGTAGCTGAAAACCAGAGAACCAGAGCACTGATAAAAATTAAGAAGCCTGGTGGCACAGAATAAAGGCATCAGTAGTGATATGGAAGGTATCAATGTGTTGAAAACAACCCATATGTCTCTTGTTGCATGAATGGCTATAAGGCAGAGTTTATCTTTGTAGTTACTGATGCTGTGAAATTCTTAAGAAAAAGAAAAGAATATGCTTTATGAATATTATCACTCATATCCATGTATTAAGAAGTAATTACTCCCTCTAAGAAATTGTGTGTGTGTGTGTGTATGTGTGTGTGTGTGTGTGTGTGTGTGTGTATCAGACATGCATCTTTATTCCCAAATTAAATTGAAAAGAAAGGTAAGAATTAAGACATTCTACACTTAAAATTAAGAGGTTACTCCTAGCAGGTTTTGTGGTAAATGATTAAATAGAAAAATAGCTCTGAAATTCTGCATTCTTTGTGTGTTTTTAAAAACAACTTATTGGTAGATGGGATGTTGAATGTTTCTCTGACTTTAAAAGAGTGAGCTGTCGACTTACATTGCATTGTGAAAACAGATTAAAATGATAATGTAACATGCCAGGCTTGTTTTAGCATTTAAAAAAATCTTATTGGCCTAGGGCCAAAATATTTGCCTCCCAAATGTCATCTTTAGAACAATTTTTTAAGCCCACTGTGATTGTCGCTCCCTCCTCTCAACTCCCAGCAGGCTACAACAGACCTCACATAGTCTCACACAGATGTAGACAGAGAAACTGCTCATTATCAATCAACGAACACAAACAAGCTGAACACTGCCTGGTTCCCTCTGCTCGAGGTGGACAGCCTTATGGCCCAAAGAGTTTATTATTCTGGGATTTCAGATTGTCAAAGCCATTTGATTTTAACTTGCACAGTAGCCACAGAGGTTAGATTAGGGTTAAGATTCTCAAACAAAATGGAAGCAATTAAACAGTTAAATAATGCTACTTTTTTTTTTTTTTTTTTTTTTTTTGGTGAGGAGAGGAGGCTTTAAACCCAGCTTATGCCCCAAGAAAAATATTAGTTGAACCAAAATGTAAATATTTTAATGCTTCTACGTTAAGAGATACATGAGAAATTCTTTTGTGGACAATTCTGTATTACTATAGGTAATTTTAAAAAAATAACCATAGCAGATAATTTCATATATATCAGAGTACTAACAACTCAAAAGAATTCTATTTTATAACAAGCTGCTAGAGGCCTTCTGCAATCTATAATTTATAATTAATTTGAATATAGTCAATGAGAAACATAACCAATTATGAATTTTAAAAAATGATATAAAGCAATATATAAGCATAAGCTAATTTTTACCTACTTCTTTCATATGTCTCTACATGTTTATATGTGTGTATATGAGTGGTAATGTGTACATGCACATGTGTGCATGTGCTTATGCAGGCTAAAGGTTGATGGCATATATCTTTCTCAGCTGTTGAAACACCTTTTCATTCTTGAACAGCCAGCACTTTACCAAGGGAATGGTATCTCTCAAGCCCTGAGGCATAAACTTTATAGATAATTGTTACACCCATTATTTCATTTGAATGCTAAGGTCACTATGTAAAAGAGAAGGACCCTTGACAATTTTAAACTGGAATATGAAGGTAAAAATATTATGTGATTTTTCTAAGGCCACATATTTAATAAGAGTTGCGGTCAGATTAAAATCCACTGGTAATTTTATACCCTGCAGACTATAAGACCTGGTCTTATGGTCTCCTTTTATGTATCATTGAGTTTTAGTTTTATGTGTAGCAAAATATTATATAGATGCACATATATATATATATATATATATATATATATATATATATATATGCATATATGCATATAAGCATATATATATTAATTAGGTGGTATTCTTAAAGAATAGTGTTTTATTCCTACTAGCAAAAGTTTAGACCTTTAAATCAGCAATGTGAAACTGAGGGTGTTCACTACAATTACATATGTTGGCAAAAAATGAATTAGATATATTAGATGACAATCAACACAAAGTCCTTCCTTTACAAAATTTCTTCTCTATCTTGATTCTTTTTGCAACTCAAAAAAGTACTCCCTGCCTAAAGGAATCTAAAAGAGGTTTGGTGCTGAGGATGGGTGGGTTTGAAGAATGGCCTCTTCAAAGATGCCTCACATTCTGTGCACGACACAGCTGCAAGATCTGGAAGGAATATAGACATTTGAAGAGCTAGAGGGTTGTCACCAGACGAAGGGTGAAAAGTGCTGCCTCCTCTGAAGCAGGGAAGAGGAACAGTGAGCTGTACAGACTAGGGCACAGAATGGACACATCTAGCTTCTCCATCTCCAATGAATTTAGAGCATAGACCCCAGATGCCATATACATATGGGCTTCTCTGAGCCAGACCACTCACAAGGGAAAACTTGGAGGAAAAGCCTGTGGTTTTGCTCTGTGGAGGTCTAAAGCCTATTATTGAGCAGTGAAATATCTTAGGTAACTTTGTTTTGTAGTCTCCCGACCTGGAAACCCACCCAACACAAGATATATATTTTGAGAGGGAGGGAGGAAGCAAGGGGGAGGGAGGAGGAGAGAAGGAAGCATGGAGGAGGGAGGGCCAGAGGAAGAGAGTGAGTCTGGAGAGTTTTCCTTTACTAAATTGCTTAGAGAAAACCTTTTAGTACTATAAACAATCACTGACATGTTATTTATTGAAATGTGTCTGACAAAACTATTTTAACTTTTAAAGATAACTAAGTTAAAATGCAGCTTTGTATCATTAGAAAAAATAAGTGAGATAGTCTCTGAAATATGCTAGTGTGAATTATTTGCTGACACATGAAGACAAGTGGATACTGCATCTATGGTGAACTCATTTCCTTGACTGCACGCCACCATATCCAAACTGAACACTGGTTTCACTGTCACATCTGGCCTGCTGTATCTGCTTGTGGAGGCCCCTAAAACACGCACGGGAGGAGAAAAGCACTCTTAAGCTTTACTATTTGTGATGTGATCAAGAATTTGAGCAATTTTAATGATTTTTATCTTTTAATCTTGGGCTTATGTGTGTGGGTAGCAGGGAAAATCTACTGATGTAAGTGTATGTATCCAATGTAGTTGGCCGTTTTGGATGCACTGGTGCTGGAGTTCCAGGCTGTTGGGAATTGAACTTGGGTACTGGGGAGAACATCATGGCTCTTAACTATTCAGCTATGCTCCAAGGCCCTATTTGGTTTTTGAGGTGATAAGTGAACACGAACACAAACACACACCACACTTGCACATACACATGCACACATGCATACATTTATACATACATACATATGCAGGAATTTTTATTTATTTGATTATAGTTGATGACTATTTTGCATTAAAGTGCAATATGGTGCATACTCCGTCCAGAAATTTCCCTGACAGCTACAAGGATGCTTAGGCAACCACTTTACATGGTCCTAAGAGGAACTTATGCCTGGAGGATCTGGAAGACGTAATCCAAAGTCAGCTTATTTACTTTCTCAGTACTGAGTCATCACCATCGGTAGCTCTGATTTTCTTCTGAGATTGTCATTTCCCATGCAGCATCCTGCTCTGCACAGCTACCCAGTGGTGAGGTGATGGAAAATGGGCAGATGCACTGCTCTTATACTTATCAGTTCAAACAATTCATTCAAACCAATTGGAAACAAAGACAGATACTCTCTTATTTTACCTATAAGAACAATTGTGGAACAAGACTTTTCCCAGGAAGATGAAACTTACGTATAGGAAACCCACAGCAGATCAAAGTACAGATATCATCAAAGCCTAGCTTGGTGAACTGCTGACTTTTATTGGGATTACTTATAGAACATTGGTGAGAGGTTAACAGGAGCAGAAATGAGTCAAGGACAGATGCATCACCAAAGCCCACCCCAGTATATGTGAAAGCTCACAAAATTAAAGGACCTGGCATTTACTGCACATCTTGCAAACAGCTTATAGGTTGAAACATTTCCTTTATAGGTTAGTTGGTTGAAACATCTTCTAGGCAGCTGGTCTGATCTCAACATCCTCTTGATGTCTTGACTTTTCTGAGAGTGACTCTGAACAGTTTTTAACTGTTTGCTATTGGGAGCAAGGGGTGTAGTGAATCTGGTCAATTTCAGGGAATTCCTGAAGCTATTTTGAGTTGTTTACCTTCTGTCTTAAGAAGCTTACCAGAAGGATGGAATGTTTTGACCCCAAAGAAAACTGCTACAGTGCAGTGAGTGATCTGTCAAAATGTGTTATAAATATTATATGTTTTTTCACTGTATATGAACTTTCTCATTTTAACCTTGCCATATTTAATTTCATAGAAAGATAATGTCATTTTTCTATTTGCAAATGTTATTGATGCCAACTGTATTATACTCTTTAACTCTAGAAGAACAGAAAGAGGAAGCGGTTGAGACAGAGTGTATGTGAGGTATTCTTTTAATTGTTATTTTTTGAATGTTGTCTAAAACAGAAAATCTGGTACCTCAACAGAAATATCTGGCTGTAAATTACAATGGAGCTAAATCCATAGACCCAACTTCACATTTCTTCTGTTTTCTGAATATATATGGTAAGTTGAATGAGAAATGTCCACCACAGTCAAGCATTTGAGCTTTTAGTCCCCAATTGATAGTGCTATTTGGGAGATTTATGAGGTATGGCTTTACAAGAAGAAGTATGTTACTGGTTGCCAGAATTGAAAATTTAAAGTCTTGCCTTTTCCAGCTTTCCCCTGCTTCCTTTCCATCACTTAAAAGGTTAGCTCTCAGCTTGCTCTCATCATGCATGTCTGCTGCCAAACTTCCTCATCATGATATCGATCATCTCATATCCCTCTGGAGCCATCAGCACAATAAATATTCTCTCTCATAAGTTGCCCTGAGCATTGTGTTTAACCACAGCAGAGAAAAGGCAACTGATACAATGTGGGTGCCATATGAATACTCAGCCAACTGCTTCTGTCGCCATGTCTTTCTCTACCTGCTAACATATCTTCTCTACCATGATAGAATGATCCCTTTCAACTATAAGCCAGGGTAAATCCTTCCTTTGTCTAGTAGCTTCTTTTAAGTTATTTGGTCCAAGCAGCAAGAAAAATGACTAAATGCAAAGTTTTCTATCAGGATGGCTGTCATTGCTATGATGAAACTTACCATTCGGTTCACAGGCATTTGGGATTTTGTGGGGGAAGTATGGACCAAGTAGGTAGTTTAGTCTATAAATTCTGGAATATTTAATCAGAGGTTATAGACTGCTCTGGTAGAAGTCTGAATGTTCCAACATTTGAGGAAAATAAAGAGAATAGAAGCCTTCCTCATAAGGCATTGAAGGAGAACAGGAATTGGGTTATAGATCTTTTTCTTATACTCAGGCCAAAAAAAAATATCAATTCTGCATATGGCCTGAGAACTTGCATAAGACTGAATTTGGAAGTAATAAACTAATTTATTTAGTAGAGGATTAAATGTCTAGGCAGAAAACCTTTCAATACATATTTATTACTAACTACTCTTACACAGATCCGTAGAAGAAAATAGCAACAACTATAGAAGAATAAAAGTCTATGCAATTTGTCATGGAAATTAGTTTGAACAAGTTTAAAAGTGAGACCATATATTCTAAAAAGCTGCTATAATTAATGAAAAGAAAGCTAGTGTTCTGCATTCTGGAGTACAAAGAAAGACTCCTCAACAATATAACCACACCATTCAAAGCATCAGCCTTTTAAAATGCAAATAATTTAATGAGAAACAGCTTAAATATCTAAAGGGTTCCCTGCTCCTGGTAAGCAATGAAATGTTTTCTCATGGTCATCATACAGAGTCTTTTGCACCTGTTATCCTGGGGTCAAAGACCTGCTGTATATGACTTCAGACTTGACAACGCTATCTAAATGTTACTGGTTTTAGAGCATAAAAGTTACAAGACTGAAAGCATCACATATCGTTCACCATCAAAAGGACTCTACAACAAAGGTCCACAGAGCTACTGAGGCCAGATAATGTGCATCTGAATTGAAGTCTCAAAATACAATAATGTATAATCCACTGTATGCCACTGGGAAGGCAAAGCCTAAATTACAGTGGAAAATGAAGTATGTTGGAGATGCCAGACATGGGGAAATCCACCAAAGAAGGTTGCAGACACAAAATAGAGCAATCTCAAGGGAATACCATGTGGGCTATACACAGTGTTGCTGGAAGAGAGACTACCCAGTTCCTTTGGAGTCCAGATGATTGCATCATAATTCTCAGATGTTTGATAAGAAGCTCAGGATTTGGGTTTGCCTGTTGGGCCATTATGTCTTTATTCTTCCACTGTATGGTCAAAGTGTGTAATCTATTGTTCTTATTAAATTTTATTTTACAGGGAATCACAGTTAAGTGATTGTTTTGAGTTTCAGAATAGACTTTGAACTTTTGAATATTAGACTGAGTGTATGTTGTATAATGAGATGGTCATGAATTCTCCAGGCCAGAGGCTGAATTCTATAATGTGAATATAAAATTCACTCCCTCCATAGATTCATGTGTTTGAAAATAGGGTCTGCAGCGGGTGGTATGATATGGAAATATTGTACTACCATTGTAGGCCAGCAATACTTGAGGCTTATACGGTGATCCTAACTTTGTTTCTTTCTGCATCTCGGGATGCAGTACGACTAGCCTATACTTCCGTTTGGAATCATACCTTCTCTGCCTTTTGCTATTCCTCTCTTCCCATTGTAAGATGATCTCCTCAAACTGCAAACCATAATAAACTCATCCTTCTATAATCTGTTCTTCTCATGTGCCAGCAGGCCTTCCTCTCGAATATTGTTTTTGTCAAGTCTCAGCAACAAGAAAAGTAACTGAAATTGATCTATTAAAAAAGAGAAAGAAATGGAGGGTTTTTTGAGGTAGACAAAGAGAATGTATTTGAATTGGTTTTGATGGGCAAAAGGAAAAATCAAGAGACTGAGTCAACCTCAGTGATTGGCTGTATATATTTCAAGTTAATTGTAAATTCTTTCTAGGTCAAAGTAATATCATAGATGAACAAATCACTTGTATTAGGGAATTTGGTTAGTCATATAAGCCTAATGTTTGATTGAGGAAATGAAGACAAATTATATATATAATAAAGGAATTCAAGGGAAGATTAATATTAATTTTTAAAATATCTTTTCCAAAAAGAGATGACAATCATTTGAATTCTAGAAACTTAACACTAAGTTGGGAGAACTAAAGAAAAAAAGGTTTAAAAACTCGGGTAGGATGCTATTCCAGAACTCTAGGGTAAAGTGATTGATAGCCACCTTAGGTCAGTACAACTGGGAGCATAGAGGAAGTAGCACCTCATTCAAAACTTCACTTCGTTTGCCCACTGACAAATACAGGATAGACACATCATTAATACAGATATGGTGACCAGTAATGAGGCATAAGGGAGGGAGGAAGTTCAAAAAGTCTGACTTTTAAATCCAAGCAGAGGGCAGGATGGCAGTGTTCTTAAAAACCATCAGACAAAGAATGTTTGGAAGAGAAACTAACAAAATCTGGTTTGTACCAACAGAATTTGAGATGACTTGAGGCTTATGTGTACAGTAAACAGCAGGCAGTTAGACAGGTGCTTTGATGTTTAGGTAGCACTTAAAAAGCATTCAGAAAGGAGAGTGTCTGAAGCGTGGAAGGGAAGTAGATCAGTGATGACTCCATAGAGTGGGAGGGATGCACTTGAATGTAAATCCCCAGGCCAGGCTCTCCTTGAAGGACAGGGAAAAGAAGGCTGATGAAAGAGCAGAGTCAGCGACACCAGATTCAGTCTCAAATGCCCAAGTTCTACTAATACCATATTCCACCACTTCCGATAATTCCTAATAGAATAGTTGGAGTCAAGAACTCAGATTTCAGTCTGTTTAGAGAGAAAATATAGAGGAGGAGTTAAAACAATTATATATAAACTGCTAATTTACTAAAAATCTACTTAGTTCAATCATATTGTTTTCTATCCCTTGGTCTGTTTCTTTTTCTCTTATTTTTCAGATTATAGTGTAATTAGATTATTTCCCCTCTGCTCTACCTCCTTCTAAATCCTCTGCTATAACTATTTTCTGAATTATTGGCATCATTTTTCATTAACTGTTATTAAAGGCATAGATGTATATGCATGTATATATGTGTGTATGTGTGTTTGTGTGTGTGTATGTGTGTGTGTGTGTGTGTGTGTATATATATATATATATATATA